>NC_092338.1:58057500-58658750 GCF_046630445.1 Rutidosis leptorrhynchoides | reverse complement strand
AGTGAGGACTTTTAAAGTTCAATGGCGTCGGAGTAAAGATTCCGAGTTTATGTGGGAGCCCGAAGAGTTCGTGTTGGTTTATCTTCCCTCTTGTCATGCGGCTTGGATCGTGAGGACGCGTTTCGATTCAAGTGGGGGAGAATTGTAAGACCCGAATATTTCCTTGTTCATATGTGTAATTAGGTTGAATGAATTGTGGGGTTTCTTTGTATATTTTAAAAAGAGAAAAGAATTCTGCCCAGGTTATCTGCGCGCCGCGCAGAATTATGGCGCGCCGCGCCATTACGGGCTGACAGCTCATCACTTGCTTTTAAATTAGATATTTTAAGGGCTTTTTGGTAAATTCACATGGGACCCGACTTTAAGGCTTGGGATCAGTTGTTGGAGTCTCATTTACTCCATTTCCATCTACCTTATCACTTTCCATTAAATCCTAGAGAGAGAGGAAGTTCTAGAGTGAGAGAGCTCCATTAAAGGAAGAAAGAGGTTGAATCGGGTCTTAGTGCGAGTTCTAAAGTCGTTCATCTAGTCGCTAGCTACGTTTTGGTGGTAGTGGTATGCTCTAATCTTGATTTCTTGGTTTTAATTTAATTAAGGGTTAGGGTTTGGGGTAAGTGATGAACTTAAAACCTATTTGTTGGTGAATTGGGTGTTTTGGGTGAATTTGGGTTATGTAGACTCAAAGATGACTAACTAGGGTTTTCAAAGTGTTAAATTGATGTTTATGAACTCAAATTAGTTAGTAAATTGCTAGCACACCTATATATGTGTAAATGGGTGATGTGTGGGTTAGTGGATGACCCGAATGGGTGTGTTGACCTTAAATTGGTCAAATGGGTCAAAATGGATCTAAGTTAGTTAATGTTTATGATTAATGCATAAACCTTGTGTTGAAGTGTGTTTTAAACATATCTTGGCTAATATTAGGGTTTTGGTGTGAGTTGACCCGATTTTTGGGTAAGTGTCCAAATGGGTCAAAATGACTCAGTAATGGTGAGTGTTGTGAGTTTGACCAACTTGAATGGTTGATTGATTATATGTACATTATAATAGGTGCGTTACCTTGAAGATTCAAGCTTAGTTTATTGATTCACCGAAGGCGTAAGGTGAGTGGAATAAGTATACATGTACATATATGATGTGCTTAATTGTAGAAATGGATATGTGTTGTCCAAGTTAGTGATATATGCGTTGTACGCTAACGGTTTTAAGAACGGATATATGTTTTCCAATTTAGTGTTATATGTGTTGTACACTAATGATTTATGAATGGATATGTGTTGTCCGATTTAGTGTTATATGTGTTGTACACTAACAATTTTATAAACGGATATGTGTTGTCCAAGGGTTAGTGATATATGTGTTGTGCACTAACGGTTGTTATGAACACCAATGGGAAATTTGAGTACTATTCCTTTTACGATTGGTTAACCATGGTTGTATGAATTGTGCATTAGCATATTTAATTATGAGCTATATGCTCTTGTTATTGCTATCTCAATGTGAATTGCGGTTATTGGTATATGCATAATGTTTTGCATGGTTGTCGAATTGCTAGCTTGTGTACGGTATTGTGTAAGTGTTTGCAAGTAGATATATTATATATGTATATGTATAATTATTGCATTCACTAAGCTTTGCTTACCCTCTCGTTGTTTACCTGTTTATAGGTTCGGTTGTAGACAAGGCTAAGGGCATTATTTTGGAGTAGAGTTCCCGCTTTGTTGATAGGGGATGCCTTTTTGGAAGTGTTGGCTTTTTGGAGTTTGACCGAGACTTGGGTAGTTTAACCCCAAACACCATGCTCGTTGAGTCGTTTGGCATTTAAACTTTTTGGTGGTCGAAACTCTCGTTATGTATTAAACTCGTTAAACGGCCGATGTGGGCCCCGCTTTGTAAAACTCATTTTATGTTTGAATCGTGTTAGTTTTACATGTTTGAATATGTGGTTAAAAGCGTTTTGTCTAATTATGTCGGGAAGTGGCCGATCTTTTTCGCAAAAATGGAAAAATGGGACAGACCGTTTTGACGCGCCGCGCCATTAGCTGAACAGAGAATTTTTTTTTTTTGTTATATTTTAAGCGGGTTCGATTGTGATTTGGTTTGGGTTGTTACAGATGAAGAGTTTGGTACGCTAGAATTTCTTAATCCTTTAAATCGTTCGTCTAAACTGATATTCACCGGACAAATCGAGTTCCACCATCCATATACTCCATCCCATAGGTCTTTTGCAAAAAAACCTAGTTTAGAAGTATGTGTTCCACGAGTTCCAAATCGCCATCACAAACCGGACATCTCGTCGAATGAAGATCAATAACAAGCGTCGGACATCTCATCACAATTTCGACTGATTTACGACGGACGAATATAAAATAATTAAAATGTTAATTACTATAGTTATGTTATATTTCAATTATATAATACATGTATACTTGATTTATATAATAAATGTATACTGGTAAAGTTGAAATTATAAATAATTATTTTGTTGATATTATAGACAATTTAATTGATGATGAGTCCGCCAATCTTTGTCTTGACGCTAAGAGCACATAGAGCGTGGTGACGCGTCAAACTCGTTATTCAATTGATGTACGTGCTTAAGGAACTTTGAAGGTACAAATGGTGGAGGTGGTTAAATCTTCGTGTTCCGGGTGGTATACGTTTATCAATAAGAAAAAAAAATCAACAATTAAAAAATGTAAAACTTTGAAAAACTGAAGTTCCTCTAAAGACTTTGAGTTGGAACATTGAGGGAACGTCAGTCAACCATTTTAGAATGTCTGGATCTCGAAATTCCCTGTATGGAACTTTACCTGGTGCTCTAAAATAACAGTTAAAAAGTCCGGTGTCGAGAGTTGACGTCTCAGTGGTGAATGATGTATCTACCACAACTTAGACAAAATTCAGCTTTCAGTCACTAATGAGCTAAAGCCACAATTAGAGCATTGGGAGTGGTGACTGAGGTCACTTAGCATGTCAGGCCTGACTTGTTGAGTCAGAAAAAGTGGGGAGTTGTGACCTATGTCACTGGGGCATGTCAGTTTTTATTTTTATTATTTTTAATGATTTTAAATATAACATAAATTAATAAAAATAACTTTCATTAAAAATAAAAAAAATTACATTTCCTAAGAAAATAAAAAAACATACGATTCCTAAAAATAAAAATAAAAAAACATTACGATTCCTAAAAAAAAAAAGAAAAACATTACCAACCTAAAATTAAAAATAAAAACATTACAAGTCCTAAAAATAAAAAAACAAACCGAAATTTCCTAAAAATTAACTCGTCCGATCGAGCCTTTCACGGGGTTTTAGGACTATTGTATCCCTCATCACTCTCGTCGTGCGGGTAGTGAGGACGTGGGCGGCGGATGAATTCTCGGGACCATATGTGGATACAATTCAAGTCGATAGACTCGTCGTTGAGTTTTGCTTTCCCGACTAGTTCTTCTCATTCTTGTTCAGTCGTGAGAAACTCAAAGGTTTGAGTTTCTGGAACAATGTACATAAATCCGAGGCCTCGAAGTCGACATGCTCTCGTATGTAGTTGAACAAACGCCCTATGTCCCACCCGTTAACGTCGAGGGACTTGAACGGAGTACATTGCGAGTTGGAATACGATTTCCAATCCTCGCTGAGCTCTCTACCGTGGTAAACATTCAATGAAATAATGCTTGAAGAATTCATTTTTATTTTATACACGTGTATTTAATTGAGAAGGGTTGAGAGTGTGTGTTTGGGTTGAGAAAATGATTGTATATATATAGATAAAAGTGGGGAAAGTGGAGATTAAAATAAAAATAAAAAATGCTGGCCGTTGAATTGCGTCGCCCCGGCGACTGATATCACCGAAACGAGCTGGAGCGACGGGGTGGGGGAGTGGGGTGACGTGCGACGGGGTGGGGGACGGGGTACCCGACGGACACCACTCCTGGTGCTCTTATGAGCGGCGTTAAACTAGTCAATACTTCCATGACCATGACTAAAAATCATTGTTAGTAGCCTAATCATAACATTATCAAAAAGGCACTAATCTTGATCCCCACCACATGAAATAATCCTATGAACTAGCTAGTTTGATGATTAATCATTATATGTGAACTTAAAAAAGACAAGCAACAAGTGGATAACAAAGTGGATTCTTCATCCCTCTTTTTGATTGTATAAAATGAATCACAAATAGGAGCATTTTTTATTATACATTTATATCTCATGACTAAGTCTTGAGCTTTCTTTATCTCATGTTATCACAATACCAACTCAAACAGTCAAACATGATACAACAATATACACATTAATTGAAGATTAATCGCTCTACTGTATGGTTGAATTGTTACGAAACTAGGGTTCAGATCAAGCAGTGATCTTGCATAACCTTTTAATTTATTTCATCATTATTATGAATATCATCTTTCTATATAATATTATACTTGCATCATTTTGTTTTTTTTTTTTTTTTTTATTTATGGTCAAACTGGTTAAGAGAAAGATGGAGTTTGGTTGAGAACTGACAGAAGAGAGTGAGCACACGCAGGCAATTGTATAGAAAGACTATATAGAGTTTATGCGTGTGCTCACTTCTCTTGCTGTCAGCCACTTATTCTGTCTTTCTCCTGTTTATTTTCTATGTGTATGTGTATATAATATAATATAATATGTGTGAATATATCATATGGGTATATATGTGTCTATTTTATGTGTGTTTATCAGATTAAATATTTTGTTGAGTAAATGTTTATGGGAAACTGGAAGCATGAAAAACTGAAGAAGGTGCAGAAACTAAATCTAGACACATGGCAACATAATAGTAGTATATCATATCAGATCAGATCTATCATTCAAATGATACCAACACATACACAATACAAAGATACTGTTGTTGTTATGAAAAAGGCTGCAACTTTTGATGACTAGTTACATACTTACATGACACATAGGCTTCTGTTGTAAACATTAAACAGACTCAAAATTGGGAAGATAAGATCCAGAAAGGCACAGGGGATGGTAGATACATAATATGTATAGATTACGTTCACCTGCAGGTTTCTACCTTTTCCTATTGCTAACTTTGTACTGTTTATGGTTGATTATGTATTTATTTATTTATTTATTTATTTATTTACTTACTTAATAATTTGTTTTATTTTGGGTGATTATTATAATATTAAATTAAATATTATATTATTTCAACTTGGGAGTTCTAAATGTCTGTACTTTTTGTTGATGGTGAGGACGAAATGGGAATTTTTGAAATCATTAACAAGGTACATATCCATCATCTATAGATTATGATTGTTATTTTATTAAGTACACTTTAACTGTTTTTTTTTTTTTTTTTTTCCCTAAAAAGTTTCAAATTTTCCATTTTAGGGTTTTCTTCTGCCATCCACCGTTCTTTCATCAAATTATTTGGCATAAAATTATGGTTGCCTTTATCAATATAATCGATCTAAATCTTGTTCGTTCCTCTTTATGCTTTTACGGAGTATATATTATTGGTCTGAATATTGCTTTTATCAAATGAAACCCTCTTTATTTCAAGGGTCTGATCGATGTATATGTTACATATAGTATTTAACTCTTTAACTTTTTTAAGTAATAATAGAAGGATTAATTAAGTGAAATATTGTAATTGGTATAAGGTATCTTGCTTTTTGCAAAAAAGACTGATAATATTATTGTTAATAACAGTTTGATTCCATGGAATAGGCATGCAAGCAAAACTAAGAAAGCTTTTTGGATCGATAATTCAGGTATGATGTTATTTTTTCGCTTGAGTAGTTTATCATCCAGAGGGTATGATGTATTTCTTAGCTATCTTTTAATTGGGTAAAATACTTTAAGTTTTTAGTAGTTGTGTGTTAATGATCAGAATTTTTTCCTGCAGATGTTGATGTTTGGGGTGTAAGTTTGCTTAATATGGAGAATGAATCATCCCAGTTAGCAAATTTATCTGGTTAGTCACTATGAGTTTGATACTTATATATGATAGTTATTTAGTTAATTGTTACCTACATATATTTTTCTCAATTTTATTGGCTTCAACTTTTAAGACTAGAATATATATACTGATATGTATGTATTTAATTTCTATATACGTATCTACTGTTTGGAAAAGCACATAGTTTTTGTTATGATACATATAATATCAGTGATTAAAACTCGAAATCAATTATTAGTTTTGGCTCAACTTGGGGAAAATTGTACGTATTTACAAATTACCCTTATTTTTTTGTTACCTACTAATCATTAATTTGGTGGCCCTAATGTGCTTTAGCTGATCTGAAGTTTGTATTGTAATTTTAATAATCATAGATGAAAATATGCTCCGAGAGATTTCTTATATTGAACTGTGTAGTAAGTATGTGATGGTATCGATCTCTTTAGTCGATTATCATACCGTAAACAATAAAGTCATTGCGGAGACATAATATTATTGTATTTATCTTTTGACCATGACCCAACGAAGTTATTACCGTGTTGATCTTAAGATCTCTTAAGTAGTACGTCAACTCCTCTTTAAGCATTTAGTATTCATTTATTACGTTAACGTTGACCACGAGAACCTGTGGTTGATATTTAATTCCTGTATAACGGTTGTTGAGCTAGCAACCTTGGTGAAGAAAGTTATAAGCTGCCTTTTACCGATCAATTAAATGGTTGGTTATTTCATGTAATTAGTACTGTAATTCTAATTCACATTCCTATTTTGTAGTGATGAAGCTGGATGGTAGGAGTTTGCAAGGTTTGTCATATATTTGTGCATTACTTGGCTGTATCCCTCATACAACCAAGGTATTTATATTTATATATCATATATCCTATATATACAAAGCATGTAGGTTTATTAAAAATATTGTTTACGGAGGTGGCTGTGGATATATGACAGTAATATGAGCAAAGATCAACTCTAAGTTTTGTGCCGCTAATTGTGCTATCAAAGTTCCATGATTATTTGAAACTTTATTTGCTGGTGGGATGTTCAATGTAAACTAAGCAAAATATTTATTATATATGTCATCAATGAAAGTGAACTTGGACCTTTGCAACCACTTGCTAGCTAGTACAATACATGATTTGTTTTTACTTTACAAGTTGATCTATGTAAAATCATTCAATTAAAGTTAACTTCTGAATCTTCTCCATTGTGTGTAGATCGATGACCGTGACAATTAATGCAATACTATTCTTTTTGGCCAGATCAAGGCTCAAAGATCAAAGGTCAAAGGTCTTCCTATGGCATGGGCCGACATGAGATAAATACAAGGTGAACGCCTATAATTTTACATATGATATAAGTTTACAACATCTAATCGACATAACATCTATATATGTGTGTGTCCATGATAACTACTTAAAACGTGCTAGATAAATAAAAAAGATTATGAGCTATAAAACCGTAGACAATGATATGAATAGATCATATGCAATTTGATTGAATGATTCAACCAGTAGGCTTTGTAAACTAAGGGGATGCTTCTTTTTTTCTTGTTGTTTGGATGTAAGGTATGTGTGTATAAACTCATACTTGTCGCATATGTATTGTACGCTTCTATGCAAGCCTGACATCGATAGAGGAAAACCATATGCACAAACAACCATCTTTTACAAGGTATATACACTTGTAGAACTTTGAAGATGCCATATAGATAAGGATCAATGTTCTAAAGTGTTAATGAATCATCAACTTGAATCTCCAACAAGTATGATGATCGCTGGTCTGCGAGTTTTCTTCCGGTAGAAATAGACACCCACTAATAGGTCTTCATTCTCTATCTTCAACTTTATCTTGGTTGAATGCGGTATATCATAGCTACCTCAACTTATAGGCACAACTCACTAAACAAGTATGCGAGCTATGTACACTATCTTTGTAATTGTCATAGCTAGATATACATAGGATTAAATTTATGCGAAATTCAAGTTGTTATCATCAGATCAATGTAAAGGGTCATCTCTCAGCAAACTTCATGTGAAACTCGCCATTGATCGTGGTGAGGAGCGAAGTTGTAAAGTTGCTAGTTGGGACCTTGTATGGACCAATGTCCTATTCGGGGACTCATCGACCAACTTTGACTTTGACTATATTTGATGTACTTTAACCGAATAAATACAACTTTGAACTAATAAATCTGATTTTAAAATAGTAAATTGGCCAAGTCAGAGACTAGCCGGACTACTTTAAAATCCCGACTAGGCGAAGGACTGTTACAACCACGGCTTGAAGCTCCTTGAGAACATATTGTAAGATGAATTAAACTAGTTGTGAAGAAATCGGAAAAATTCGAAGATTCGGTTAAAAGTTCGGGTCGAGTACTCGGTTAAAACTCAGTAAACTCTAGGTAAACTGAAATTACTCTGCCTAAACTCGTGATTACTCGGCTAAAACTTGGAAAGTCGGTCAAAACTCGGTCAAAAATGAGTGTATAAGGGTCATCCCTCAACATACTTAATGTGAAACTCGCACGGGGAGCAAAGTTGTAAGAGTCCCTAGTTGGGACTAGTCGCGGGGACCTTGTAGGGATTAATCGTCCAAGTCGTGGACTCGGTGGAAGTTGACCAAGTTTGACTTTTACTATATTTGGCCTACTTAAACAAACAAATACATAACTAATAAATCCGACATTTATACTTTTCACAACTTTAACATAGTAAATTGGCCAAGTCGAAGACTAGTTGGAAACTAGTCGGACTACCTTAAAATCCCTACTAGGCTAGGGACTTTCACAACCACGACAAGGAGCTCCATTAGAACATATTGTAAGATGATCTAAACCAATGGTGCAAAACTTAGAAAAACTCAGCGAGTACTCGGTTAAAACTTCTGACCGAGTACCCGATTAAAACTTGGTCAAGCCTAGGTCAACCGGAATGACTCGGGATTACTCGGCCTAAACTCGTGATTACTCGTCTAAAACTCGGAGAAACTTGGAAAATGGGTCAAAACTTGGTCAAAATTGGTCAAAGTCAAACTTGTTCAACATCCGATTACTCTTTGAGTTGCCGACTACTCCTTAAAAGGTCTTGACCGAGTATCCCCCTAGTAACGACTTTGCAACCTTGATTAAATTCATACGAGTCTGTAGAGCAGCATCCAAACACCTTATTCTCTTCGCTATGAATGAAGCATTAGTGTTTTTCTTTTGACATAAATTAAATAGCTAGTTGTGCTTTTCATGCTGAACTCAGTATGAAACTTGATCAATTTAATCTCGTTATTGAGGGTTATATTTGTAAAAGGTGCAAACCACAAGTCCCGCATCAGATATCGGAAAAAACAAATGTGTACAAATAAGTATCGAGAGATCAATCTACTATCAATTGGTTTTAGAGTACTAAGGTAATCTTGAGCTTATGTGTCGGACATGTTGTTTGGGCTAATTCGATCTTATCATTGGTATCAGAGCCAGGCTGTAGTCCAGATGTGGTGGATAGTGTTGCAGGTGCACCTCTCAGCGCATGCGTGTGCACCCCTGGTGACGATGAGTCGATCCTGGAGCCTTGTACCGAAATCTTCTGAGTCCGCCCACATCCAGGTCAGGTTGAATGTTCCATTTCGCGGCGGTAAAGGTTGGACCGGACTATCGTCGGAGGGAAGCCCATGGTGTGTAAAATCGTGTATGTAAATTATGTCTAGAAAAATACTAGTTAAAAGAATATTACACTCACAGGCAGTGTACCCGATCGTGTAGCACTTTAAAACTTGGTAATTCCAAGATCGTATCAAAGACAGTTCTAAAACAATTCAAGATTGTATTTAAAAGTGATTAAGCTACTTAACAAATTAAAAAATAAACAAATAACGGATTTTAATTGGTTGTCGTTTAATGATCGGAAAATCAAGAAACGGTGGCAATTAAAAGACAATATTTTTAGCCTTTTAATTTTATAAAACGTAACAAAAGAAAAGCAAATAAGATAGTTTGTAATTCGGATTAAACAAGAATGTTCATCTAGACCTTTTACCCTCAGTGTCAGATGTTTTTGTAATTAAGACCTGATTTAATGAATAGGCATGCAAATTACTCGAACGATTCGCTAAGAGTTCTCTTTAGCAAATACTCAAACTAAATTACACAGTGTAGAGTTCTCTCTCAATTCATCCATGTATCGTTTAGATGTTCTAAACCAATTTTATACCCTTGGTCCGGTTTAGCAAACTATCAATTAAGACAAATTAATTGTAAATTAATGTATTAAATTAACAAGAGTTCTCTATATTAAACAAACACATTAATCAATTGGCTTGAAATGATTAAACATTAACAAGTATGGGTATTTTATTAAAACTATTAAAGATATTAAAGATATCATGCAAAAGATCAATAAATCAATAAAATAACATCCGGTTATTAGTCTAGACAAGCATATAACTACTTCGGTAACAATCATTTTCAAAGACAAAATTAAACCAAAATTGAAGAAAGCATTCATTGTTGTAAACAAGAAATCAACCTAACAGAAGTAGTAATCTTGGATGATGCACGAATCTACACGTTCCCGGAATGTTGAAGATGATTGGGTGAAGTTTAAGTTCTCTAAAAATCACCAAAAATCGCCTATATTGCGCTCACAAAAATGGCTGGGCAAAAGTTATGGGAGTTAGGGTTGAAAAATATGATAAAAACTGCTGCAAACCTGACTTCCCGAGTAAATTGCACGGCACGCCAAATAAGTGTGTGGGGCACCAATGAGCTAAACCTTTGCGCGGCGCGCTTAAATCTTGCAGGGCGTGCCAATGAACTATTCCTGGATATTTTTTTAACCTCTTTTCACTGGACTTGATTTTCGAACAACTGCGCGGCGCACCATGAAATTGCGCGGCGCGCCAATGAACTTGATCTTAATCATCACCTTTTCTAATTCTTCTTACTTCACTTTCTGTAGATATGCGTGACGCGCCATTAAATTGCGCGGCGCGCCTTTAAATTGTTAAATTGCGCGGTGCGCTATTAAATTGCGCGGCGCACCATTAAATTGCGCGGCGCGCCAATAAGCTTATTTCTATATTCAGCTCAAATAACCCTTTAATCACTCCATTTACCAGTACCAACCTTGATGACAATATATCGTATAAATCCACTCAAAAACCTCATAAAATTATCATAAAGAACTTCTTGACACGCATACACCATTCTTTAATAATTACCATTAAAAAGCCTTAAACCACAATCAAATAACCAACCTGTGACCGATATTGCTAAAATAAACGTGTATAATATGAGCAATATCAGCTCAGATGGACTTGGGTTTGATAAGAGGTATGTAAAGGATGCAAACCACAAGTCCCACATCGGATATCGGAAAAAATAAATGTGTGCATCTAAGTATAGGGACCTCCCTGTACTACCAATTGGTTTTGGACTACTAACTTACTAAGGGACTCTTGGGTTTTTGCGTGTAAGACATGTTGTTTAGGCTAATTTGATCTTATCAATATTCGCCAAAGATGTGTTTTTTACTTCTTCCTTTGATGAAAAGAGAGAAGACCAATCTTTTAATTTACAGTCTTCAATTCATATCATAAGTTGATTTATTATCTTGAAACAGTTGAAATCTAGTTATTTGGAACATCATCCTTAATTATCCTGGAAAAAAATAACTTTTAGAAGTAGTGTATGTGAAGCATATATCCAGCACTATCAAGTTGAACCAATGACATCACACAGATGTCTTATCCGTTTCACTTGATAAAAAGGCTTGTGGCTTGATCACTGATCAAGATGTCACGGTTCAATAAGGTGCTATACAATATGAGTAGGTAGTACCTTGTAACTTTTTTTCTTCAAAGAATGGTTGTTTACATTAAAAAAAACTTTTGATTAAAAAAACATATATAGGGTCATATCTTTAAATTTTGTGGTGTTCTGTAAAATTTGATTGATAATTTGCAAAAAAAATAAAAATAAAAAAAATCCAAACTAGTGAGGTCCTTGGACCCCACACGCTTCAAGGTAAATTCACTAGTGTCAATAAGATAAGATCATGAATATATATGTCTTTGTTTACTTGAAGAAGAATATGATTTGACCTTGATAAACTCTCATACAGTAACTAGAACATTTATGACACCAGTTATAATCTAAAAGCGCTTTGTATTGAACTAATTGGGATTCATAAAAAACGAAATTCAATACACGAGTGGAACAAACTGCTTCTTGAACATTAACCCTAGCTTATGGGCAGGAAGGCCACCATGTTCAGTTTACGATTTACTTGAAAACTGCCATCCTACTGGGGACGACGATAGTGAAATCTATTTTCTCGGACCCCGGCCTTCCAGTGTAAGAGGTTCATCAGTTTGGTATATGAAATGACGTCCATTATTAGTTGCGAAGCTTACTAGTTGTATGATAATTATGTGTCTATCCCTTTATAACCTACAAGTACCTAAGCATGTATGGTTGCATGTGTAGACGCTGGGATAGGACCTTAGAATCAACCTAACACGATCTAGAGGCGGAATAACACTAGAACGAGCTTAAACGAATATCTATGGGTTTTTGGGTTCGTACGAGTCAAACCAAGATCAGATCTTGATAAACACGAAGCCTAGACTGACATTCTGTGGTATTTGGACATGAAGATTGAGTGAGACCGGACATAGAACTGTTTGTATGTGTGAAATGTGTGTAGAGTGATTAACCAAATTAGTGGAGATTAACTTGGCTTAAATATCCCAGATCATATGTCGGTCGACTGTGGTTGACAGTCGGTCGACTGACTATGTCAGTCGGCCGACTGTCGAGTGACATTACACATTACATTTAAACGTTTACAAATATATAAAGTAATAAATCGACAATCAACGTTTAACAATATTACAAGTTACTACATGATCGAATAAAACATTAAAGTTCATGGAACTAGGGATTACAAAATATGCACTAACAAACTACCCCTAAGACCTAATTCCTCGTAAGTCTTCGATCTGCTTCAGTCTCTGTACGGATCTGTAACCATATTGTTCAAATAGCAAACCTTTGCAACACGAATGTACTGTTGTGCTTGAACTCTATTTTCAGGCATGTACAGCATCCGATTGTAGCACAATGTGAAGATGTCAGCTTCACAGCAATTTCTCAACCAAACGGGATCTAAAACTCGTATCTAGTCGGTCTCATCTTCCTTCAATTTGTCCAAAACGATGACTGCTTCCTCTGAGCGTTCATCGTAGTACCACCAGCGAAAATGTGGGCTAAAGTTCTGCAGCATTTTCATCACAGGAACCTTTCTCATATATTTTACTGGCTTGTATCTAACAATCTTTCTTCGTTCGCCCGTTTTCTTGTTTGTTCGATAAGTGATCGTGGGAAATTGAGGGCTGAATCCCTCAAAGTTCTTTGACAAGTACGATGGTCTTATCTTCTTGCAAACAATATTAGGAATTCCGTCATAATCCCGATATAACATCTTGAGCCTAGCCACCTGCATAAATTCAAAGTATGGTAGAGTCGTGAACTCGAATCCATGTTTGATGTAGTCCACTCCGTACTCCTTCTTTATTGCGTATATATTAAACTCTTTGATGTAGGCCCAAACAATGATTTTTCCTTTACCCAAAAGATTCGCCGACCTATTAATGTAATTCAGCCATTCAGGTTCCGGCGCTGGCTTCTCACAATATTTTCTGATCCTCAACAGGATCTTCCATTCAGCTTCTAGAACTTCTACCTTTTCTTCATTTATTTTGATCGGTAAAAACCCTGGAGGCAAATCTTCGGTCTTTTCTTTTTCTTCGCATTTACGGTTTAGAAGCTCTTCATTCATTTTGAAGTAATCTTGAAACGTAGGTGGATCTTTATCGTTATTACATTCGTACTCCGGAAAATCACCTATTGGTTCATCTTCAGTAATTACTTCATCAAAATAGTTGTCGTTTTCATTTTTTACGATAATTTCCTCAAAATCATCACTAGAATCATAACGATTCTCAAAAGATGAGCTAGCAGTCGTGAGCTGAAGTACTTGCTTGTTGCTCTTGACGCACTAGCTCGGCCTGCTCCTCAGCGCTTAGATCCGGCGGGATCTCCCCTTCTTCTAAATCATCAAATACAACTGAGTGATTCAGACGATCCTGTTTTGCCAAAAAATCACGTAAAGAATAATCAATATTTAGAGGAATTACTGACAGTGGGTTCTCGCTTGTGCCTTTAGCAAGATCCAAACCTAGCTCATCCTCGCCTTGATCGTTAAAATTACCAAAGTCTATATCCTCTTCGAGATCAACAGCCTCAATATCGAAATTATTTTCCCACTCAAGCACCTTCGACAGTGCCTTGTTCGCTGTAGACTCGGCCTTTACAATCAGCAAATTCTGAGCATCAACCTTAATTTGTAACTTCTTCATTTCAACCTGTTGATCTTCAACCTGCTTGGTCAGTTTGGCAATCTCAGCATCCTTTCTTCTCTCTCGTTCATCAGCTTTTTCTTTAAACTTTTCAAATTCAGAAGCCATATTTACAACCTTCTCGCTTAATATAGTAACCGCAGTATCTTGTGTAATAATAGTCGTGGATGCAGCAACATGAACTCCTGTATCAGTTTCAGCACGTGTTTCTTGAGTAGCAGCAGCTGAAGATTGTCGTTGTTGTTGTGATTGTTGTGATTGTCGCTGTTCAGTAGCTGAAGATGACTCAGTTCTTTTTGCCTTTTTAATGAACCTTATTCGCTTCTGCTTCGGCTTTGTCGTAACTGAAGGACCCTCAGCTTGTTTTCGCTTTCTCAGCTCGAATTGATCAGGGTCAAAGTCATCTCCTTCATCGTCTTCATCATATCTGTTCAGATGTAACAACTGGCGGTGGCTGATTAACCTCTTGATCGTCTTCACCAACTACGACGATATCATCTTCATTACCAGACGTACTGTTCTCATGATGACGGGCAGCACCTGGTGGACATACATAGTTTTCATTTGCGAGGTGGCCAACCAGTCTCTTGAATGGTTCATCCAGACCTCTCTTTTGCTTGACTCGATTGAAAGTCAAGTCATTCAGATGATTCAGTTTAATCTCATCCTCCCAAACCTTATTCAATCCTTGCACTTGGTTTTCAATCATCACCTGCAAGAACCTAGGAAACATTAAGTGGCTTTTCTTTTTCACGTTCACCAACATACTTCTGAAAATCACTTCGGAGAAATTGAAGTCCGCATGAAGAACTAGTGCTGCAAACATCGAACTATAAGTCTCGTTCAACTCATCAAAACCGCCTACCATTGGACTCATGCATCTCAACAACACCAAAGTTAAGTATTTGTATTGATGACAGAATCGAGTTCTCTTAACAGCACTTTTCATCGGATCACCAGAGTATCCACATCTTACTAAACACCTTCGGACCTTAGTTCTATTCAGTGTGACTGTCATAGAATCATTATCGGGAAAGCCTAAGTCTTCACGAGCTGTCTGGGCCGAGATCTTCACAATTGTACCACCAACACTGCTTCGTATCACCTTCTTTCCATGTTCAGTGACAATAGAAGCATTGTTCCAGAATTCTCGTTGGTGCGAGTAGTATGCCTTGCATTCTAGAGTGATTGCAGTATGAATCCTGGACCTTTTCAAAAACTTGATAATATCAACGAAGCCTTCCTTTGCTTTAGGTCCTTCCTCATTTAAACATGCCTCAAGATTGGCGTTTTCGCTTGCCGTCAAGCCTGGAAGATTCTTGGACAGAATCACCTCTTCCTCATGCACGTCTTCGTTCACTGGACTACCCTGTTTAGCCATTTTTCTGCTATACAAACATATATACAAGAATCGAAAAGCGTTTAAAAAAAATAAGAAAATTACAAGATTATACGGTCGGTCGACATATAAGATAAGTCGGTCGATTTTCAATGACAATCGCCCGACATATATTTAAATCGATCGACTTAGTAAATCGCCCGACATACAGTAAGTCAGTCGACTTAGGAAGTCAATCGGCCGATTGTTTTAGCGAAGCATAACACAGATCCAAATTCAAATTCAACGATTTTATGGTGTTTTGTTTCAATCAATTACTAAAATAGGTACAGAGGAGGCCGATTAACAAGTTCTACTCAAACAAATCACTCTAACAGGTCCTTAACATCACAAATTGAATCGAAAATGAAAAATAAACAAGAAAACTTCAATAACTTTCGATTTAAAAAGAATTACCTCGATTGGTTAATGGCGCTGGAATCACAATTCAAAGTTGTATAAGAAAAACACGATCAAAAACTCCTCCTTGCAAAGTTCGAATTTTTTTGGTAAATCAACACAATCGCACGAAATGGGGTACTTCGGCCGTCTGTGGCCTTTTTATACCCAGGTTGACAGTCGATCGACGATGAGATTATGTCGGCCGACATATGAGACAAACGGTCGACATACGTAACAAACGGCCGACATTGTGACAAGCCAGTAATTCGGTCGATTTTTGTTCAACTTGGAGGAAACGGAATGAAAGACGTAGCTTTCTTAATGAGTGAGTATTCAGAATATCCCTCTGAAAACATCTTTCGCTATCTAGGCCTTAATGGGCACAGTCCCATATCACAGACAATGATAATAAGTCCAATAGAATGGTTTTGATGAAGTATGAATGATTTAAGTTCTTCTTGGTAATTTTCACACTCAATAGTATTCTTACAAAGACTTCTCTTCTCGATTCCATCATTATCTTGACCTTGATATTTTCGTCTTCCATGATTTCACTTCTGTTTTCATGATATAATAACTTAATATGCAATGTGCCATAATAGCTTTCTTTTCACGATACGCCTTATTTCCTTCTACACCTATCTTAATAGCATTCCAAAGAGAATATGATGTTAAGTGCATCTGATATTGATGATAAATATCTCCATCTAAACCCTGAGTCAATTGAGCATAACATCTACATTCTAAGGCATATGTTTCTTTTTCGGTCACGCTATAATCTTCATAATTTTTACCATTACCATCAGTACCTAAAGGCTCTTTATATTCATGTTGTATCAAATCCCACATTCTAGGATCAAGGCCTCTAATGTAATTCATAAACCTAGACCTCCATCTAATGTAATCATTTGTATTATCAAGTCTAGGAGCACGATTGGCACTGCCTGATTCACTATCAGATAGTAAAATATTTTGAACGCCGGAAGTAATTGCCATTGCCTGATCAGACATCGTTAAAATTAATTAAGGTTGAATCTGATCCAAAGTCGGTCGATTGAGTGACAGTCGGTCGATGAACAGTTACAGTCGGTCGACTGTCAATGGTTAATCGGTCGAAGTTCTGTTTACATTAAGTCAAATGGTATTACTTTTCTCAATCGGTCGATGTTCCGTCAATCGGTCGGTTTAGAGTTTAACTCGGTCGATTTAGTACTAAAGTCGGTCGATTTTCAGACAATCGGTAGAACTAATGACAATCGGTCGAACTAATGACAATCGGTCGAAATAAACTAAAATCGGTCGATTGACACCTAAGTCGGTCGACTGTTATTTCTCTCAGAACTAGAATCCAAAAATCAGGTTTTTGACTTCTAAACGATTTCAAGCTCAATTTACGAACTAAAACCACTGACTAACACCTTAAACAACTTAGAATTACTTCTGTAAACACTCTAAAGCAATTAAGACCAAAAGTTCAACATAAAAGCATGCAAAATTGAATCCAAAACCAATTTTTGACCCAAAAATATACCAAGAACTCGTTTAAAATAATTGATTCAGCAAACCAGTGCTCTGATACCACTTTGTAGACGTTGGGATAGGATCTTAGAATCAACCTAACAAGATCTAGAGGCGGAATAACACTAGAACGAGCTTAAACGAATATCTATGGGTTTTCGGGTTCGTACGAGTCAAACCAAGATTAGATCTTGATAAACACGAAGCCTAGACTGACATTCTGTGGTATTTGGACATGAAGATTGAGTGAGACCGGACATAGAACTGTTTGTATGTGTGAAATGTGTTGTGACGATCGCTCCAAATCCATATGGACGAACACGTCATTCATTGATTTCATTGCGAGGTATTTGACCTCTATATGATACGTTTTGTAAACATTGCATTCTTTTGAAAAGGCACACCATAAATGAATATTTAAATCAAAGGTTTTCGACATCTGATGGTTTCTACATATAGACAATCACCATAAATAATAGTTTACAACAGTACTTCCGTTGACAATGCAGTCAAAATAAGATACATGGTGATGATTTGGTGAATGCAACGTTTCCTTGAAAAATATGTCATGTAAGACTCCATGCACATAGCTTGTCTAACATCTAAGCAAACAGCGGAAGACTTCTAGGAAACCTGAGAATAAACATGCTAACAAGTGTCAACACAAAGGTTGGTGAGTTCATAGTTTTAATGTTTCGTATAATCTGTATATAAAGGTGGATCACAAGATTTCAGTTGTTTCATCCGAAACGTTTATCAAAATATTCTACGAAATTGAGCACCCTGGTAACTAAACTTTAACGTATATATATAATTGGTACCCTTTGTATAATCATCTTAATAATACACGCAAACCAACGTGTACGCTTCTCAAATAGCATACGTCCGTTAAAAGGCTAGTGCTCTAGCTCGGACGGGGATATCAAGCCCTATGGATCCATATACTACTACTCGCGCCCACCAGTTCTTATAACTGGCAGTTAACAGTTACCAAAGCTAAGGGATTTTCGGTTCAAACTCAGTGTAGAATTTAGTATGTACTTGTATCCATTGCGTTTTAAATAAAGTGCATGTATTCTCAGCCCAAAAATATATATTGCAAAAGGAATTAAAAAGGGATCAATGAAACTCACACATATAAATATTGTATATCGGTTAATAAAGCATTTGCATGTATTCTCAGCCCAAAAATGTAGAGAGTAAAAGGGATCTTATGAAACTCACCTTAGTAGCATATAAAGTCGTTCACCAAAATGTGATCGAAACTCGGGATATCAAATAACCGTAGTCCTCAACGTATCAGTATTGAGATTCAATATTGTAGGAAAGTACGTAGACGTAACAGAGATGATAAACACTAAGTTTGATTCACAAATATACCCCCGAACATTACCCATAACCTCCTTGGCAATAACCCATAATTTCCTTAGCTCTATCCCGCTTGAAAACCATTTTGAAAGTGACACGCTCATGACCTCGTCGTGGTGGTGGTGGAACAAAAAAAGCTCGCGCTTAAATAGATGTGGCCTGGAATTCCCTGCCATGCGATCGCATGGCTGGGAAGTGTAATTCCCATGCGATCGCATGGGTAACTTTTCCAGCTCACATGTTTTTGTTTTAACGCTTGTCGACATATTATTATATTAATATAATATATATAATTTAAATTAATTAATTATATATTATATTTTATTCCCGCGCATAGTTGATTTCTAATTTTTGTTCCGATAAGTCGTACGTCGTCACTCGACTTATGTTCCGGTTCCGGTTTTTCGAGTGTCCCTTCGTACGCTGAGAAAACTTGTACATTACATTTTGGGACACATACCTTAGTCAAAATATAGCCTTAAATTATCCCTAAATTATATCACTCGAAATATAACTTATACATTTGAGTGTTTTGGTCATTTACTTCTATAAATCACCGTCTCGATATTTGTTAAAATACATTTTAAAACAGTGTTCACTGTAGCAAAGTTACTGTAGCAAATAGTGATTTTCGAAAACACTGTAGCATTTTGGGTACTGTAGCAATTTGAAAATACTGTAGCAAATTAGTGTTTTACTGGTTCATCTTAAACGCTTTAGTTAACTTATCTAAATATCAATCGAATCAATAAACGAATGTTACTATCGTTTACTAAATAACTTGAAATCATATATATGTATATATCTTATTAATATACATAAATCAGTTTTTAAATACACATTGGAAGTTATTTATAAATAAATTTTAATAATAAATATTTCAACTTATCATATATATTCAAATAGATATTTAAACCAATAAGTTTAATGTACGGTATCAAACAATTAATACATTGTTACCTTTTCAAGTTATAGTATATATGTATCTATTTACATATAATTGTTCGCGAAACGTCGAAAACAACCGAAGGGTATTTAAATATATAAAAGTAGTTCAAAAATTTTGAGATTCAACTTCATAGACTTTGCTTATCATGTCGGATATGTTAATCATACAAAGATTAAGTTTAAATTTGGTCAGAAATTTTCGGGTCATCACATGTGTGTAGAGTGATTAACCAAATTAGTGGAGATTAACTTGGCTTAAATATCCCAGATCATATGTCGGTCGACTGACTATGTCAGTCGGCCGACTGTCGAGTGACATTACACATTACATTTAAACGTTTACAAATATATAAAGTAACAAATCGACAATCAACGTTTAACAATATTACAAGTTACTACATGATCGAATAAAACATTAAAGTTCATGAAACTAGGGATTACAAAATATGCACTAAGAGCATGTCAAGTACATTGTCTTGGTAAGGGAAAGACTTATAAGGTCGTGATTAATGGCGTTTGCACCCAGCTGTCACTTGTCATTTTAGTCATGTCATGTATATATATATATATATATATATATATATATATATATATATATATATATATATATATATATATATATATATATATATATATGTTATAATTCAGTAGGCTTATAACTACCTTTAATGGTTATAAGAACAAAGAGAGAAAAAGAGAGAAGAAGGAGAGAAGAAATATTGATATTGATATTTCAAGAGAAATGGTGCACCTTAAATGGTTACCATACATGTCTATTTATAGTATAAAATATTACTATGCAAGAAATATAATAATAATAAAATTAACATCCAATCTAGATATTTTATAACACAATCTAGATATTTTATAACACTCCCCCTTGGATGACAATTTTATTAGAGAATAACTAGTACTGCCTCGTTAAAAACCTTGCTAAAGAAAACTCATTGGGATAAAACTTTAGCTAAGGGAAAAAGAGTGCAGCATAAAGTTGACTCCCCCTCAAGTAGGCAACGCCTGAGTTGTTACATCTTCTGAACATGCCTCATGCCAATATTATGAACGTGTGTTCTGAAAATAGCAGTTAGCAGTGCTTTGGTATAAAGATCAGCAGAGTTGTTGATTGAACGTATCTCATTTTAATCTGGTTGTCTTTTACGATATCTTGAGTATATGAGAAAAATCTGAGGTTTTCATCTGAAACTGTATCATCACTGTATCATCTAAATCTTTTATGTACAAGTTTGGCCCTCGTGATTTGTCTACAGTCTCCTTCATGGTTTGTTCAAACCGTTGTTTCAGTTCCTATTCCCTTTCAGTCTTTTTCTGAGCCTTACCAATATACCATTCTTTTCCATCAAACTTATGACCGTTAAGACCGTTTATAGCTTTAGCGCCTCGTCAGCATTTATGTTTTGTTCTGTCATTTTTGATACTCTTCTTTCATTTGTATTATGTAAGCTGTATTATCTTCATAGATAGTTGTTACGCTTTTATAGCGTTCTAGTCCACAAGAATCAATAATGATTTGTATCATTGATCTTAACTAAAATCATTCCCGAGTAGCTTCATGTAATGCAATCACTTCGGCATGATTTGATGATGTTGCAACAAGTGTTTGTTTTGAGAACGTCATGATATTGCGGTGCCTCCATTTAGGAATACATATCCAGTTTGAGATTTAGCTTTATGTAGATCGGATAAATAATCTGCATCTGTATAACCAAACAAATCTTGTTTCGAGTTGTTAGAATAAAATAATTATAAATCAGTAGTTCCCCGAAGGTATCAAACTATTTGTTTGATCCCATTCCAATGTCTTTTGGTAGGGGCTGAGCTGAACCTTGTCAACAAATTAACTGCAAAAGAAATGTCAGATCTTGTATAATCTATAAGATACATAAGAACCTCAATTGCACTAAAATATAGAACTTCCGATCTGTTAAAATTTTCATGATCTTCGCAGGGATGAAATAGATCAGTGTCAATATTGAGTGATCTAACAACAATGAGTTTGTCTTTAAAAAAAAATGTTTTAAAATCTTTTCGGTATAAGTTGTTTGATGTACAAGTAAACCATTAGGCATATGCTCAATTTGCAATCCAAGGTAATACTTGGTTTTTTCAAGATCTTTCATTTCAAAATAATTCTTTAGAAGTTGAATGATTTCATAGATCTCTTTATTTGTTCATATGATGTTAAGAACATTGACATAAACAACTACGATCTCATATCCGAACATTGTTTTTATAAAACATACGTGCAAAATAAGTTTATATTTATACCCTTTTTTTTTATCAAGTAGTCATTTAATCGGTTATACCACATACGTCCCGTTTGTATAAACCCACTTAGAAATCTTTGTGATTTAATGGAATATATTCCCTTGGATTTTACATTAGATGCTTATGATACCTTAACCCTTTAGGTATATTCATATATATCACTATTAAGTGATCCATACAGATAAGTAGTAACAACATTCATGAGATGCATTTAAATAACTACCAGGTTGATTAAGTATCTAATAAGTAATTGTATCCATTACAGGAAGATAAGTTTTCCTTATAACCCATTTTCGGTCTTTGTGGGAAATCTTGAGTTACAAGTCTAGTTTTGCCTTGTAACTTTATTTGCACATTTCTTTTTCGGATAAAAATTCATTTGTATCCCTTACGTTTCACATCTTTAAAAGTGATAACGATTGATCCGAAAAATTTTTTATTGAGCGATTCTAGTTCAGCTCGTAATGCTCCTTTCCATTGAGCTCAATCATATCTATTTTGATATTTAATTACAGATTTTGGTTCTAGATCATCATCTTTAATCATGATGTCATTGTAATATTATATGAAAATATCTCATCAAGATTTTTCATTTCATTTTGGGTTCCATAATATTGCATAAGTTATCGCAATTTATGTATTTACATTTATCAATATCCTCTGCAGAAGGAATATTGATTTGTGGTTCTTCTTGAACACTTTCTTTTACCTCATTATCAGCTGATTTTCTTTTTCGAGGATTTTTATCTTCGGAACCAATTGATCTTCCACGTTTGATGCGTGGCAAAGACTCAACAGTGACATTATTGCCAGCTTTTGGAATTTCAGTTCGAGCTGGAGCATTTATCGCTGGTATATATGATTTAGTCACTTTTTTATATCTGTAAATGCATAAAGTAATTAATTTGCAAGTTCTTACATATGCATTATTTTTGAACTTTCATTTCACATTCTTTTGTGCGAGTTCAATATACCTTAATTGATGTTCACATCATGAAGCATCATTTTATTTTTTATTTTTATTTCTCCCCCTAATCTAGGGAACAATGTTTTATTAAAATGACAATCAGCAAAACGTGCTGTAAAAACATCACCCATCATGGGTTCAATATATCTTATGATTGAAGATGTTTTATATCCAAAATATATTATCATCTTTCTTTGAAGAACCATTTTATTGTGTTGTGGTGATACAATTGGAACATACACTGCACAACCAATGTTTTAAGGTAGAAAATATTTGGCTCTTGGCCAAAATCAAGTATTAAGTGAAAATATTTACGACTTCCACATGGTATAATGCGAATTAATGTCGCAGCATGTAAATTTACATGTCCACATATAAATATTGAGAGATTTGTACTCATTATCAATTGTCTAGTTATTAGCTGTAAGCGTTTATCTATTGATTCAGCTAAACCAATTTTGTGTATGCACATGAGCAACTGGATGTTCAACAACAATCCTTGTAGACATATAATAATCATTAAATGCTTGAGATATTAACTCATCAGCATTATCAAGTCTCATCCTTTTAATGGTGTAATCAGAATAATGTGTTCTCAATTTAATAATTTGTGCAAGAAACTTTGCAAATGCCATATTACGGCTTGATAACATACAAATATGAGACCATCCGCTAGATGCGTCTATTAGAACCATGAAATATCAAAATGGTTCACATGATGGATGAATTGGTTCATATATCTTACCTTGAATTCTTTCAAGAAACATTTGTGATTCTTTTTCACAATATACTTTTCATTAATCACCATATGTGCTTTCCATTAATCACCATATGTGTTTTTTTTTTTTTTTTTATAAATCACCATATGTGTTTTTTTTTATCATATATCCTTTTCACCATATACGCTTTTAATCATATGCGCTGTGTTTTTCACCATATGCGCTTTTAATCATATGCGATTTTCATCATATGCGTTGTGCTTTTCATCATATTCGCTTTTTATCATATGCGCTTATCATATGCGATGCGCTTTTTATCATATGCGCTTTTTTATGTGAATAGTAAATTAATTAATTTCGTTTTACTATTCATATGAATTAATTTAGATTTACTATTTTGTTAATTGAGTAATATATATATACATCATATACTTGTGACTCCGAAGGCTCAAATGAATTTGACCATATAGTTATACGTTGTACCTTGCACATTAATTTTCAGTAGAAGCTTTAGATGCATATTATTTTCAGTAGAAGCTTTAGATGCACTTTTTTTTTAATCACCAAATACCACAAACACTTTGTTTGCGTTTGTTCATAGTCATCAATGAAAACCATTTTCTTTAATTTTATTTTATACAATAAAATTAACGCATCATTATTCTTTTCAAAAACAATAATCTATTGTTATTGTTCACTTGTCCCATGTTTAACAACAAAAGTCAACAACCTCTGTCTTGTTTGTTGTGGCAACCAAAAACAACCTTTGCTTTTGTTACCGAGAATCCAAGACCAAAAAACAATTAATTTTTAATTAATCTTTTATCAAAACCATAAATGATTTTATTGATCTACGTTGATATGGCCATAAAGAATTGACGGCTGACCTACTTTTGTAAGTGTATTTCGGCTATCATCCCGAAAACGCACAACGACCTTTTTTTTTTTATGAACTATTTGTTTCATATCTAGCTTAGGCAATTATTGTGAACATTTGGTCCCTATAAGAGCATTTATTTTTAGACTTTTAGTTGATTTGTACTTGTCACAATTAGGGATAGCACCCGCGGGTCGTGGATGCGGATCCATTGGATCCATCACCCGTACCCGCGGATTTTTTTTTAAGAGACATCCAATTGAACCCTTGTTCGTTGAAACAATTTGACTATATTTTTACTCCCCATTATTAAACGGGCCATTTTGATGCACACTCTTAAAAAAATAATTTGTTTTTTAAGTTTTATTATTCAACCTCTTTTTTTCAACGGTCACGTTTTTAACAAAACATTTGACAAGTTTGGAAAAAAGTTTTTTATTGATTATCATCAAAAGTTTTCTATTGTCACTCTACTGGATGGAATTATGGCATACAACCAAAATTGCAACCCAACACTACATAAGAACAAAAAGGTTGTTTTTAATTAACATATGTATATGTGTTAAACTCGGAATAATAATAACTTATTTTAGAAAATTAACATAAGACATGTTGAAACATTTTTGTCACATTTAGCTCATCAAGTCTAATACTTATCATTGATAGATTTTATCACGTCTAGGAGATGTTTACTTTTTTCTTGTATTAAGTCCTACTTTCATTTACCTTTGTTTGGAAAAAAGTTTTTTTTTTACTTTGCTTCCCCCCTTTCTGTAAAACTCATTTAAACACCTTCTTTGTTGTTTTTTTTTTTTAAAAAAAAAACTTTCTTTTTTTTACGTTACCCGTAAATTATAAATATATAAAAAAAACTTTTTGTTTAAATTTTTTTTTCTAGTTTTTAAAAGGCCACTTGATCAATTTTTTAATTCTTTCACAACACATGATATCGTGATCGTGACCTTTCACCAAAGCAAGAGATATTCTTGATAAACTAAACACGGACTCGTGTTTGAAATTGTCGGCCACAAAAAAATTAATTTGATAAAAGTATATATTTTTTTTTAGTTATAGAAGGAGACCACTTCATTTTCAATACTTCATTTTTGACAAAAAACTATTCCATTTTACCATCCCCTTTTTTTTCTTACTTTAACTTTTAAGATATACTTTTAATAAAAATACAAACTACTTTTTCTTATTTTAACTTTTAAGATTTACTTTTAATAAAAATACAAACTACTTTTTGTATTTTAACTTTTAAGATTTACTTTTAATAAAAGTACAAACTACTTTTTCTTATTTTAACTTTTAAGATTTACTTTTAATAAAAATACAAACTATTTTTTTATTTTAACTTTTAAAATTATAAATTTAAGAATAAACATTAGTATGCATGAAATAAATAATGATTAATTGCATAAGTAATCATAAATGTTAGATAACATATAAAGACCCCGTCGTATTCGTATTGATCGGAATTAATCTCGACCCATGGTACCGTGTTGTCAAATGACGTGTTGCGTACATAAAGTACCGTGTTGTCAAATGACGTGTTGCGTACAATCATGAGGTCTTATTAACATAAATATAAATGTTAGTGAAGTTAATAAGAGTTAGATTACAGAAAATATAATTCAGGCGGTATAACCGACCATATATAACTTAAATAACATAAATATAAATGTTAGTGAAGTTAGTAAAAGTTAGATTACAGAAATATAATTCAGGTGGTATAACCGACCATATATAACTTAAATAACATAAATATAAATGTTAGTGAAGTTAGTAAAAGTTAGATTACAGAAATATAATTCAGGTGGTATAACCGACCATATATAACTTAAATAACATAAATATAAATGTTAGTAGTCCAAAATTTGATATATTCGAGTCTGAAAATTATTAATAATTTCATACCTTGATTAGTGGCTCGTGATCGTTTGAGATATCCTTTGATTACACTAAGCTCTTCGTGCTGATAACGTGTTATAATTCAGTAGGCTTATAACTACCTTTAATGGTTATAAGAACAAAGAGAGAAAAAGAGAGAAGAAGGAGAGAAGAAATATTGATATTGATATTTCAAGAGAAATGGTGCACCTTAAATGGTTACCATACATGTCTATTTATAGTATAAAATATTACTATGCAAGAAATATAATAATAATAAAATTAACATCCAATCTAGATATTTTATATATATATATATATATATATATATATATATATATATATATATATATATATATATATATATATATATATATATATATATATATATATATATGGTGCATTTCCATCTCTTATGCTACGTCTGCGTTGTGTATGTACTAATTGTCTTTTCGTCATCCATCATTACATTGTAATGTGAAAAATCAATAAGGAATAAATTATAAAATTTGGAACATTCTCGATCATAGATCTTAATGATGATCAGCATCGTGAGACACTGTTGTATTCTTCACTGTATGTTCATCGGGGTAATTAAATGGTTGATCAGACTCTAATTCATGTTTTTTGCAGTTTCACTGCCAATCGTCAGCTGAAAATCAGATCTTCATATGCGATTAAGATATTAGAGTTGGTGCCTTCTTGTATCATGGTAAGTCATTGCATCTTTCGACTTCATTAATTGTACTCTTTATCTAATTTCGTATGATACTTGAGCCTTGAATATGCTATATTTCAACATCTGTCTTTCTTGATTGTGCCTTCTAAAAGGTTTGTTTCTGTTGAATGCTTCTAAGATTGTTGTGTACACGTTCGTTCTTTTTATAACTCTTCATATACCATATACCTGATAATACATTCCAAGTTAAGGCCAGTAATTAAACATGTCCCTTTCATGAAGTAAATTATTAAACCTTCATGACTGTCCTTTCATAGTCATCGATTTCTCGTAACTTTCGTGAAGGTAATTAGCTAAATACAAAATATCTGGTTGAAAAACTGACGACATTCTTTTTTAGGCCATTCTTTATCCAGTTTCTGGAACGCCACTTGTTGTATGCTTGTAAAAGTTCACCCTAGTTTTCTAGATCGACTAAACTGTGACGGGAGAGGGTTCTGCCAATGCCATAATTAAAGTTCGATGTTCATATGCTGGTTTAATTAAACCTAAGTTATCTTTATAACAAATACTATAGGTAAAGGTACTTCACTATTGCTAACTCAATTATATTTTACAGTCGGTAATAGTACATGTTCCTAGAATATGAAACCACACCCTGTCACGTTTAACTTGCATGCTCACTTGAATGGTGCTATATGAATGTACCTGTGAAAACATTTCTACGTACACTCTCACCGCTCACATTTTAAACAACAAAAAGAAAGAAAAAAAAACTCTTTATGTCACTGGTTTGAAATCTCATTTGCTCAACTTCTTAGCTTCACCTCCACAGTCGCCATATCATCACTTTCGGTCACCTGAGTTATGTGTGGTCCGTTTGGTGATGAGGTACGTGGGAACTATTTTTATTTCTTAGTTCTTTATGTTCTTCCTACGGGTGTTGATTTACCAATATAGGGCTCATTGGTTTGAGTTGATCATTTTGGATTTTGTGTGTTATGTTTAATGGACCTGTTTAGTTTAGGGCTACATTGTTCTTGCTCAAGTAATTTTGTGATGCCTCACTACTTTTTTTTTCAAGTACAAACCCGCTACTTGCTCCATCTAAAGTGTATATGTAAAAGGCTTTTATGTCGTCGTGCAGACCACTTTTTATGTTCAATGGAAGTACGACAACGGTATCATCTTCAACTAGAAGGCTCCGAGAAAAGACACTCTTGATGACGAAATACAACTTCGGAGCAACGATAAGAGTAAGATTTTCTGTCTTGATTGGGTTGATTGGATTAGTCAGCCGCATTCTGTAAGCACGTTCGCTTTGTAATCTTTTCTTTTTTCTCGTCTAGTATCTTACCAGTGAGTTGGGTTCTTTTTAATGAATTCTGTTCTGCTGGATGCTCGTGGTATATATTACTGTTCGACGATGAGTTTCGGTAAGGGTGATGATATTTCCACTTCAATATTTGATAAATCCCCTCAATGCATCTTGTAAACAGTACAAACCGATAATAGATAGAAATGAGAGGATTAATCAAATATTGTAGTGGAAATATCATTCCCCTGAAAGGGAAATGATGAGTTAGTGCTGATCGATTGTTTGTCGTTTTTTGTTTTTGGACATTAGTTTATGATCACCCGGGGAACTAAACCATCCACGCGTTCATCTCCCGTAGTTGCATAACCTGCCCCCAACTACTTCCCTTGAGGAAACCCGGACCAATCCGAGGGCGTGACCGGTAAAACCCTCATGTTTTGACCACCAATAGTAGTGGTCACGTATTATCTTATATTGAAATACTAGAGGTTGTCTAATTATGCAATGATTAGAGCACTAAATTGTGAATTATTCATAGTTTAATGATGAGTTAGGGAATGATAATATTCTCGACAAAACACCCCAACTTATGGCCTGCATAGACCTTCCCTAGATGAGTCAAGTCCTTTGTCTACCAATAATCAAAAGTAGGACTTACTATGGGTACCATGTCTGGAAATTATTTTAATCTCTATTATTGATTATTGATACATATTCTCTTCTGCTTGTGTGTTCAATTACATCATGTTGTTTGTTGGATGCTTGGTGATTCTTGTTTAATGGATTAATGTATATAATCATCATTTTTGGTACTTTTTCTCAAACTTCTAAATTCTATTGATAGTAATGACAAGTGACGTAATTTCGACTTAACCATTAGGCTGATTCTAATCCAGCGTCAAACGAGATCCGTCAGCCGAGGTGGCGAGCTTGACGCCTGATAAAGCGGCGTTAGTTTTTAACGGAAACCATTGTTAGACAATTATTCAACGAAAGTGGTGGAGGCGTGAAATATTGATCCAACCAATCAGAGTAATAGATAACTAATGTTATTATATTTTTGTTATTTTATTATTTTTTTCTCCCTCAATTTTCAATCAGATTTTACCACATGATCACCCTCCAAATATTTAACACGGACACTTGACATTTTGAGTTAACGAGGGTCAAATACAGTTACAGTCAAAATTTCACTTTTTCATTAAAAAATGCACAATTTATCTCTGACATCACCGTCAGGGTTAGGAATAATCTTATGAAGTTCTTTTTTGAATATGTAAGCTCAAGAAAGGCATGGTGGGTACGTATTCTAGTGTTTATCTAGGGCTTGTGATATATTATTTGCATTTTCCTAATAAATTTGTCTAAATTGTACATTTAGAGCTTGTATTGCACAATCTCTTGATACATAACATTGATGGTATGATCAATATCATCACCCTTATTTTGACTTACTAGTATATTTTTTGAAGCAGATGGTCATATATAACTACAAGATCCAAAAGACTTTCAAAGGATCACGATACGTTTGTGCATCAGTTGGTACATTGTACTAGTACACAAGTGGTATAGTAAAACATCAACTAGGAGGGTGTTAGGTCAATTCAACTTTAGCCAACCATCATTTTAGGCACACGTCTCAATTACCACTCTTTTTCAACTCTTATCTCTCTACATCGCATTGAATTCGTATATTCTACAGTAATTTTAAACTTTATTATGTTGATGGGTTACTTTACACTTAAATATCTCTTAAATGGCTAAAAGACACCTCATTTCTACTTAAATTTTGTCCATGATTCAAAATCGATCGTACACACCATTAGATATTAATGTAAAGCTACAAAAATTAACATCAACGTTGTGAATGTCGATTGCATAATACGAGTAGAACATAAACATTTTCTAGAAACATTACGTAACACAAGCTTGAACAAACGTAACAAGTCAGAATTTCATTCATTTTAACAGCAATGCACACTAATAAAATTATTAAATTTAAATAACCAACTATTAGCAATAGCAATACCAATCGGCTCGAATCAAGGAGTGGAGGGATTAGCGGGCGACGTCCAAACAATGTCCTTAAGCGCAGGCCGAAGCTCTTTACTACAAAATTGATTATACTCCAACGTATCGCCACTCGATTTTTTCACTTCAACCACCAAAAACGACGACGTTACAGCAAATATATCCGCCGATATCCCTAACTTCCCTTTCCTCCCATTCTCGCATCCTTGCAACCTCAAACTACTCTCGTCACCGCTCTTTTTAACACTAAACTTCATCGCTTTCGCCACCTCCTCCAATTTCGACACCACCGCTCCAGCCGGCTTCATAGTCGCAAACCTAATCTCTTGCTTCTCCTCCCTCTTCTTCTCTTCGAACAATGGCGACAAATCAAATCCTTCAGATAACGAAATTATATGAAACGCATTCAACGTCTCCCCTTCCTTCCCTTTTAAACTCACATTTTCATCTTCAGTTAAAAAATTGGGTTTCTTGGGTACCTCCTTATTGAACCACGTGGATTCCATAATTTTCGCTATAGTCGTCCGCGACTTCGGTTTCGGGTCCAACATTCTGGTTATTAATCTCCGTGCGTCTGATGAAAACCACGGCGGACACTTAAAATCACCGCGGTAAATTTTCTTATACATCGCGATTACATTTTCATCTTGAAAAGGTAAAAAACCAGCAAGTAGCACATACAGAATAACTCCACATGACCAGATATCAGCTTTGGCCCCATCATAACCTTTCTTCCCGATCACTTCGGGTGCCACGTAAGCAGGGGTCCCGCAAGTCGTATGCAAAAGCCCATCCTGCCTTAAATGAATCGCTAACGCACTTAAACCAAAATCAGTTACTTTTAAATTACCTTCTTCATCTAACAACAAATTCTCCGGCTTTAAATCTCGATGATACACGCCGCGACTATGACAAAAATCAACGGCTGAGATTAACTGCTGGAAATAGCTTCTAGCAACGTCTTCTCGTAACCGTCCTTTAGCAATTTTGGAAAACAATTCACCGCCTCTTACGAGCTCCATGGCGAAATAAATCTTCGATTTGCTCGCCATAACTTCGTGAAGCTCGACGATATTCGGATGGCGTACCATTTTCATAACCGAAATTTCTCGTTGGATATGTTCCGTCATACCGACTTTAATCACCTTTTCTTTTACGACCATTTTCATCGCTACACTTTTACCGGTTTGCACGTTTTTGGCGTGATAAACTTTTGCAAACGTTCCGTGCCCTAATTGTCTACCTAATTCGTACTGGCCGTTTAGTACGGCGTTAGATCTGTCTTCTACAGCCATAGTGAAATTGATTATACGATCAATCAATTGATATAAATTACAATTATAGAATCACAGAAATAGTGTTTTGCGGAAAAATCGGAAAGTAGTTCACCCGTCTTCCACGTGTTTACGGTGGCAAGTTCTGCCGCCGGTGGATTTTTGAGAACGCCCACAGTTAAACAGCCGCGAATCTACTATCATCTCTCTGCATTCCCAAAGCGGATTCTAGGAATATGAGGGGAATTTGGGAGAACTTGAAAATGAAAAGGAAAAAGGAAGATTTTATTCCGGTGTGCTACTGTTTTTGTAACGAAAGGAGAACGTAGGTGTATATAGGCGGTTTGGTAGTGTAAAGTAATGATCTGAAGTAGTAATAGGTAATCCAACGGCTGTCGTTGGTTTATTAAATCTAATTTGCTTCAATTATTTGCACCTGTAATAGGTAGACACGTGTGCGGACATAAAAGAGCAAGAATTTTTAAACTGAATATCTGAAAACACTTTTTCTATAAAAGTTTGCATAACGTAAGAACATTAAATAAGAATTGCATTTCTATGATATTTTTGTTGACAAGGTCCTATCATTTTTTTTTTAAGAGCAGAGGGTGTCCACGCCGTCCCTCCTCACCGTCGGTCGAAAATCGACGCCGAACCGCCGTCCTCCGACACGGTACCACCGTCGGTCTTCCAGTCCATTTTCAGTGTCGCCACCAAGACGGTGGATTTTTTTAACCGTTGAAGCTTTTTTTTTTTAAATTAATCCATCTCTCTATCTTTTTTCTTCTTGTTAAAATTTGGTATTTTTAATCTAATTTTTTTTAGTAGGTGGAAGCTTGCTGTGGCGGTTGCAGCGAAATGAAGAAGAAAGGATTTTAGGTTTTGTAACATGGGCTATTTTGTTTTGTATTTGGGCTAAAGAATTGTATTTTGGGCCAAGTAACATAAGAAAATTGGACTTTTATTCATTTTAGTTGTGTGTTTTAATTTAATGTTTTTATTATAAATCATTTACATAATTAATTATTAATAAAAAGTTTTTTCTTTTTTCACATTTAATAAAAAAACATTAAATAATATAAGGTATTAAAAAATAAAAATTAAAAATGGACATCGAAATTGACACTGAAATGGACACTGTGGACACCTCCACCCCTAAAATGGACACTGAAAATGGACACCGAAAATGGACACCGAAAATGGACACCGAAAATGGACACCGAAAATGGACACGGACACCCTGTGCTCTAAGAGTAAATTACTCGTATATCGTTAAAGGGGTTTACGCGCATTTATGTCGATAGTTTTTGTGTTTTGAAATTATATGGATTAACCCTCACTCTATATCAAATGCACAATATTAGTCCTTCAGACTAACGTTCTTTTTTCTTTCTTTTTGGGTCCGAGTTTTCGACTCGTTTTGCAAGTAAACTAATCTCGAGACGACCATTTGCTTTGCAAGCTGTCCGGAAATATCTCATTAATTATTGCATGTGCAAATCATGTGAAGGCATAATATACATTCAAATTTAGAATGTGCAAGTCACATGTTTCTCAATAATCGATTATACGTCGCGAACAAAAGTTATGTCAGAAAAATTTTGGTGGTAGTCTTCTTTTTCCGAGTGATTGGCACAAGGAGAATTGTGTATAAAGGAAGACAAAAATCTTTGCCTTATTCTTGTTAAGAAGTTTCCAAATTTGCCTGACCTGATGCTAATTAATTTGTGGTAATTCACTTTTTATTTTTATATTATTGCTAGTATGCAATATGCAATTATGTATTCAACAGGCATGTTTATTGAGTGGAGTAGTTTGTACTCCGTATGGACCGTATTAAATTACTACTTGAACTTAGGCTAGGAGCGACTTGGGAGTAATTAGAGTAATTTTTTTTTTTTTTTTTTTTTTTTTTTTTTTTTTAAAAAGCTAGCAAATTTCATTACTAAAAACTAGAAGTCAAGGCATATGAGCTAATGCCAAGATACAAACATAACAAATACATAAAGCTACAAGAAAAATAAAGGCAATACCAAACAAAACAAAAGGAGCACGACAATGACTAGAGAAAAAATGTCTTCAACCGTGATCATCATATAAACTTGGATTAACTAACCATTGTGACCAAAGTATATGCGTTTTCTTTGAACGAGTTGCTATCCACTCGAAGACTTTAATTTGTATATCGTTAACCAACATAGGAACATTACCTTTCTTCTTTTTGAAAATCGTAAGATTTCTATTTTTTCAAATGAAATAACCCGTCACTCATTCAATTGCTTGCCATATTCTCGAGCATTGATCATGATTAGATGGATTGCATTTGCCCAAGAATAAATCGTTTAGGTTTAACATACCAAACGAGCCCGAACACCACCATTTAAACACCCGACTCCAAACATCTTTAGCAAACGAACAATGTAGAAGGATATGATCTAAACTTTCAATATCATTATTGCAAACTGGACATAACACCGAGTCTAAGTCAATTCCGCGATTATCAAGTTCCACGAGTACCGGTAACCTTCGAATTATAGCTCGCCAAACAAAGATATTTAGCTTTAGAGGAATGAGGCTATTTCGTAAGGTTTCTGGAACACTAGTACTCGAAGGCAGCAGGTTTTGATTAATCAACGCAGCAAGATCAGATACGATGAAGATTCGCTTCGAATTTATATTCCACTCCTAATCGTCACAATCAATATCTGCATACCTGAAACTGTTGATGGATGCGTCTAGTTCCAAAAGTTCATTACGTGTTCTTCCAGAAGGCGATCTCAACCACTCCCACGATGCATTCCAACTATCTCCGACCTTTATCAAAAGATCTTGGATAAGAACTTCTTTGTTAGCTTCTAATCTGAAGAGCCTGTTATACTTTTCGCTTAAGAGTTGATCATTCAGCCATCGGTCAGTCCAAACTTTGGTATTATCCCCTTTTCCAACAATTTTGATGAACGACTTGGTGAAGGGAATTTGCAACTGATCTATGTCTGCTCCAACTTTTCTGATGTCGTTCCATGTTGATTTCCTATTACGATTCAAGAGTAAACCATGAGAAGATAGCCCTCATCCCGCCCATAAAGACTTTTGATTATTTTGACCCAAAAAGCGTTTTGTTCTTTGTAGAAACGCCACCACCATTTCCCTAAAAGTGAAAGGTTTTTCGCTTTTAGAGACATGATATTTAGTCCGCCGCCCTCATATGGTAAAAGAATGGTATCCCACTTAACCCAAGACATCTTAGAAAAATCACCCGACCCACCCAAAAAAAAATTACGACGCAAACCTTCTAGCAAGTTAAGGATGCATGAGGGAGCACGGAATAGGGAGAAAGCATATAACGGAAGGCTACTTAAAACCGACTTGATCAAAGTAAGACGACCACCGAACGACATCATTTTTGATTTCCAATCCGAGAGCTTATTATTGACTTTTTCTATAACCTTTTCCCAATCTTTAACATTCTTCATTTTTTGACCTATTGGCACCCCAAGATACGTGAAAGGAAACGAGCCAACTCGGCAACCAGTGTAACTAGCCATTTCTTCAATTGCTTGTTTTTGCAAACCAACCCCATATATGTGACGACCCGGAAATTTCCGAACAAATTTAAACTTTAATCATTATATATTCCCTACACGATAAGCAAAGTTTGTTAAGTTGAATCTCAAGAATTTTAAACTGAGTTCATACATTCATTTAACCTCGACCAAATTCCAAAGATTCACGAACCATTATAGGAACGTATATGATTATATATGTATATATTATAACTTGAAAACGTTAACAAAGTATTAGACGTATAATACTTTACATGAACGTATTTGCTTTAAAATATATTTAAAATAATTATCGACGGAATTAAAAGATAATATCAAATGATTGAATTATCAGATACATTGAATTATGGCTACGAGTCCCTATTAGGAGGTCCACTTTGATTTAGGAAACCTTTCCTTTTTAACGATATTCGGAATAAATGGTAAAGTGATCTTCAAGTAAGGACAAAGTATCAAATAGCGAGAGCTAGTCGGATTAGTGGAGACTCATATTTGACTATTGATAGGTTAATTAGTAGTCTTTAATGATATTTTATCATGAAGAGTAAATAATTGAATTATTGTTCGTCGGCAAGAAAAAATCATTTGTCATGTTAAGATGATTTTATACGTACATTTATCCATTTGACCTAATCCTACAACTCATGAATAAACTGTAAGTTAATAACTTGAAACTTGTTATGATTTATATATTATTTTACTCTCTTAAGTTAAAACGTTTTTCGACATAATAGAACTAGTTTATTAATGTATATGTTTAAATAACGTAAGTTGGAATATTAGTTGTTAGATATATGAATAATTTGCAACGTGTGACGCCCTGTACAAAATCATCGTGTACGATTCGTCAACAACAGGATCTTTACACGGTTGAATACTACATGCTGTTTGAAAACCAGTTTGCATTCATAAAAACATAGCGTTTTACAAAAGATAACGTGCATCCTACGAATATGAGCATAAACATAAGTATTTGACCATTAGGTCGTTACAAAGCCATTGTTTGAAATTAACATAAACTACGAATGCAACAGAAAAGTTCCATGAATAAGACATCTCTAGTAATGCAGCGGATAACTAACACAGCAGGTCCTTAACAGCAAGTCTAAACAGCATGACAGCAAGTTTAACAGCGGAAGCAAGAAACCTCTAGGCACCTGAGAAATACACGCTTAAAAGTCAACACGAATGTTGGTGAGCTATAGTTTAAGTTGTAACAGCAACGTAAGGTAGGCCACGAGATTTCAGTGTAACAAAACAGTATGAAAAGTATATGTATAACCGTGGGCACCCGGTAACTAGACTTAACGTTTATAACCCCCTGAAAGTACACTTGGAGAGTGCGTATGTTCACGAAGTATTAAACACCCGTTAAATGCTAGCGCGACTAGCCCGAGTGGGGATGTCAAACCCTATGGATCCATATCTAAGATTCGCGTTCACCTGTTCAAAAACTAATGACTAAACGTTACCGTGCTAAGGGGAATGTTTATGTCGTTGTATAACCCACACACATATAAAGTTTAAGTACTCGTGCCTAGTATGTAAAACGTAAAAGCATGTATTCTCAGTCCCAAAATAATTAAAGTAAAAAGGGATGCTATAACTCACAGTGATAAAAGCGGTAAAGTCGGTAATGAAAGTACGCAAGTAGTAAGTCGGTCCGAAAGGTCGTCAACCTAAATCAAGGGTTACTAGGTCAGTAGGTTGTCTTTATAAATTCTAATAGTGCATAAAATAAGTTTAAGTGTCATCATCATCATCGTTCATCATCATAAAATCTAAGTAAGTTCGACAAGAATAGAGATCGAAACAATAGGCTGACTTCGGTCAGCTGTTACAACCTCTACGTAAATCGAAAAGACACATAGTCAGTAGATATGGCTCCGTATATGAGTCCCCTAACCGCTGACCAATTTTCAGAACCTAACTCGTCTTCGTTTGACCGTGGCGACGGTTTAAGTGCGAGTAGGTCCGAATTTCAGCACAACGTTACAAAGGAGTATTGACTTTCGGAAGGCCATAGATCCTAAACCGTAACTCGGATTAAGACGAGGTCTAAACGGAAAATCATCTACTCGAAACAAAATAACTGAAAATAAACTTTACAGTAGCCCGGGTGGTTTGATCAGATACAAAAAATAGTAGGTAAGTGCTCCGGTGGGGTTCTTAATGCTTGATGCTCATCACGGTTCTCATCCTTGATGCTTGTAGCTTCAAGTGTACAACTCGTTGATGGATTAGCATCACCTTGACTAAGATTTCACCATCAACACACAATATGTTAAGACCAAGTAAGGATATAACTCAATCAAGAGTCTTAGATGGATGATGAACCAAGGTTACATCATATCCTTAGTCTTAACACAAATACAAGTCCTATTTACAAACAAAGTTACAAACTTTACATCAATCAAACAAGTATGAACATGATCTAAGCCAAATGAAGTGATGAAACCCTAAGCTAGAGAGCTTGGATCCCTTTCACACAATTTATAAGGTCACAAAGCTAGAAAGCTTGAACCTTGATTGTTCTTGAAGATCTTGAAGCATAAAGCTTGGATCTTTAAGTTACATGAAGATAACAAACACAAGTTTGAATCTTTTTAACAAAATAACAAGATCATAAGTTAGAAAACTTAGATCTAACAAAAGATATGGAGATTCAAGCTAGAAAGCTTGCATCTTGATTGTTCTTGAAGATCTTGAAGCATAAAGCTTGGATCTTTAAGATACATGAAGATTACAAACACAAGTTTGAATCATTATAACAAAATAACAAGATTAAAGTAAAAATAATCTAGATCTACAAAGTTGGTGAAGATTCAAAGCTAGAAAGCTTGAATCTTCCATGTTCTTGAAGGATTCATGCTTGAATCAACAAGATATAATCAAGATCAAAGTTAAAGGAACTTGATCTTCAAAGAATGATTATGATGGCCACGAATTTGAATAAGGAAAAAGAAGAATAAAAGTAAAACTTACAAGTTTTAGAGTGAGAAAGACTAGAAAGGAAATAAGAGAGCAAGTGTGTGTAAAATTCAAATGAGAGCAAGTGTTAAATGGATGGGATTAGGCTAGTATTTATAGGAAAAATGAGGATAAGGTGGTGATGGTGGCCGTGGGAATGAGGGGGAGCAAGGGGGGACAAAAAGCTACTTTTTGGTTAATGGTTGTCTAAAGTAGGTACTTATGCTAGGATCCCATGTAACATTATGGATAATACTTGACATTTTTGCTAGCATGTTCCCTCTAATTAAATGGATAATTGTCTTATATATTAATGGGTCACTAGTAATTAATAAGTGGGCTAATTAATTGGGCCACTAGCTAGAGTAGGGTGGGCTTAAGTCCAACAAGGTAGAAAGTCCAACAAGACTAACTAGTAAGCTTAATTAAATTCCTACGCGTAATTAAGCATCCAAAAACCCAGGTAATTATTATTATAAAATAATAATTAATATTTCGCAGTCATAATATTCCGATTACGATAAAAGTCAAACGTGTGCGCAGTTCGCGGTTTAATCGAAACGTTAAGCGACACCAACGGTCATAAAGCATCCGGTGATCAAGTTAAGTATCCTACGTACTCTAAGGCACGTTTTAACATATAATTGGAAGTAAACCACGTATATCAAGTTTCCAGAGTATAAAGTAGCATAGTACGCACAAAATCGCAGTTTCGCAAAAATACAAGGTACGGAAGCAAGTCGAAAAAGTCGGGTCGTTACATTACCCACCTGTTATTGGAAATTTTGTCCCGAAATTTAAGCTGTTGGTGATGGAGTCGGGAAAAGGTGAGGATACTTCTGCATCATTTGATCCTCCCGTTCCCAGGTAAACTCAGGTCCACGCTTGGCATTCCATCGAACTCGGACAATTGGAATCTTATTGCGTTTCAAGGTTTTAACCTCACGGTCCATAATTTCAACAGGTTCTTCCACGAAGTGGAGTTTGTCATCAATTGTAAGTTCTTCCAATGGTATGAAAAGTTCCGGTGGAGCAAGGCACTTCTTCAAATTTGATACATGAAAGGTTGGATGAACAGCACTCAACTGAGTCGGAAGATCCAGACGATAAGCAACGGGTCCAACACGTTCCAAAATTTCAAAAGGACCAATATATCGCGGGTTTAACTTTCCACGCTTTCCAAAACGAATTACACCTTTCCAAGGTGCGACCTTCAACATTACTCGGTCACCCACGTTGAATTCGAAGTCTTTACGTTTAAGATCAGCATAACTCTTTTGGCGATCGCAGGCCATCTTAAGTCTCGCCTGAATCTGAGAAATCTTCTCCATCGTTTCATGGACTATCTTGGGTCCGGTGATTTGCACTTCGCCTAACTCGGCCCAACAAATAGGAGAACGGCACTTGCGGCCATACAACGCTTCAAAAGGCGCGGCTTTAATACTCGAATGATAACTGTTGTTGTAAGAGAATTCGGCTAGCGGCAGATGCCTTTCCCAAGACTTTCCGAAGTCAATAACACAGGCACGCAACATGTCCTCTAAAGTCTGAATCGTTCGTTCGCTCTGACCGTCGGTCTGAGGGTGATACGCGGTGCTCATGTCGAGACGAGTTCCCAAGGCTTCTTGCAAAGAGCGCCAGAATCTGGAAGCAAAACGGGGATCGCGATCGGAGATAATTGATAAGGGCACGCCATGACGAGATACAACCTCTTTGATGTACAGTTGAGCAAGTCTCTCCATTGCATCTGTTTCTTTCATTGCTAGGAAATGAGCAGATTTTGATGTACAGTTGACCACAACACTCAATTATATAAGTTACATTTTTTATAAGGCAATTTATTGATGAGAAATTCAAATTATTAATAAGGGTACACCTCACGTAACGTAAAAGGCTAGTTTTCTAAACGTACGAAAATGCGTTGGAAAAACCGAAAGTGGTACATGAGTCGAGTGACAACGTACGAGTCATTTGAACAAAAATTACATTTTTACCATGCACGTAAATATAATATAATATATAATTAATTATATAGATTAAATATTAATTTATATATAATAATATTTAAGAAAGTGTCGGCAATTCATATTGGTTGAATATGTGCTGGAAATCCTTTTCATACGATTGCATGAAATTAATTGCGATAGCATGGAGTCAAAATCTTGGAACTCTTTATAAAACAAATTCGTTCGTGCACTGAAACACACACACATCCACATTACTCCCTCTACTCCCTCTGTAAGATTATTATTATTATAGTATTAATATTTTTAATATTATTATTATTATTATTATTATTATTATTATTATTATTATTATTATTATTATTATTATTATTATTAATATTAAGATTATGAATATTAATCTTATTATTATTAGTATTAGAATTATTAGGAGCGATATTATTAGTATTTATACATAAAATACTACGACGGAGTCATGAGCGGGTTATGTCAAAAATGGATTTTATGAGTAGGATAGGGCTAAGGAAATTATGGGTTATAGCTATGGAGGTGATGGGTATGGTTCATAGGTATGCTCGTGAGGTCAATCTAGCGTTTATAATCTCCGTTGCGTCTACGTACCTTTCCTGCAATATTGAATCTCAATATTGATACGTGAGTACCCATAATTTAACTTTTACATACTAATAGTGTATCCCTGACTAGTGCTCGAGTATATAGGATTATGTATTGATAATGCTAAAAACGAACATATATTTCATAGCATTATCCTTCAAGAAAGACAGGCTTTTAGTTGAAATTGTTCTATTTACAAGTTATATTCGTTTAAATAATAAAAGGTGAAGACAAAAGACAGATTCGACGAATTGAAGACGCAAACGACCAAAAAGCTAAAAAGTACAAAGTACAATCCAAGTGGTTCAAATTATTGATGAGAAACGTCTAAAAATGGAAAGAGTCCAAGCCGCAAAAAACAAAGTACAAGATATTAAATTATACGAAAAGGCGTTCGAAAATCCGGAACCGAGACATGAACCAGCTTTCAGCGCGCGACGCAACGGACCAAAAATTACAAGTCAACTATGCACAAGAATATAATATAATATATAATTAATTATATATATTATTATATATTATAATTATACGCAGCCCACGTTTTGAATTTGATCTATGAGCTGGAATCCAGACCTCCACACTCGCGGAGCTGTGATGAAGAAAACCTCCGTACTCGCAGAGCTCAACAGTTAAACGTGGGCCTATAAAAGGCCGCGCATTCTGATCGATTAAACACACCTTTTTCTATCTATCTATCTACGATATATTTATATTTATATTTTATAATTTTAATTTTAATTTAAGTTTAATAATAATAAGGTTATAGTGGCGAATGTTTTAAGTTTGTAAGTCGAAACTCTGTCCGTGTAATGCTACGCTATTAATACTCATTGTAAGTTATGTTCAACCTTTTTAAATTAATGTCTCGTAGCTAAGTTATTATTATGCTTATTTAAGCCGAAGTAATCGTGATGTTGGGCTAAATATTTAAGACGGGGTTATTGGGCTTTGTACCATAATTGGGGTTTGGACAAAAGAACGACACTTGTGAAAATTAGACTATGGGCTATTAATGGGTTTTATATTAACTAAACGATACCTCGTTAATTTAATATTAAAGGTTACAATTCGACGTATCTATAAATAACCACATACGCTTAATCGGGTAAGGTGGGCGGGATATCTATAAATACCAATAATTGTTCATTTTACCGGACACGGGGATGGATTAATAGTCAATGGACTCGTTGAAACAGGGGTGGATTACATTCAAGAGTAATTGGTGTAATTGTTAACAAAGTATTGAAACCTTGGATTACACGTAGTCGATAACCTGGTGTATTCATTAAACAAAGTATTAAGACCTTGTTACATTTCGAATCCCCAATTAGTTGGAATATTTGACTTCGGGTATAAGGATAATTTGACGAGGACTCTTGCACTTTATATTTATGACTGATGGACTATTATGGACAAAACTGTATGGACATATCGAATAATCCAGGACAAAGGACAATTAACCCATGGTAATAAATTAAAATCAACACGTTGAACATCATGATTACAGAAGTTTAAATAAGCATAATTCCGTTATTTTATATCTTATTGCATTTTTAATTATCGTACTTTTTAATTATCGCAATTTTATTTATCGTCATTTTATTTATCGCACTTTTATTTTTGTTATTTACTTTACGCTTTAAATTAAGTCATTTATATATTAAATATTTTACATTAGGTTTTAATTGCGACATAAGACATAAAATCGACAAATCGGTCATTAAACGGTAAAAACCCCCTTTTATAATAATAATAATATTACTTATATATATATATATATATATATATATATATATATATATATATATATATATATATATATATATATATATATATATATATATATATATATATATATATATATTTATACATATATAGTTTTTAAAAAAAATATAGCGTTAAACTTGGCTAGCTCCCTGCGGAATGAACCGGACTTACTAAAAACTACACTACTGTACGATTAGGTACACTGCCTATAGTGTTGTAGCAAGGTTTAGATATATCCCCTCTATAAATAAATAAATAACTTGTGTAAAATTGTATCGTATTTAATAGTATTTTGTAGTAAAAATATAACTATTTCGTATACACCTCGCATAACATCAAGTATTTTTGCGCCGCTGCAGGGGATTATTCAACGCCGAATCAAAACGCTATAAAAAAAGATTTTTATTAAGTTTTAATCTAATTTTGTAAAAATATAAGTTTTAAATATTAAAAACAAAAATATAAAAACATAAAAAATATATATCTATTTAGGTGTTTTAATTAAAAAGTTTATTTTTTTAGAATTATAAAAATCTAATAAGTAATCGTTAAAATATAAGTTTTTTATATTTTATAAAAAAATAGAAAATTAAAATTTAAAAATAAAATAAATAAATAAAACTGAACCTGCGTAATTTGAACCTGCACATCATCTGAATCTGCATCCTCCGCACTCGCGGAGTTATTGGGCTGCAGAAATCCGCACTCGCGGAGAATTCTGACTAGCCTGACCTGGTACGCATTAATTACACAGTTAGGGTTTATATAATTTTAATTATAATTAATTAATTAATAATAATTAGGGTTTAGTTGTTTAATAATTAATTTTAGTTTTAATTAAATTTGTATATTTAAGTTTTAAATAAGTTTGATTAATATATAAAATTAATACTTTTATTAAATAATAATATAAAAATTATATTTTTATAAAATTATATTTTTTTATAACTTTAGTTTTATTTTTAAATTTTGTATCTTTTTAATCATTTAATTGTAATTTGTATTTTTATCTTTCGTAATTAGTTTTAAGTTAGTTTTTGCCGTAGTTTATTTTTATTGTTAGATTTCTAAGATTTGCCGTAAAATCCCTTAAGTGCTTTTCCTTTAGATTAAGATTTAGACGCCTTGAAATTTTACGACGTCGCTTATCGCTTTAATATTTTATAGATTTTAGTGCCTAATTAAGTTATTACCGTTTTGGATATAGAATTCTTTTTAAGCTTTAATACCTTTAGACGCAACTTTTAGTCTTAAGTTTTTTTAGAATTTTAAGTTTCAACGCTTTACTTTCTTATTATTATTTTTCGACCTTTTATTTTTCGACGTTTTTCGACGCACTCTTTTTCTTTCTTATTTCTCGACGCTCTAGTTTTTAGGACATAGATTTTTATTTCAAAATTTTGACGAAAAATTATTTTAAGCGGTTAAATTAATAGACATCCAAAATTTTCTGGTTCGTAGTAATAGTTGGATTTGTTAGTGGCGAGTTGTGGGCTTCCGATTTAAAGGGTCCTGGCTACCTGCTGCATCTATTGGCTATTCAAAACGTGAGCAAAATCAGAAAAGTCTATTAATTTGATAACTTATATAATTTTTATCTTTATAACTAATAGGATATTCAGTGAATGCACCGAGCAAAACGTTAACCACCTTTTATACGTTCACCACCTGTAACTCGATCAAGACATCTAGCCAACATTGTCGCCGTTGATTTTTCTTTAGAATCGTCATCTAGTCAACCAAGTACTCCAATTCAAATTTTCGATAATCCATTTTTTGAACCCGACCTCACAATTGAGAATCCGGAGGATATTCAAGAACAATTCAGAGATCCTGAACCACTAATCATTCCTCCTGAACCACAAATTACTCATCCAGAGATTGTCGAGGAAGAAACCATTAAGTCAGAATCCTCTAGTGATTCAGATTCAACAATTTCAATCATGAAAAATCTGGAACCTCTAAGTATGGAAGACCGAATGAGGGCTAAACGCACTGGCCAAGGTCACGCAATTACTCAACCAGACATTAATGCGCCAGATTATGAAATTAAAGGACAAATCTTACACATGGTAACTAATCAATGCCAATTTTGTGGTGCGCCGAAGGAAGATCCAAACGAACATCTTCATACCTTTAATAGGATTTGTACCCTATTTAAAATCCGAGAAGTGGAGGATGAACAGATCTATCTCATCTTATATCCCTGGACTTTAAAGGGAGAAGCCAAAGATTGGTTAGAATCGTTACCTGAAGGGGCGATTGATACATGGGATGTTTTAGTTGAAAATTTTCTTAAACAATTCTTTCCAGCATCTAAAGCCGTGAGACTTCAAGGAGAAATTGTTACATTCACGCAAAAGCCAAATGAAACTCTATATGAGGCGTGGACAAGATTTGGAAAGTTGTTAAGAGGATGTCCGCAACATGGTTTAGACACTTATCAAATAGTACAAATATTTTACTAAGGATGCGACATCACTACATGAAAAGACATCGACATAGCAGCTGGTGGTTCCATTATGAAGAAAACCGCAACTGAAGCTTACAAAATTATTGATAACACTGCTTCCCACTCACATGAGTGGCATCAAGAAAAAGATATCGTTAGATCATCTAAAGAGGCTGGAGCCGATTTTAGCCATGACTTTGATTCCATGTCCGCAAAGATAGATGCTTTCGAGAGACTAATGGAAAAGATGACTAAAGATATTCACGCTATACGAATTAGTTGTGAGCAGTGTGGAGGACCACATTTGACAAAAGATTGTCTCAGTATTGAACAAACAATGGAACGAAGAGAGAATGTTTCATACATAAACCAAAGGCCTGAAAATAATTATCAAAGTAATTATCAACCGCCAAGACCAATCTACAATCTAAATCAGAATTATAACCAAAATGTTACATACAACAATCAACAAGGTCCTAGCAAACAACAAGTATCCAATAATACTTACAATCAGCAAAGACCTATTTTTCCAAATAAACCACCACAAACGGATGATAAAAAACCAAATTTAGAAGACATGATGTCGAAGCTAGTTGAATCTCAAACTCAATTTTTCACATCTCAGAAACAAACCAATGAACAAAATGCTCAAGCATTTAGAAATCAACAAGCTTCTATTCAAAATCTGGAACAAGAAGTGAGCAACCTAGCAAGGTTGATAGGTGAAAGAAAATCAGAAAGTCTACCTAGCGATACAAATGCTAACTCCCGGAATAAAACAGCTAAAGCTATTACCACAAGAAGTGGTATTACACTTAAACCACCTGAAATGCCTGTAATTTCTAATGACTCTACTCCTACTACACAGGCACCACAGCCTGAGCAAGATAAAGAATCAGAACCGGTAGTTGAAAAGGTTAATGAAGATAACACAGTTAAGGCTAAACCTTATGTTAAACCATACCAACCACCACTTCCTTACCCGAGTAAAATGAGAAAAGAAAGACTTGAAGCCGAGCAATCCAAATTCTCGGATATGTTTAAATAAATAAATGTCAATCTTCCTTTCATTGATGTGATTTCAGGAATGCCTAGATATGCTAAATTTCTGAAAGATCTAATCACAAATAGAAAGAAAATGGAAGAACTCTCGGCTGTTACAATGAATGCTAATTGTTCTGCAGTGCTATTGAATAAACTACCAGAAAAACTCTCAGATCCAGGAAGTTTCACAATTCCATGTTTTCTGGGTAGTCTTAGTTCAATAGAAGCATTGGTAGATTTAGGTGCTAGTATAATTTAATGCCGTATTTACTATACGCTAAACTAGACCTCGGAGAATTGAAACCAACCCGAATAAGCATACAACTAGCAGATCGATCAGTAAAATATCCTAGAGGGATAATAGAAAACATGCTGGTTAAAGTTGGTACTTTAGTATTTCTAGTAGATTTTGTTATTCTGGACATGGAAGAAGATTCTCGAGTTCCTCTTATATTAGGAAGACCATTCTTAAACACGGCTAAAGCAATAATAGACGTGTTTGGTAAGAAACTGACCCTAAGTATAGAGGACGAGAGTGTTACCTTTTCTATTGATAGAGCCATGCAACAACCACAATCTGCAGATGATACATGTTATTATATTCAAACTATAGATTCACATGCAGAATTGTTAGAAGAATTTCCAGAATTACAAGGAACAGGAGAATATTCCTTGGGAGAAGAAACTGAACCAATTGATGAAGCTGAAATATTAGCCGCACTCATGGCTAATGAATACGAACCAACAATAGAAGAACTTCAAATGTTAAAAGAGGAAGACAGATATTGATACAAATCATCGATAGAAGAACCACCGACATTAGAGTTAAAGCCACTTCCAAACCATTTGGAATACGCTTATTTACATGGTGAATCTGAATTACCAACAACAATAACTGACGAAGTATTAATTCATAACTTCATTGGAGAAACATTCTGCGGCGATTATGTAATCTCTAAAGTCTTAGAGATTATCTAATCTAGCCCTAACTATAAATCAGTTAAGCGAACCAAAATGATAGAAGGAAGAGTAGAAACCCTGACAAAAATGGTGTGTGGTTAACAAGCTAAACTTATTTTACCAACAACATCAACAGTACCGTCAGCGTCACCAGCATCGTCAGTGCAGTCAGCATCAGAATCAACAACACCTATAACATCACAAACTCCGTCAGTTCAAGAATCACTGTGGACATCATTACGAATCAATAACGCATATATTGTATCAACGAGTTATGAAGAATTAACTCATTCCCTCTGAAGAAATTATATGTATATTATATATATATATATATATATATATATATATATATATATATATATATATATATATCTTTCCGTGCTAAGCTATTGTGTGTGAATCTTAACTACTCGGTTAATTCATATTACAAATATGCAATAATGTACGTCCTTCGCCCGCAACTTAACCATCGTTAACTACAACCTCTGTCTCAATTCAACAAATTCCAATTCATAATAAATCAAGTATATATTTGATTTTACACTTTCATCATCGATGTACCCGAAACTTTTCACATAACATCATTCGTACTTTGCGAAGTTCACAAGAATTTAACGAAAACCAACATCACGCCTCAACAAATAACGAAGTATTGATTCATAATTTCAATATTATTGAAGAAATACTTATGTAATCTCTAAAGCCTTCAAGGGATTATTCAATTCTAGTTCCAACCATAAATTGAATGAGTTTAATTTAGTATTAACTCATTAAAATCTATGTTACATCTGAAGAGAATATATACATATATATTTTCATAAAGACTGTAATAAAATTCTTTTGTACAAAATATTAATTGTGAAATTTTTTAACGGGTAGGTAATACCCGAGATATATATATATATATATATATATATATATATATATATATATATATATATATATATATATATATATATATATATATATATATATATATATATATATATATATATATATATATATATTCACAATTAATATGTTACATTCTTCAAATCTAATTAAGCAAATTATCAACTATACTTCATACTTTCACCATAATATACATTCTTTCATAGAAATCAAAACAACCATACTCATTCAAACCCAATTACGTATTCTGATTTTGAAACCTCAGAATTCAATTCGAGATATAACCGGTACCATAACTTTTAGATTCCTACATCTTTCAAAGCTATACTTTGACTTCAAATCTGTGTTAGAACATCAAATATATATTAACGATTACAATCTGTGTTCAAACCCTTCGAAAATTTCTGAAGACACTTCAAATAATGAGCAATCGAGATGATGATCCAACCACATATTACCCACAGTTATGTACTTAAAAAGCTCTCGAAACCAAAGTCATAATTCAACACAAATCTTTATCAGATCCTTTGGCATTTATTAGCAAAAATAACTTTGCAATTCATTTTCAAAGTAGCAAATTCTATCACAGCTCCAGCAAGACAACTTCGATTTTTCATTCGGAGTAGCCTTATCATACTCTTGATATATATGATTACCCTTTTGTTACCGGAGAAACTTTCATATTCCACCACATTAGCAATAAACTTATTTACAACTTCACTGATCTTTGACCTTCCGAAGAATCATTATATTTATCGAAACCCCATCATTTACTCATTCGCATCTTGTAATGAGAATTGCCATACGAATCATCGGGAATTAGCAATCAGTATTTTGAAATCTCGCATCATGTCTACGCCAACAGTTATATGTGTACGTACAACGTCTATCTCCTGGACTTACATACTTTGAATGTGAAGTTTCTGAAAAACACCTTGAACTGCGAACTAGTTCTTGAAATGCTGACGAAGCAGCAACAACTGTAAACGATCTTAACAGTAAAAAGTTTGATGATAAAGAATAGTGTATTGGCAAAGCTCAGAAAAAGAGAAGTTTTGGAACTGAAAAACGGATTGAGCAAAGTATGAAAGAGGCTGTGGACAAATCACAAGGACGAAACCTACATTCAAAGAATCCAAATGATTCAGTATCTGCTGAAGTCATTAACAAATATCTTGCTCCTGATCATAAACCCATGCGGACAATATTCTTCATCATCCTCTAAAATTAGAAATCCTAAGATATCATCATATCTTTCATTATAAATATCCTCCATATTTCTGAAGATATTTTCATAATTATTCTTATCTGAAATCATTTACCTCTTTGCGCTATCTGTATTACATCATAAAAGAAACTATTTTAGTTTCTAAATTCTGAAACATTCGAGTTTGAAATAGGAATATTTTTGAAGTAGTGTTAGGAGCTGAAGCATGAGTTAGTATAATATAATGACACTTGATCAACGTGATTATATTACAGTAAGTCATGCTGAGTTTATAAATGGAACGTGATGATTCACAGATCATAACATTATCATGTGCCATGTTATACGACTCTTGTATTTTATTTAACCTCTAAAATATCAAGAAAATATTTCTTGATGATTCGGCCTTTTCCGAGGTATTCTGGTAATTTGACAAGTCAAGATCGTGCCATTACAATTTTCTTCCTAGAACATTAACAATGTTCATTCCGAAATTCATATCTGCGAATTCTGGACCATTACAAGCGGTGCTTAATCACAAGAAGAAGAAACGAAAGGACAAAACTCCGAAATAGAAATTGGGGTATAAATCGCAGCAAATAAAAGAGAGTATTAACTGTGGATGACAATGATTATAGAAGATTGAAGCAGAGACTTTGAAATATAAGGGAAGATATAAAGCCCAACGATAAATCAGAAATTATAAACCATATATATCGATGCATATGGCAATATAAAGGCACGGGAGAACTAAAAACACTATAAAACCAAGTGTATAGTAGAAGTAAATAGATTCTTTCAACGGTAGATGAAAAAGAAGAATGACCTATATGAAGGTTAGGAATATATCAAGAAGCAGAACTGGATGGAGCATATTGATGAATGCTTTAAAGTATGAGTTGAGAGAGAAATAATGGAAGGTGTGAGTTAAAAGAAAACGAAGAAGGTGGATTTATAGTAAAATATCCGACAGAGCAATCAAAACAGATGATCGCATTTAAAGCAGATCCTAATTACCTTGATTATCGAAGAATCAAATCATATTACGAAGATATTCTCCAAATCTATTGAACTTGGAAATCCACCCTATCTACGTCAAAAGATATGACGAATCACTATTATCTTATTTCATTCATTTACGATAACTTCACTCATACGCTTCGAGAAATTGAATTATTTTATTCGTATTTCTTAATCATGATAAAACTCTATGTATCAGCTTACATACGTTATAATAACATTCGCATTATTAGCCATGACAATCTCTATCAAATTTTGGGGACGAAATTTCTTTAACGGGTAGGTACTGTGACGACCCAGAAATTTCCGAACAAATTTAAACTTTAATCTTTATATATTCCCGACACGATAAGAAAAGTTTGTTAAGTTGAATCTCAAGAATTTTAAACTGTGTTCATACATTCATTTAACCTAGACCAAATTCCAAAGATTCACGAACCATTATAGGAACGGATATGATTATATATGTATATATGTATATATTATAACTTGAAAACGTTAACAAAGTATTAGACGTATAATACTTTACATGAACGTATTTGTTTTAAAATATATTTAAAATAATTATCGACGGAATTAAAAGATAATATCAAATGATTGAATTATCAGATACATTGAATTATGGCTACGAGTCCCTATTAGGAGGTCCACTTTGATTTAGGAAACCTTTTCTTTTTAACGATATTCGGAATAAATGGTAAAGTGATCTTCTAGTAAGGACAAAGTGTCAAATAGCGAGAGCTAGTCAGATTAGTGGAGACTCCTATTTGATTTTCAATACATGCCTTACAATAATTTTCTCGTGACTATTGATAGGTTAATTAGTAGTCTTTAATGATATTTTATCATGAAGAGTAAATAATTGAATTAATGTTCGTCAAGATAAAACCATTTGTCATGTTAAGATGATTTTATACGTACATTTATCCATTTGACCTAATCCTACAACTCATGAATAAACTGTAAGTTAATAACTTGAAACCTGTTATGATTTGTATATTATTTTACTCTCTTAAGTAAAAACGTTTTTCGACATAATAGAACTAGTTTATTAATGTATATGTTTAAATAACGTAAGTTGGAATATTAGTTGTTAGATATATGAATAACTTGCAACGTACATTAAAACGTGTTCATTAAAAATATATGTTTTTAAATTAGTTTAGTGCACGATAGTAACATTCGCTTAGTGATGCGATTGATATTTAAAAAGTTAATACATAAATGAATTGTATTTAATTAAGTTTTTAAATGAAAACGTTACGAGTTATAATATTTTTCTGAACGATTTCAAAACGAACTTTGAAAAATAATTGGTTTTGAAAGACTAAATATTGTATCATTAGATAAATATTTCAAACATATATTATGTACAAATTTACAATTCTAAATAAAAAAATATATATATTTTAATTTAGTCATAAAACGTCCTGATTTAAAATAATATATTTTGACGAACAACGAGCCACTGATTTATAGAAGCAAATGACCACAACACTCAATTATATAAGTTACATTTTTATAAGGTAATTTATTGATGAGAAAGTCAAATTATTAATAAGGGTACACGTCGCGTAACGTAAAAGGCTAGTTTTCTAAATGTACGAAAATGCGTTCGAAAAATTGAAAGTGGTACATGAGTCAAGTGACAACGTACGAGTCATTTGAACAAAAATTACATTTTTACCATGCACGTAAATATAATATAATATATAATTAATTATATAGATTACATATTAATTCATATATAATAATATTTAAGAAAGTGTCGGCAATTCGTATTGGTTGAATATGTGCTGGAAATCCTTTTCATGCGATTGCATGAAATTATCAAATGGACTCCATGCGATCGCATGGAGTCAAAATCTTGGAACTCTTTATAAAACAAATTCGTTCGTGCACTGAAACACACACACATCCACATTACTCCCTCTACTCCCTCTGTAAGATTATTATTATTATAGTATTAATATTTTTATTATTATTATTATTATTGTTATTATTATTATTATTATTATTATTATTATTATTATTATTATTATATTAAGATTATGAATATTAATCTTATTATTATTAGTATTAGTATTATTAGGAACGATATTATTAGTATTTATACATAAAATACTACGACGGAGTCATGAGCGGGTTATGTCAAAAATGGATTTTATGAGTAGGATAGGGCTAAGAAAATTATGGGTTATAGCTATGGAGGTGATGGGTATGCTCGTGAGGTCAATCTAGTGTTTATCATCTCCGTTGCGTCTACGTACCTTTCCTGCAATATTGAATCTCAATATTGATACGTGAGTACTCATAATTTAACTTTTACATACTAATAGTGTATCCCTGATTAGTGCTCGAGTATATAGGATTATGCATCTTTGTACTTTTGATATTGCCTTTAGTTAGGTTATGTTGAATCCTGAATTAGTTATATATGCGGTTGAGATAAGGTATAAGATATGCATGTCGTTGAAAAGCTAGCGAAAAATTAAGAACTTTTCATTTAGATATCGAATGGTTTCGATGAACGGATTTGAAGTTATAGTCAATTAAAATTTGGTATTATTATTAAAAATGATTATTATTATCGTCGTTATTATCGTCGTTATAGTTTTTATCTAATTATTATTATTATTATTATTATTATTATTATTATTATTATCATTATCAATAAAAAGTATTATCATTAAAAATTGTTATTATTACTATCGTTATTATCGTTAAAGTTATAATTAGTATTATCATTATCATAATATCTATTATCATTAGTATTATTATAATTAAAAATTAATATTAGTAACACCTAATTATTATGATTACTATTATTATCATTAACACGAACACGTTATAAAAGACGATTAAAAGCTATCAAAACAAACCGATTAGGAAATATTGAGTATGAGTATCATGATGAAATTTAAATTATTGGAAGATATTGATTTAGATAAAATTATTGTTTTTCATTATTTTTATCACTATTATTATTAAAAGTATTATTAATATTAACACTATCATTTTTACAAACATATTGTTTTAATAAGAATATCATTGTTAATATAAAATTTCATTATTTTTATTAATATGAATTACCATTTTATCATAATATCATTTTAGAAAATATAAATATTGTTATTATTATTAATAGAATAATAATTATTATTATTACAAAATACTATAACTTTTACTTACTATTATTATTATCGATATTATTTTATCAAATAAATATGTAATACAAAGATGTTTTACTACGCGTAACATAATTACATTAATACTACCTATCATATTATTATGATGTTAAATGAACTTTATAAATTTTATTACTTAAGATATATAAAAGTATATTTTATATAAAATTTTATTTATTAATAAATGAATTATATTATTTACTCCAATAGATATTTTAAAAATATTTAAAAATATAAAACGTCGATATTTAAACTATATATTAATCATGTATAGATTTTAAAAATCATTTTGAGTCAAATTGACTTTTGTTGACCTTTGCATATTAGTCTCGAGCATTAGGATTGTGATACACTATGACTTGACCTAATTTGTTAGACAAATATTGACCAACACATAAATATATATAATTAATTTAGGTTCGTGAATCCGAGGCCAACCTTGCACTTGTTCAATGACGTTATATGTATTTTTACTACGAAATACAGTATGGTGAGTTTCATTTGCCTTTTTACCCTTTACATTTTTGGGCTGAGAATACATGCGCAACTTTTATAAATGTTTAACGAAATAGACACAAGTAATCGAAACTACATTATATGGTTGAATGATCGAAGCCGAATATGCCCCTTTTGCTTGGTAGCCTAAGAATTAGTAAACCGATCTACTAATTGACGCGAATCCTAAAGATAGATCTATTGGGCCTAACAAACCCCATCCGTTGTTGCGGATGCTTTAGTACTTCGAGTTTTTATATCATGTCCGATGGATGTCCCGGAATGATGGGAATATTCTTATATGCATCTTGTTAATGTCGGTTACCCGGTGTTCAATCCATATGAATGATTTTTGTCTCTATGCATGGGACGTATATTTATGAGAAATGGAAATGAAATTCTTGTGGTCTATTAAAATGATGAAAATGAATGATTATGATAAACTAATGAACTCACCAACCTTTTGGTTGACACTTTAAAGCATGTTTATTCTCAGGATTGAAAGAAATCTTCCGCTGTTCGTTTACTCATTTTAAAGATATAACTTGGAATCATTCATGACATATTTCAAAAGACGTTGCATTCAAGTCGTTGAGTTCAGTAAAGATTATGATTAAGTAAATGACAGATTAGATCATTTATAGTTGGATATTATGAAATGGTATGCATGCCTGTCAACTTTCGATGTAATGAAAGTTTGTCTTTTAAAACGAATGCAATGTTTGTAAAATGTATCATATAGAGGTCAAATACCTCGCAACGTAATCATATGTTATTGTATTTGTTCTTATGGATTAGGGCGGGTCATGACAATATAGACAACTTTTAGCAAAATTTACCGTGAGGCCCGGGAATATTTCAAAACATTTGAGGAGTTTGAAAAGATTGCCATTGTTTCTTTTACTCCATTCTCTGAAGAAAATCGTGTCATCCGCATATTAAGGGTGTGTCACTTTGATTTCATCGACACCAATGTTTAGGCCTTTGAAAAGTTTTGCTTCGAATGCTTGTTTTGTGAGCATGTTTAAACCTTCGGACGCAATAATAAATAGATATGGTGATATCGGGTTACCTTGACGTACCCCTCTTTGAAGTTTGAACTCATGTGTCGGAGAACCATTAACTAGGATCGATATTGAGGCGGATTTTAGTGATTTGTGAGTGACTGTTTAGCTTTATTAATAACGATGTTTACTAAGGTTGTTCCTAAAGTTGAAATTGACCAAGGTTTGCTACAAAATTGAGTTGCAATGAATTTCTAAACCGATCACTGATTAATATTATTGTCCCATATAATTTTTGTTCCCAGTGTGTTTTTGATTTGTGAGAATCGTGAGTCCGATAATTGTGAATGATTAATGTGCTCCCATGTAACATACATATGCAATAACTAGGATATTTTAACTGACGTTAGTTCGAAGGATTAGAGTCGTGCCATTTAATATAAAGTGAAGAATGATCAGTACAAATTAACATAAACCAAATGGACTAAACGATACGGAGTATAATTTACTCTACTTGTAATTATAATATGTAGTTGAGAAAAAAGAAAAAGAAAAGTTCAGGTAATCTACATCCACTGTTTATTCTTTTGTCTCAACTTGCCAATTTGCACTGGAAATTGTGAAACTATGAATCTGGCCCTCCATTTTATTAAGTCGATTTGTTTATACAAAGAAAAACGTGTAGCAAATATTTAAATATTATTAGAAAAATGAAGGAGAAACCAAACCAAACTGTTTCATCTGCACGCCGTAGCTATATGACTCAATAACAATGATTTTATGAATAATACGTATAAATGTATAATTTAAATAATAAATATAAAATGTTAATGATATGATAGACATCATGCTCAAAGAGTCAATATAAACCGCTATCAAGACGGTTCAACATCAGACCTCGAATTTCAATTTTTAGAATGAAAAGCCAACTCAATGGCGACCTTACTCCAAAAAGACATGTCAAATTCAAGAACCGGGGCAGATGGTAACATTCGTTTGCTCGGATGATGTAAACAGATTGTATTTTATCCATGAGCTCAAATGACATAATCAATTATTCATTAGCTGATCGGTTAGTGTAATCAAATGACTTCGTGCATACATAGATTACATATGATGTAACTTTCACTATAGATTACATAGATTACATATAGTGTAGCTTTCACTACACTAATATATACATAGTACATACTGCATACTACATCTATTTTATAAATGGAACTAACTTATTTGAATTCATCAATACATGATATGTTTCTGAAATAAATATCATCAAAATTAGTAAATGTTAACAAATGGTGTGAAGCTTATATTTAGACTTGCTGTTTGTTGGTACATTTATTTTGGTACGAAGTATAAATTAACAAAAGATTGACTTGCATCCAATTCCTAAAAATTTTATCTATACAATTTGTAAACATTTATGAGTAGTAATTTTCTAATAAACAATTGGACATAAATTGGGCTAAGAGAGTTTTCTACTATTTGTATATCTACCTTTATATTTAGCCCATACACGTAATTTGGGCTTTGAAAATAACGGGACTACGTTTGGTGAAAGGTTTTGGACAAAATAGTTTATACAGTTTGGTGTGTTGCTCTATGTTTTTATTTATCGACTTCTAATGATTGTGACCCTAAAATACTTTTCGGCCATATCGAGATCAGAATTACCAAGAATAATAGATCAAGGCTAAGAAATTGTTTTGTGGCCGATGTAAGCGACAAATTTTATGTTCGTTAGACTCTTTTTTCTTAAGGCAACACACTCTAAATGAAGTTTTCCACGAATATATCAACAATTTACTACTAGATCAAATGCCCGTTGGCAGGGGCGGAGCTAGTGTATTACCCGTGGTGGCACGAGACACCACTCAAATACATGATGTAGTGGAAAAAATTTTGAATTTTTAACTAGTGACACCAGTAGATATGGTAAATTTTTTTGAGTGACAACATTAAAATAAGACATCTAGTTGAAATTTTTTTTGGATTTTAATCGGTGACACCAGTGACTCTCAATCCTAGATCCGCCACTACCCGTTGGTACAACTACACTACGATAAGGATGCGACAACAAATTTGATCTTTCACTATTTCGCTTTACATATCTCACAATTTATTTCTTTATTATTCAACAAGTGCTTCTTTATCGACACGTGTCCACTTTCCATTGGCGTTGAGCCTATCAAATCAATATTTTTTCCTTAGCTTTGTGTTCTCAATCGATGAAACTTTATTCATGTTTCTTTGTTCTTGCCAAATACTTTGTTTTCTTTGTGTAACCGGCTCTTCTTCTACTTGCTCCTCATCAACAAGTTCATGTTCTATCATGGAATGTTGGTAGTATTTGAAGGCCACCAACAACATGAACACTATATACAAACAATGCTTAAAAAGTTCAAGAAAAACTATTTTTAACTAATGTATATCATGGTATAAAAACTTGTACATTATACCTGCCCAAAAGCGAGTAACGATGGAAGAAAAATTCCACATGAGAGTGAAACCACCAAATGCAACGGCTTTCTTTTTAGTGCATGAAGCCCAAGCATCCTTGTATCGTTGAACCCAAAATGTACCTTCATTTACGTGCATATTATTCTTTTAGAACCATTATTTTGTGAAATTCAATAAATATAGATACCGTGGAACTGACAAATAAAGGGCTAACCCGACCGTTAATGACCTTACGAACTGGTCTCATAAACTGAAAAAATTTGTTTTTCCTTGGATTCCTGGTTTTATCCAAAAACTGGGTCACAGCTTATAAACATATCATCAGTATATGACTTTAACAAAAGTGAAAAAGAACACATTTCTTGTGCAACATGATTCTTTTTGTATTTATAGCTTTATAAAAATGTTCAAAAACACCTTTAAAGCATATATGGAGCCGTTGGGTGCAATTTCACATTTTCAGTAGATTTTGACAATTGATGAATGGAAATGGACCCACATCAATTACTGCAAACACATGCAGCAAGAAACCAGTGTGTCCAGATGTCTTGAATTAGCAAAGTACACATCTCAAGGACAGTAATAAGTAATGAAATAATTGCAAATGCAGGAAATTCATGAATAATTTTGTTCCTTTATTCTTTTACTTACCATATGCAGTTAGTTGAGATGAATATGATGAGCATATCTTAGGCACTGTAAAAACTGCAAAAAAAGCTGCATAAAAACCACCAAGAATGCTATCAGATTCATAAAAAATAAAAATAATAAATAAATAAAATAGTTTTTTTTTATTAAAGGCAGAACCTTGATTTTCAAGACTCAAAATAGGTTTATGATAATGATGAAATTCAACAAATGTCACTGTAGAAATTCACAAAACTGACCCAATTTGGCCATTTTCCAAATGGTTATTGAACTGCCACTTCTTGCCAAAATAAAGAGCAGCACTGCTAACTGTCAAATGACACCAAATATTTGTCAGTATTCTAACAAATATTGTAGAAAAAGGATGTAAGTTACATTAAAATCAGTGAAATATATAAGATTATAAAAGAAAAAAAAAAACATTTTTATACATATTTAATTGTTTTTACCTTCATTGTAGTAGCAGGATCACCTGAAAACAAAGCTTTCACCTTTATGAGAAATTCATTGATGTAAGGAAGGAACAATCTTAATGCCCAAATTGCTTCTTCTTCACCAACAACACATTCTTCATCATCTGTACTATTATCTGCATCTACAACTCTCCTTTTTTTTTTTTTTTTTTTTTTTTTTTTTTTAAGAAAATGATTATCAAGAATATATTGAAAAATGATTTCTATACATGTATGTGAATGAGTTACCTTGAAATAAATGAGTTGAAGATGAACATTGCACCAAGATATATGAGACTCATATAAGAGATTACAGAAATGAAGCTGAAAAACACAGCAATGAACAAAGATGTATGAAAATGGGATGATCAGTTTGTAAGCAAAATGTGTGTTAAAATTTCATTACCTGATATTATAGTCTTGAGTGTATGATGATGAAAGAATGGAAAAAGTCCCTAAACCAAATACTAGTGCTGATTTTGATGCATCTCTCCACATTATCAAATCAACTGAAAACAATAACAAGTCAATAAAATTTAGATTATATTATTTGAAATTTGAATGAACATCTTATGGTATCGAAATTTTTATATGATAACGCACTAACCGAACGTTTGCAATCTTCCATGGGATTTGGGAGCTCTCTGTATTGGAAATTTACCTGCAAAATTGAAGTAGGATTGATTAAAATTGAGAAAGATAAACATAAAGATTGAATTATTAAAAGAAAATTAAAAAAGATGCTTGCTTTTGCATGGTTTTGAAATAAATCTTGAATTATTTACAACAGGAGGTTGTTTTTTGAAAGTTCTTGAAATGGGACTAGATCTTTCGTTTCTGAGATGAACTTTTTTGTCTTCAATAACAACTTCTGGTGACTTATTTTTCTTGATTGTAGAAATGGGTTCCATTTCTTTAACCATAACAATAGCTCTTTCATCATTGGTTTCTTCATTCTCCTCCTTACTAAAAGATTCTTCATGTTCGTCAAAATCCCCAGTTTTGACTATCGCCAGGTCAACTGTCATTAAATTCTCATCACAAACATCTAATTCATCTAATCTTTTACTAGACTCTGATCTATTATCCATTTTCTCATGATAATCATCTCTGTTTTCGCTATCAATTTCATCAATTCCATTATTTTCATTCCTAATTTGAGTCAATTTAGTTGGCAATGGTTTGACTATCTCAATTCCATTACTTAAATCACTACTTGAGCTCTCTTTTCTTGATAAAGCTCGAGTCTTTATCGTCCTCTGAACAGGGCTTCTTTCAATTCCATCAATTGAATGTCTTCCTTTCATTATCTGAATTGGGCTTTTCTTGATTCCATTACCATCAATGAAACCACTTAATTCCTTACTTAATTCACCCAACACTTTCTTGTTTTCAGATCTAACCTTTGAGATCTGAACTGGGCTTTTTTCATTTCCTATTAAACTACCATCAGATTTCCATGTTTTCCTCTTTTCACCACTGCTGATTCCATCAGACCTCTGTTTGGATCTCATACCCACCTTCTCCAAGTCTTGATTTTTATCAATGGGTTTTTCAATTTCTTGATTTTTGTCAATGGGTTTTTCAATTTCTTGATTATTATTATCACCTTTGAAAACTTTGAAGCTTCCTCTCATTCTGCTTTCCCAAACCGAACCTATCACCACCGCATTTTTTGATGAATTAGCTGCCACTCTTTTTCGTTCTAAATCCATAATGACAATGGTATAAAATTCAAACAGTGTTCAACTTATTTGATTGTTGTTGGAAGCTTTTAGATGAAGAAATGTCAGTTAGTTTGGTGAATGTTGTTGTTCTACTATGGTTCTGATGATGAGCATTTGAGTTCCGTTTATGTATTAGTGAAAGAGAGAGAAAGAAAATATTTTAAAAAGCTGGGGACAGAACAGAGGGTTTTAGTTTGTGTTTACACACTTCATAAGAATGTAAAATACTTGTTACAAATTGTAATCGTAAGGGTGCTCTCGAAACATAAAATACTTGTTCCAAATTGTAAGGGTGCTCTCGAAACATGACAAATTTTTTCAACAAGCTGTTACATTAGAACTACGTCAGCACTATTAAAACAGGCTTAACTAAGGACTAAATGCTATCAGGCATAACATGCATACTCAAATAAATTGAGACCCACTAAATTTACAAATATTGGAACCAAATGTACAGGTTTAGTTACTTTTTGTTCCGTGGTGCAACATGGTTGAGAAAGAAATGGAGGAGGGCATAGGGTGAGTGTAACGACCCTGGATTTTTCGACTTATATTATTAATATTTATTATTAATGCTTGCGTTTTAATAAATGTATTTTTATACATTTACTTGTTACCGTAATTGACTCTACATGTCCCGACTCGTCTTTGTGACACACGTGCTTTACACGAATAATATTTCGAATATTATTTACGTTCATGATTAATTATTATTAATCATTTTTAATTAACTAATGTAACTAGTTAATTACTTGGGCTTTGTTTATTTATTTGTTACATACTTACACATGGACTTTTGTTAATGGATTTGGACTTAAAAGCTCACCCTACTTTTCTTAATGGGCTACCAGTAAGCCCACTATCATGCTAATGACTCATTAAGGTTAAGAACAAGATTAATTAGTGATATGAAGAGACTTGTCACAAGCATGCTAGCACCAAGTTCCCATGCAATTTAACTTTAATCTATTTTGAGCTCACACCATTCTCCAATACTTGAAAGTAGCTTTTGACCTTGCCCCTTTGAGCCCTTGAAACCGTCGGCCAACTAGGAGGATGGAGGGGGTTTTATTTTCAATTTCTTTGTTACTTATTTACTAGTTTCTATCTCATTTCACACACAACTTACTTGCACTCTCTTTTCTCTAGTTTTTCTCTCTAGTTTGTAAGTATTACATCCTTTTCTTTCTTCTCTTTTTTCCTTTGAAAAACCGAAACATAATCATCATCATTTCATTAGTTTGTTGTTGTTTGTTGTTAAAAGATCAAACTTGTTAGTTTGTATCTTCATAAATCTTGTTACTTCCATCTTTTGTTTGATGAAGAATCAAGAACAAGAATCTAAACTTGTTAGTTTATGGTTCTACACTTAAATGTTTTAAAGATCTAAAAGTTCATAAGCTTTATAATCATACTTGTGTTCATGTTTTGTAGACTTGAAGTTTATTTCCTTAAGATCCAAACTTTGATTTGAATCTTCTCAAGTATGAAACAAACATGAACATAATACTTGTAACTTTAGTTTATTTCTTTCTTTTGTAAGTACTTTAAAGTTATAATATTGTTAATTTGGTCAAGTATTACTAGTTAAACTTGATCTCATATTTCTTCAAACTAAAGTTAACTTTATAATTTCAAGAACATGGAAGTATAACTTTCTAGTTATAACTTCACACACTTATGTTGGATCTAAGTTTCTATAACTTATGGTCTTCCAAATTTGTTTAAAACAAGAGCTTATGAGCTTATATACATTTTACAAGATGAAAATCTAAGTTTCATAACTTATGGTTTCATTAAAGTGAAGATCCAAGTTCTATAACTTAGGATCTAACTTAAGAACACTAGATCTAGACTTTCTAGTCTAGGATCTTTAAGATCTAATTAAGATCTAAGTTCTACAACTTAAGATCTTGTTTATTTAGTTTACTTTCAAGTTTATAGCTTAATATTACTATTAGAACTCATGTATGTGTCGGATCTAAGATCTTGATGTAACTTTGGTTCATCAAACTACTTACAACCCTTAATTGAGTTGTGCTACATATCTTAGACTTACACTAGTGTTATGATGGTCAAAACTTGGTTAAGATGATGCAAACACATCAACGAGTTGTACACTTGAAGCTATAAGCATCAAGGATGAGAACCGTGATGAGCATCAATCACCAAGAACCCACCGGAGCACCTTACTTACTATTTTTTGGAACTGATCATTAACCTGGGCTACTGGAAAAGTTGATTTCCAACTATTCCGGTTCGAGTAGATGATTTTACGTTTAGACCTCGTCTTAATCCGAGTTACGGTTTAGGATTTATGGCCATCCGAAAGTCACTACACCCTTTTAACGCTGTGCTGAAATTTCTGACCTACTCACACTCAAACCGTCGCCACGATCAAACGAAGACGAGTTTGGTTCTGGAAATTGGTCAGCCTCTAGGGGACTCATATATGGAGCCATAGCCACTGGTCTCACCTCATTTTAGTTTGTATAGAGGTCGTAGTGACTGAACGAAGTCAGCCTTTTTTTCAAACTCTATTCTTGATTGAAACTTACTTTACACTTTTTGATTAATGATGAATGATGATGATACTTAAGACCTAATTTACATACTTTTTAAACCTTTGGGAACGATTTACTGACTTAGTAACTTTTGACTTAGGTTGAGGACCTTTCGAACCAACCACTTGCTTACTATTCCCGCGTATCGACTTTTACTACTTTCCACTGTGAGTTATAGCATCCCTTTTTTACTTTAACTATTTTGGGAACTGAGAATACATGCGCATTTTACGTTTTACATACTAGGCACGAGTACTTAAATTTTATATATGTGTGGGTTATACAACGGCATAAACTTTCCCCTTAGCTCGGTAACGTTTAGTCATTGGTCTTTGAACCGGTGAACGCGAATCTTAGATATGGATCCATAGGGTTTGACATCCCCACTCGGGCTAGTCGCGCTAGCATTTAACGGGTGTTTAATACTTCATAAACTTACGCACTCGTCAAGTGTACTTTTAGGGGGTGTTATTTACGTTAAGTTAGTTACCAAGTGCCCACGGTTATACATATACTTTTCATACTGTTTTGAAACACTGAAATCTCGTGGCCTACCTTACATTACTGTTATACTTAAACTATAGCTCACCATCCTTTGTGTTGACGTTTTTAAGCATGTCTTTCTCAGGTGCGTAAGGTTTGATTGCTTCCGCTGTAGTTGCCATGCTTTGTAGACTCCCGCTGCGCTTATTAGAGATTTCTTCGCATGAAACGTTTATCTTGCATTCACAAACTTTATTACTTTTGAACAATGTATTCGTAACGACCATTGGGTCACGTACTATTATTAGTTGCTTCTATTCATAGAAGCATACTTTCGGTTGTAAAACTTTTAATGTTGGTTAAGACGTCACTCTGTTTTATGAATGCAAACTTATTTTAAAACAGCATATAGTGTTTGACCTTGTAATGATCCTGTTGTTGATGATCCGTACACGTTAATTTTGTACGGGCGTCACATTTGGTATCAGAGCATTGGTTGTAGGGAATTAGGTTGCATTAGTGAGTCTAGACCGAACCGAGTATGATTCACTAATAGGACTAATCTACAACTTGCTAGTTTACTTGTTTCTGCGGAACTTGCTGCATGCTGCTGCTTACTTTTACTGCTATATGTCGTATACTGCTATTTGTTTTCACCACTGCATGATACTATCTACTTTTGATTGCATGATACTTCTGTAGGATTCGTTATTATTGTCATGCTATTTACTGTTATAGATGATCTAGACTGTCGTAGTTACTTTGCCTAATACGTGCTTGCTTTATGACTTACTGACATGGAAAAAGTTATTTTTCCTTGTTCAGATGTCGAATATCCCGCCCGTTATCATTTTGGAGAGCGACTCAGACTCATCTGCCACATCGCCTGCCATTGTTGCCGATTCACAGATCACGTCCTCTCTACCCTCCAGCGACTCTGGCGCTTCGTCCTCTGGAGACAGTAGCCACACACCCGACCCAGTGATCATCTCAGACGGACACGAGGATCCACCGGAGATTCCAGCTCCACTTATCCCAGGACCTTCGGAGCCACAGCACCATTCCGGTGGTGTTGTGATTCCTGGGGATCAAGGGGAGGGTCCGTTCCGTAATGAGCATAACCATTGGGCCAGACGCCTTCCTGATGGACGTGTCGTGCCGATTCCACCCGGCAGATATCGACTGATGACTACCGGCTGAGCACATCCGCCTTCCGATGATTCCGACGACTCATCATCTGACGACTCAACATCCGACGATTCCAGCGACGAGGATTCCGACGAGGACCCTGAGGAGACGCCCGTGCAGCCTCCCTCTACCCCACCAAAGAAGCGGTATCATTTTGATGGTACTGTTATTCCAGGGGTTAACGGAGGTAGGTCGTTCGTTAACGCACATGGACTGAAGGTTAGAGTTACCGCCCGTAAGAGGCTTGTGCCGTATCCTGCTAATCCATTCATACGTAAGGCTCCCTGTTACGCAGCATCTACTTCTGGTGCTGGACTATCTGCACCACCAGCTCTACCAGCATCATCTGCACCACCGGCACCACCTGCACCATCAGCACCGCCTGCTCCACCAGCCTCTCCCTCTGTCGAGGAACTGACGAGGGAGGTGGATACCCTCCGTGCTCGGGTAACTGAGCTCGAGGACCAGATGTCCCACATAATGGACATCCTTTACCCACCGTCACCATAGGGCTTTTGTATTAGGATTCTTTATGTAATCCCGTTTGTAGTTTCATTTTTCACTCACGTATTGTACGAATCTTATGCGAATGTATGCAACTTTTTATTAATGAATGGAACTTAGTGTTGTTTAATCCTTGTACGGTGTTCTATTTACGTTACTGTATGATGATTTTGTGGTATCTGAATTTAGTTGCATTACTTAATTAACATGTGTTGTGTTGATTCCATGTTGGTTACCATATACTGTATTATTATTATTTGAATGCTGGATTTTGACTTAAGTCAAAATTTTTGTTTAGAAGATCAATGGCCAACGGAAGATCAACGCCCACAGCAACACAGATTGAAGAAATGATAGCCGAACGGGTGGCCGCAGCTATAGCGGAAATGAACCCCCAAGCTCCACCAGTTATTCAGCACAATCATAACGGGTGCACATACAAGGAATTCCAAAGCTGCAAGCCCCGCAACTTCAGTGGTACTGAGGGACCGGTTGGACTGACTAGGTAGTTTGAGAAATTGAAAGCTGTATTCCGTGTAAGTAACTGAGGGGCCGGTTGGACTGACTAGGTGGTTTGAGAAATTGGAAGCTGTATTCCGTGTAAGTAACTGCTCAGAGACGAACAAAACCAAGTATGCCTCTGATGTTAAAGCTAAGGGGTATAAAATACTATTAAATTTTACAAGGAAATACTATTAAATACGATACAATTTTACACAAGATATTTATTTATTTATAGAATGGATATACTTAAACTTTGCTACAACACTTATAGGCAGTGTACCTAATCGTACAGTAGTGTAGTTTTTAGTAAGTCCGGTTCGTTCCACAGGGAAAATCTTTAAACATAGCTTAACGCTATATTAGTTTTATTTTATAAAAATATAAATATATATATAAGTAATATTATTATTATAAAGGGGGGTTTTTACCGTTTAATGACCGGTTTGTCGATTTTAAAACTTTAGTCGCAGTTAAAACCAAAATTAAAAATAAATACAAGACTTAATTTAAAGCGTAAAGTAAATAATGATAATGAAATTGCGATAAATAAAAGTGCGATAAAATAAACTTGCGATAATTAAAAAGTACGATAATTAAAAGTGCAATTAAATACAATAACAATAAATAAAAGTGCGATAATTAGAAGTGCAATTAAATATAAAATAAAGGAAATTAAATATGAAATAAAAGAATTATGCTTATTTAAACTTCCGTAATCATGATGCTTGACGTGTTGATTTTAGTTTTATGCCCATGGGTTAATTGTCCTTTGTCCTGGATTATTTAATATGTCCGTCTGGTTTTTTGTCCATAACAGTCCATCAGTCATAAATATAAAGTGCGAGTGTCCTCGTCAAATTATCCTTATACCCGAAGTTAAATATTCCAACTAATTGGGGACTTAAACTGTAACAAGATTTTAATACTTTGTTTAATAATTACACCAGGATGTCGACTGTGTGTAACCCAAGGTTTTAATACTTTGTTATCAATTATGCCAAGTGTCCTTGTACATAATTTCACCCCTGTTTTAATAATTCTAGTGGTTATTAATCCATTCCCGTGTCCGGTTAAATGAACGATTATTCGTACATATAAATATCCCGCCTATCGTATCCGATCGAGTGTATATGGTTATTTATAGGGACGTCCAATTGTAAATCTTTATATTAAAATTAACAAACTATCATTTAGTTAAACAAATATAAAGCCCATTAATAGCCCATAGTCTAATTTCCACAAGTGTCGTTCTTTTGTCCAAACCCCAATTATGGTACAAAGCCCAATTACCCAATTTTAGTAATTAGCCCAAAATCATGATTACTTCGTTTTAAATAAGCATAATAATAACTTAGCTACGAGACATTAATGTAAAAAGGTTGAATATAACTTACAATGATTAAAAATAGTGTAGCGTTACACGGACAGAATTTCGACTTACACCCTTACAACATTCGCTAACATACCCTTATTATTAGAATTATAATTAAAATTAAAATTAAAATATATATATATATATATATATATATATATATATATATATATATATATATATATATATATATATATATATATATATATATATATATTACGCTTACATATAGAGAAAGAGAGATTTTATGGATATTTTTACGATCAGAATTCGCTGGCTTTTATAGGAATTTTCGTCCAGGGGACTCCGTGACTCGCGCCCTTTTTGCTCTTCAAACTCCGCGAGTCGCGGAGTTTGTAATTACAGCTCACCCAGCTTTGGCTCTTTGTTTACCGACGGTTTATTATATAAATATAATATATATATAATTTATATAATTAATTATATATTATATTATATTTATATACATAGTTAACTTGTAATTTTTAGTCCGTTGCGTCGAGCGTTGAGAGTTGACTCTGGGCCCGGTTCCGGATTTTCGAACGTCCTGCGTATAATTTAATATCTTGTACTTTGCGTTTTGAATCTTGTACTCTTGTAATTTTGAGATGTTTCTTATCAATAATTGGAACCTCTTTGATTGTATTTTGTACTTTTGAGCTTTTTGGTCGTTTGCGTCTTCAATTCGTTGAATCTGTCTTTTGTCTTCACCTTTTATTATTTAAACGAATATTACTTGTAAATAGAACAATTGCAATTAAAAGCTTGTCTTTCTTGAGGAATAATGCTATGAAATATATGTTCGTTTTTAGCATTATCAAATATTCCCACACTTGAGCGTTGCTTGTCCTCAAGCAATATAGTCTTGATATACTAGAATCACTTCTTTATTCTTCACACTTTGTACATCAGTGATTTCTATACGGCTGTAATGACCCGGAAATTTCCAACCAAATTTAAACCTTAATCTCTATATGTTTCTGACACGATAAGCAAAATTTGTAATGTTGAGTCTAGAAAGTTTGAAATCTATATTCGGATAATCAATTACCCTTTGACTGTTCTCGACGATTCACGAACCACTAAATGTATATATATATATATATATATATATATATATATATATATATATAACTAAATATAATAATTTGAAATATTAATATCAGTATTAATAATATAAATAAATTTAGTTAATTTTAAAATAGGAGATTTTTCGGAAGATTTTCATCCGTCACTGATTAACAATGGAGCATGAAACCCTGTCCGCGTTATAGTGTCATTAGAAATAATTGATAATAATTGATAATACAGGCCACTGAATTACATATCATTTAATTTACTGTTTGCCACTATTTACCTTTTGAATTTAGTTGCACTCTGCATCAAATATCTAGTATATGTACATAATTATAGATACACCTAAAACATGTTTCATGATATAATTCCATCCGTGATTGGTGTAATTATCACTGTTTTACTTTTAATCAATATTTAACATCTAGTCTATATATGAACTTACACATACTTATAGACAAACGGGATCAACTCAACCAAAACCTTTCTCCTCTCTCTCTTACCCTCTTTAACTCACCATATCTCTCTCCTATTGTAACGAAGAACCAACCCTTTACTTCTTTCAATTGCCAAACCTGCTACCACCCTTGACTCCTACTGAATGTTATCGAGTACGATTGCTGCTATCACTCTTGTACTTCTGTTCGAACTAAACAAAACAAAACACCCCATCGAAACCTGCTATTATTTCTTTTTCATATTACATCAATCACCATTAAAGTTTAAATGTTTCGGTTTCTAATCAAATGAACCTAAATCCATACACGCTCAAACTTTGTATCTGTTCTTGTTTTCATGGCTAAACCGTTATCATCTTCACCCTTTTCCCCACTTGCAAATTCTGTTATGCTCTAACCGATCACCACCATTCAAGAACCACCCATTTACAACTCACCACCTTTCGAAACACAACCATCATCACCAATTAACCGTGTTCGACACCACCACCAAACGAATCACCCAACACCCTCACCCTCACTTCCACCACCATCGAACACCAAGAACCACCAAGGACACACCACCGTAAATCACTAACCACTCTCTCTCTATCTCTCTCTTAATCGTGAACCACTACCTACTTCACTATTAAACTACAGCTTAATCCATCCTCATGTTTCTTCTTATTTTCCTTCTCGATGAACCGCAATCAAAACCATCACCCCAAACCAAAACTACTATCTAATCACCACTGCAAACCTTCATTCTTACAACACTGCTACAAGGACTGCTACGTCTGTAGTTTGTTGCTGTTTCAGGCCATCAAAAACAAACCCAAGATGCACCCAAAAACCCTCCCATGCTACTCGTTGATTACTGCTTCAGTGCTGCTATTTAAACCGTCACCTGCTATTGGTTTTCTATTTAGCCGAGAAACACCACCAGACACCACAATCCTCCATCACCCATTTAAAACCGGCACCATCGATACACACCCAAGACCCTACTATTTTCCTTCGAAACTACTGTTGCAAGTTATGATGATGATTCAGTAACAAAGCATGAAGAGAATACAATGAAATGATATGATGATTAGCAAGTGGAGTATTTTAAATAAAAGTAGGGTTACAAATGTGTCCCACCAATTAAAGAATCCAATGTCTTTCATAATTTTGTTAAACTGAAAACGTAATCAAATGTGCAGCGAACTGAATTAATAATTTGGGCCGTGAGCCACTATTGAGCCGTGAGCCACTGTTGGACCGAAAATGATTAATGGGCCGTATTATTTATAGTGGGATTGTTAAAAGGTTTAAAGGGATTTAATTCGAAAATCAAAAATAAAAGATACAAACAGTCCAATGGTTTGGAGTCTTGGGTGGAACTAGAAGGTCGCGTGTTCAATCCCTTACTTTGACGTTTTTTTTTATAAAGAGAAGAAAAGAAAAGAAACAATGGGTTACAAGAAATAAATGTTGAAATGAATGAGGAAATTGTGAGCAGAGTAATTGGTTGTGTTGTGTGTTGTTTACGAGAGGTCTTTAGTTTGAGCCCGGACTCAAACGTTATCTTTTTGGAAAAGCCTTTGAGGTTCGTGAATCCGAGGCCAACCTTATAATTGATCAATGATGTTATATGTATTTTTACTACAAAATACATTAGGTGAGTATATAGTCCCTTTTAAACTTTAAATATTTTTGGGCTGAGAATACATGCGCTGTTTTTATAAATGATTTACGTTATGGACACAAGTGATTAAAAATGATATTCTGCGGATTGATGTGCTAGGTAATTTAGTTATATGTTATAATAGCATGTAAGCGCGAATCCTAAAGATAGATCTATCGGGTTTAACACCCCCATCCAGTAGGCTGCACTAGACATAAGAACTAGTGGGCGGATGTTTAGTACTTCGAGGATTATTTATACACTTGCGAGTGTACATAACCATCTTTGCGAAGATGACTTAATATATTATTGTTAAGGTTGGTTACTGAGGCCTCAACATAAGCAGAATGATTTTATACACTTGCGGGTGTATTATATTTTTATATATGAAATCTTGTGGTCCATAGTTATAACACTGCTAGCATCAAACCTATATATCTCACCAACTTTATGTTGACATTTTAAAGCATGTTATTCTCAGGTACGAATTAAGCCTTCCGCTGTGCATAAACTCATGTTAAGGACATTACTTGGATTCGATCATCGCGATGGGACCAACTGTTGAAGATTCCGTTCGGGAGGATTAGTCGCGGACGCTTCAGTTGGTATCAGAGCGTTGGTCTTAGTGAACCAGGTCTTGCATTAGTGTGTCTGACTAGTAGTTGTTAGAATACATTAATGAGTCTGGACTTTGACCGTGTCTATATGTCAAAAGTTTTGCTTATCATATTTAGTCGGAAATCATCTGCTTATCATCCTTAGGAATTGCCTGCTTAGTATTCTTAAGTCTAGACACGTCTTACTGCATTTAGTGCATTGATAGTGTATAGAAAAAATTTGTATCCTAGCGTATCTGTTGCTATAGACATTGCCTGACGAATTTCAAAGATTCTCCGCAAATCACGGGATTTTGAGTATTATAAATACATATGTAAGTTATGTATTGAAGAATATCAAACCCAACTCCTATAATTTATCCCAAATCAAAAATTTATTCCCCGACTATACAAGATGAACTCCGCGTCCAGTTCGAATTCCTCCGACCCCGACAGCTACGCTGATATGGATTTTCATTCGGGCTCCGAAGGCAGCGTCACTGGAATGGATCAACCAATTTCCCATCATCTATTCTGGATGAATTGGGGATGGGTTCGTAGTGTACTAAATTATTGGAGACAAGAAGAAGGTGATCCCTTTCACCCACCGAATTGCCCTATTGACGACGAACCTGAAGCACTTACCGGCGAACCTATTCGAGAAACCATTTTCTCTCTCATTTCTCGAGTATCTCGTCACGATTATATCCTATCCCATATTTCGGATCTTGTTCATTCGCTCACCCCAACCGCCAATCATCCTGGTGTACTAGCAGAAATTAACGAACTTTGCGCTCGTGTGACGGCTTTGGAGAACACGGTGCGAAGGTTACAAACATCAGCAGCAGCACCGGCAGCATAATCTGTATCATCATCATCAACGCCGACAATACTCTCAACACCCAACCACAATCACGTCGTAAATCTCAACATCACGATCTGTATTTCGGATATCAACATCACACGCCTCACTATCATCATCTGTACTTCAAGTATAATCCTCGTTCTATATATCATTTTACATCGATTACCTTCGCTTTATGTAACGTTCCACCTCATATATCTTCGTTCGACATGGTGAATATGAAATCTCTAATGTTTTAGAGATCATGTAATCCAGTATTAACGATAAATCAAATGAGTTAATATCTTATTGACTCATTAAATCCATGATTACATCCGATGAAAATATATATGCAAGTATATTTTCATAAAGATTGTAATAAAAAAAAAAAATTTCTTTCGTACAAACTGTTAATGATGAAAATATTTTAACGGGTGGGTAGTACCCGAGGAATATTTAGAATTCATATTAATAAGTTACACTGTACATTCTCCGAATCTGATTCAACGATCATTTACTATCCTACTTACAACTATCGATATACGTATTCGTTCACCACAGAATAACCATTTCTATTCAAATTTCATATTTGGATTTTGACCTATCAGAATCCAACAAGTGGCATAACGAAGAAAACATTGGAAAAAAAAAATAAAAAGTGTTAGAAACAAACGAATTAATTAATTGGAAATGTGATAGGATTTCACGCTAACTGTTCCGGCTAACTGTTCCCAGCTAACTGATTAACATTTAATTTATCGCAATTTATATTCTCGCAATTTTATTTATCGTCATTTAATTTCTGTTATTTACTTTTATGCACTATAAATAACGAGACACGTATGCAAGGTTTCGACTTATCATATCGACCCATCTATATATATATTTCGGAACAACCGTAGACACTCTATATGTGAAGGTGGGAGTTGGCTATACAGGGTTTGAGTTGATTCCAAAATATATATATGGTTTGAGTTGTGATCAATACTGAGACCGGTACACGGGTCACGATACGTATTAATTATGTATATAAAATTATATATTAATATATTGAACTGTTGAACTATTGGACCATTGGACAATCGGACTAATAGACTGCTAACTTTGGACAATTAAAATGAATTAAAATATTGACGATAACATATGAAACTAAACAATTCTTCAAGTTTGCCACTTGATTCTATCTTAAACCTCATTCGTATCTTGACGATTACAATTCGCATTCACAGCCTTTCATGATCCTTGAAAACACCTCGATCGAAAAGATGAACCAACCGCACTCCATCTATGGGAGAAAAGATGTATGCATACAGTTATGCACCTGAAGAATTCTCGAATTCAAATTCATAGTTTAACACATATCGTGTTGAATCCTTTGCCATTTATTAGCAAAAACAACTCTACAATTTCTTTTCAGGAAGCTAATTTTGTCACAGCTCCACTTCGACTTCTCAGTGAGACTACTCCTATTATAATATCAATATTTATACCTTGTCCTTTCGCCGTTGTTACCAGAGAACCTTTTATATTTTACAACATCATTAGCAGATATACCAGCAGCTCATTATTTTTTTGGCGAAATCAGCAATCAGTATTTTGAAAATCTCGCAGAACTTCTCCTGTCATACCTATAACGTTTATTCCTAAGAATTTCATACTCCGAATGTGAAGTTTCTGAAAAGCACCATGAACTACAGACTAGTTCTCGAAATGCTGATGAAGCAGCAAAAAAACTGTAAACGACTTTAATAAGTCAAACGTTGTCAATAAAGTACAGTGTGTTGGTAAAACTTCAAAAAAAAAAAAAAAGGTTGAGAACTGGAAACAGGTTTGAGCAAAGTATGAAGGAGGCTGTGAACAAATCGTGAAAAACTAAACCTGACTTCAAAGGATCCAAATGATTATGTACCTGTTGAAATCATTAGCAAACATCTTACTCCTCAATCTAAACCTTCGCAGACAAATCTTCCTCGTTATCCATCAATTTACGATATCATCGTGTTTTTCATTATAAAAATCCTCAATATTTCTGAAGATATTTTCATAAGTATTCTTATCTGGGATTATTTATCTCTCCGTAACATCTGCGTTACAACATAAAAGAAACTGTGTTAGTTTCTAAGTTCTAAAACCTTCAAGTATAAAATAGGAATGTTCTGAAGTAGTGTTGAGAACTGATGCATGAATTAGTATAATATAATGAAACTTGATCAACTTCATTATATTACAGTAAGTCATGTTGAGTTTTTAATGGGATGTGATGATTTACAGTACCATCATCATGTGCCATGTTACACGGCTCTTACATTCTATCTAACCTCTAAACCTATCAAGGAAATATTTTTCTCGATCTTTTCCAGGGTATTCTGGTAATTTAACAAATCAAAATTTTGTCATTACCATTTCTTTCTAAGAACATTAGCTAAATTCATTCCAAAGTTCATACCTACGAATTCTGGACCATTACAAGAGATGATTAGTAGAAAAGGAGGAAAAGAAAAAGAATGAAGCTCCGAAATAAAAATTGTAGTAAAAATCGCAGCAAATAGGAAAGAGCATTAACTGTGGATGACAATGATTATAGAAAACAAAAGCAAGGACATCGAAGTTTAAGGGAAGATATAAAACCCAACAACCACCCAGAAACTACAAACCATGTATATCAATACGTATCGCAACGTAAAGACACGGGAGAATTAGAAACATTATAATTCCAAAGAAATCATAAAAGTGAATAGATTCTTCTGGCGGCAGATGAAAGAGAAGAATGAAAGATATGAAAGTTAGAAGTATAATAAGAATCAGGATTGGATGGAGCATAGTAAGGAATGAGTAGAGGAAGAAAGAATAGAAGGTGTGGAAAATAAGGAAACGAAGGGGTGGATTTATAGCAATATATCCGATAGAGAAATCGGAACAGATTATTGCATTAATAAAAGAAGATTTTGATTTTCTAAATCGCCGCAGGACTAAATCTTATTACGAAGATTTTCTTTCCGTAAATTCCGGAAATCAATCATAGCCGCGTCATCGGTTAAAACAATTCCATACTCATTTCACTCTTTTGTGATGGCTTCACTCGTGCGTTTCACATGATCGAATCTTTTTATCTATATCACTCGATAATGATGAAACTTCATAATTCGTCATGAAAACATTTCTATTGTTATCTATGACAACCTCTACCAAATTTCGGGGACGAAATTTCTTTAACGGGTAGGTACTGTAATGACCCGGAAATTTCCAACCAAATTTAAACCTTAATCTCTATATGTTTCCGACACGATAAGCAAAATTTGTAATGTTGAGTCTAGAAAGTTTGAAATCTATATTCGGATAATCAATTACCCTTTGACTGTTCTCGACGATTCACGAACCACTAAATGTATATATATATATATATATATATATATTTAACTAAATATAATAATTTGAAATATTAATATCAGTATTAATAATATAAATAAATTTAGTTAATTTTAAAATAGGAGATTTTTCGGAAGATTTTCATCCGTCACTGATTAACAATGGAGCATGAAACCCTGTCCGCGTTATAGTGTCATTAGAAATAATTGATAATAATTGATAATACAGGCCACTGAATTATATATCATTTAATTTACTGTTTGCCACTATTTACCTTTTGAATTTAGTTGCACTCTGCATCAAATATCTAGTATATGTACATAATTATAGATACACCTAAAACATGTTTCATGATATAATTCCATCCGTGATTGGTGTAATTATCACTGTTTTACTTTTAATCAATATTTAACATCTAGTCTATATATGAACTTACACATACTTATAGACAAACGGGATCAACTCAACCAAAACCTTTCTCCTCTCTCTCTTACCCTCTTTAACTCACCATATCTCTCTCCTATTGTAACGAAGAACCAACCCTTTACTTCTTTCAATTGCCAAACCTGCTACCACCCTTGACTCCTACTGAATGTTATCGAGTACGATTGCTGCTATCACTCTTGTACTTCTGTTCGAACTAAACAAAACAAAACACCCCATCGAAACCTGCTATTATTTCTTTTTCATATTACATCAATCACCATTAAAGTTTAAATGTTTCGGTTTCTAATCAAATGAACCTAAATCCATACACGCTCAAACTTTGTATCTGTTCTTGTTTTCATGGCTAAACCGTTATCATCTTCACCCTTTTCCCCACTTGCAAATTCTGTTATGCTCTAACCGATCACCACCATTCAAGAACCACCCATTTACAACTCACCACCTTTCGAAACACAACCATCATCACCAATTAACCGTGTTCGACACCACCACCAAACGAATCACCCAACACCCTCACCCTCACTTCCACCACCATCGAACACCAAGAACCACCAAGGACACACCACCGTAAATCACTAACCACTCTCTCTCTATCTCTCTCTTAATCGTGAACCACTACCTACTTCACTATTAAACTACAGCTTAATCCATCCTCATGTTTCTTCTTATTTTCCTTCTCGATGAACCGCAATCAAAACCATCACCCCAAACCAAAACTACTATCTAATCACCACTGCAAACCTTCATTCTTACAACACTGCTACAAGGACTGCTACGTCTGTAGTTTGTTGCTGTTTCAGGCCATCAAAAACAAACCCAAGATGCACCCAAAAACCCTCCCATGCTACTCGTTGATTACTGCTTCAGTGCTGCTATTTAAACCGTCACCTGCTATTGGTTTTCTGTTTAGCCGAGAAACACCACCCGACACCACAATCCTCCATCACCCATTTAAAACCGGCACCATCGATACACACCCAAGACCCTACTATTTTCCTTCGAAACTACTGTTACAAGTTATGATGATGATTCAGTAACAAAGCATGAAGAGAATACAATGAAATGATATGATGATTAGCAAGTGGAGTATTTTAAATAAAAGTAGGGTTACAAATGTGTCCCACCAATTAAAGAATCCAATGTCTTTCATAATTTTGTTAAACTGAAAACGTAATCAAATGTGCAGCGAACTGAATTAATAATTTGGGCCGTGAGCCACTATTGAGCCGTGAGCCACTGTTGGACCGAAAATGATTAATGGGCCGTATTATTTATAGTGGGATTGTTAAAAGGTTTAAAGGGATTTAATTCGAAAATCAAAAATAAAAGATACAAACAGTCCAATGGTTTGGAGTCTTGGGTGGAACTAGAAGGTCGCGTGTTCAATCCCTTACTTTGATGTTTTTTTTATAAAGAGAAGAAAAGAAAAGAAACAATGGGTTACAAGAAATAAATGTTGAAATGAATGAGGAAATTGTGAGCAGAGTAATTGGTTGTGTTGTGTGTTGTTTACGAGAGGTCTTTAGTTTGAGCCCGGACTCAAACGTTATCTTTTTGGAAAAGCCTTTGAGGTTCGTGAATCCGAGGCCAACCTTATAATTGATCAATGATGTTATATGTATTTTTACTACAAAATACATTAGGTGAGTATATAGTCCCTTTTAAACTTTAAATATTTTTGGGCTGAGAATACATGCGCTGTTTTTATAAATGATTTACGTTATGGACACAAGTGATTAAAAATGATATTCTGCGGATTGATGTGCTAGGTAATTTAGTTATATGTTATAATAGCATGTAAGCGCAAATCCTAAAGATAGATCTATCGGGTTTAACACCCCCATCCAGTAGGCTGCACTAGACATAAGAACTAGTGGGCGGATGTTTAGTACTTCGAGGATTATTTATACACTTGCGAGTGTACATAACCATCTTTGCGAAGATGACTTAATATATTATTGTTAAGGTTGGTTACTGAGGCCTCAACATAAGCAGAATGATTTTATACACTTGCGGGTGTATTATATTTTTATATATGAAATCTTGTGGTCCATAGTTATAACACTGCTAGCATCAAACCTATATATCTCACCAACTTTATGTTGACATTTTAAAGCATGTTATTCTCAGGTACGAATTAAGCCTTCCGCTGTGCATAAACTCATGTTAAGGACATTACTTGGATTCGATCATCGCGATGGGACCAACTGTTGAAGATTCCGTTCGGGCGGATTAGTCGCGGACGCTTCAACGGCGGTATAAACAATGGTCGTAACGATATGGTTTACAGTCCCACATGACTATAAAAGTTTAGATCCTTTAAGGAAATTGGATCTTTATGAAAACATTTGATCTTTTGAAAATTAAATCTAGCTTTTACCCTAGATAAGTTTTTCGAAATAACCCTTCACCGGTGTTTGCAAATTCTTTTTGTGGGTTTGGTGGGTTTTAGATTTGAAAATTTTGCTCAAAACTTGTGGTTTTGTGTCACCCACTTGCTAACCTTGTATTAGGAAAGCAACACGTCCAGTAAACTACCGTCCGGTTGTAAAGGAAAGCGTTTAACAAGCAACTGTTAAGGCAATGTCCCCTGACATGCTTTTAATTATGGTATATAACGTGTCGGACGCAATTACTATCCTTTGTAGAAGCAATAGTAAAGCTCACCCTTATAATTTTCCGGTCTGGCACAAGGTCCTGTCTTTGACCATGCTATGCAACCACCGTTCTTACGGTTGACACCTGATTTGGTTCAGGTGACCTAATGAATTCCAGGTGAATTCCTAGGATTTTACGTTCAATGGTAATGAACGCATTGAAAATGGGTTTTCAGAAAACAAATCGGTTTATAATTTGATCAAAATATTTTCTCGTTCAAGCTCGAGTTTAGATATCATTGAATTCCATGAGTTTGTAATTCTCAATCTTTAAGGTCAATCTCTAGGATTGAATAATATCAGTCTTAAAAGCTGATTTTTGATCTTTTAAGGAGATTATCCTTTCTGGGGATCTGATTCATTAGTCTTATCAAGCTAATTTGCACGGTGCCCCCCATTGTACGAGATAAATCCTTCTCATGGTTAGGATAAATCTGACCACTTGGCGACCCTGTTTGATGCTGAGGTCCGTGGATTTCCTGCTGATTTTAGTGATGACTTTTCTAGGTTTTTCGTCAACCTACAGCTGGTCTGGACGACAACTTCATGACCTAAATCAAGAAGCGTGTGTCTTTTTCGGAACACTTTACTTCCTTTTAATGATGAAATTGATTCATCGTGTAGATCCATCTTTCTTTTCTTTCATCGGGTAAAACAGTTTAGTTTAGTCCAAAGCAAAAGTATTTTCAATTATTTGTTACAGAAATATGTGACATATGTTTAAGATAACTTGGTAATTTTTCCCACACTTGGCTTTTATTTTCCTTTTTATTGTCCTCTATTCCATTTTAAATGAATTTTAACATTTTGGTTTGTTTCTCAATTTATGTCCTTTCCGAGGTAACAATAAATATGTATAAACATGATTTTGAGTTCATTTAATTGAAAATTTTGAAAAATTTTACTAGAATTGGGTAGTCAGTATATAAGACTAGGGCTGTTCTTTATTATCAGAGAGCACTAGATTCTAATACAACTACTGCTTTACTAGTATTTTTAATGGTAACCAAGTGTTTAAGATAAAAATTTTTAAAAATCTGAAAGAATTTAACCCCTTCCCACACTTAAGATCTTGTAATGCCCTCATTTGCAAGAAATCAGTAACAATTTAAATTATTGAGGGTGATTAGCGTAGAAATGATTAAATTTTACCAAAGTTTCCAAACATATTGTTGTTTGTGTTGAATGATAAATGGTGCACATCATTTGTTCATTCCGTCTTGTTGTTATTTCACATATATTTTGCATCTTGTCGTCAAAATTAGTTGCTTTTGCTGAACTTAATGCCAGTCTTTGAAAATGCGTTGTTTTATCCTGTTGTATACATAAGATAAACTGCAAACATATATACATATTTTTGAAGTTTGATATATTACCCCACATTCAAAAATTATTAAAATCTAATAATAAAAATTAGTAAATTATAAAAACTAATACAATTCCAACATAAGTATTAAATGTATCAACATTACAAATTATAAAATAAATAAAACTAAGTAGACTAGGGATGATACTGATACCAGTAGGGGTTCCATGCATAACCATATGTGTTATAAAATGCTTCGGCTGGGTTATACGTAGGATACGATGGTTGGATCTCTATAGACCAGGGAGGAAATACGGGCGATGGAGTAGGAATATAGTTTCTACCTACATGTTGGCAATGAGCTATGATTTGGTTTTGATGAACTTGCCAATCTTCAAATGCTCTATGTCTAGCATTTTCATACTCTTGTGAAGCTATAAACCTTTGCATTTCTATCATTTCATTTCCCCCTCCCACATTACCTGGCTGTTGGTTTCTCTCAACCTGTGGATGTCTACCATTATATCGTACTGCGGCATTATTTCGCCTTTTCAAAACTTTAGCACCATGGTATACATTTAAACCAATTGTATCGTGGGGTTCTGGTTCTTCGATTAATAATCCCCCCTGACTTATATCCACACCGAGATATTCAGCAATCAAAGTAATAAATATACCACCTCCTATTATACTGTGCGGTCTCATGCCCCTAACCATAGCTGATAAATAATAACCCACACAATAAGGTATACTTACAGCGCTTTGTGGGTCTCGAATACACATGTGGTAAAACAAATCCTGTTCATTTACCTTTTCCTTATTCTTACCTCGTTGTGTAATCGAATTAGCTAAAAACCTATGAATTACTCTTAACTCTGCTCTATCTATATCCAAATAAGAGTAATTTTCCCCTTTAAATCGGTGATGGCTAGTCATTTGACTCCATACACCATGCGTATCAAAATTTTCATCAATTTTCCTACCGTTCAATATCAATCCTCTACAATCGGCAGATGCTAACTCCTCAGGCGTATATATACGTAAGGCCTGAGCCATGTCTAGTAGAGACATGTGGCGCATCGAACCTCCTAACAAAAATCTAATAAAAGATCGATCGGTTAAACTAGCTACCCGATCATTTATTTGTATACTACACAATAATTCTTCACACCATACTTTATATACAGGTCTACGCATGCTGAATAATCGTACCCAATCGTTAAAAGTAGAATTACCATACCTTGGTGTAAGTAATTCTCTAATTGGTCCGGCTAATTCTACAGCTTCTAACGGTGCCCATTCTATTACCCTAGGTACTTCAACAGCTTTAGAATGAAGAGTATGCAAGCCCCTTTGGTATTTTGGATAATCTATCTAAAATCTGTCAAATCTCAAGTTCGGGAGCAAATCTTCCAAGTGCATATCAGAAAATGTCATAACTGGATGAGGTATATCTTGTTTGTAGTAGTTATCAACCTCCTGTTGTTCCGCATTCTCAGCAGGAGTATTGCGAGCTTGGGATGAAGATTCACCCCTTTCAGTCTGCAAAACACATCAAACACAAGTTTTGTGCATCCAAATATGCATTAGTGTCAGCAAAATCATCAATCAAAATAATTATAATGACATGTCCAATTTATATCAAACTTAAGCTCATTTTCATATTTTTATCAAATCTACACTTTTTCAAATAAGCATATACGAAAATGTTCGCCAAGTTCATAAGCATTCAACTCAAATAACATTTCAAAATAATCATTACTAGCAATTAAATAAGTTTCAAATGGCATTATCTCTTAAAAATCAAGTTCATGAATTTTAAACTTGAAAAAGTCCACTTTAATTCTCAAAATCATGTTTAGGCTCAAAGTTTGGATCATTTAACTACCTAAACATGTTACACTACTTAATTTAGCAATAATTCATGACAAAAATCGGCCATAATCTGTTTATATCAAAAAGCTCCAAATTGCTCAAGAACACAAACCCTAGATTACCCAAAATTTGAAGTTTAAGGCTTCTAATCATGTTAAATAGCATCAATCTAGGTTATACAATCATAATACACAAGCAATTTAAGCATAATTACACTAAAAAGCATTAAAATCGAATTGGGGAAAAAATTGCTCAAGAACACTAATTTTCGGATTAAATGGTGTTTAAGTGTAGAAATTTACCGTTTTTCTTGAGTAATTCCTTGATAGCATCCTTCTCAACATGATTTTAGTAAAAGATTTGATGATTTTCGGTGAAAAAATTCGATTTTGGGAGTAATTTTTCGGTATTTTGCGCAGTTTGGAGTGGGTGGGTATGTGCAACTGAGCTGTTCAGCTCGTTTTATTTTTTCCTGGGTTTTGGTCTCTCCGCGAGTCGCGGCATTTGACTCTTTCAAATACCGCGAGTCGCGGTGTTTGATATTTTTTTTTTAAATAAAATCTTTAACTTATAAAACAAATATAAAATAAATTTAAAATTTTGTTTTCCTTTGTTTTAGGATGAGGTCGTTTCGGAACGATGTCCTAGTCCGTCCTTCGATAAAATTTTTAAATTTGTCTATTTAAAGCGCGGTTTTGAAAGCAAAGATTTTTGAATTTTTTTAATGTTTTTGGCATACTTTAATTCAATAAGATTAAAAATAATGATAATAAAAGTTCTCGTCCCTCCCTCGGGTAAAGCAATTTCGGTTCAAAGACCTAGTCTTCAACTTACGACGAATTTTAAAAATCTTATTTTTAACTTAGCGAAATAAAGTAAATTTTTGTTTTTAAATTCACACCATACTTAAATTAAAAATGCATAAAATTAAAAATTCATATTTTAAAAATTAAAAATTCACACCAAACTTAATTTAAAAATTCATATTATAAATTCACACCAAACTTAAATTATATTTTTGTTGTTATATATACAAACTTAAAAATATTAATTTTTCAAATATTTACAATTTTAAATATATTGAATTAAAAAGTTTACAATATTAAATTAATAACTATATATTAATTTTAAAAAAAACATGGTAAAAATAAAATTAAAAATCTTTTTGGCTTTTATCCCACTTTAATCAATCAAATATTATCAAAAACATACGCCCCTCTTTTCGGTAAAGTAATTTCGGTTCCATGACCTAATTTAACTCATGACGAATTTTTGAAATATTTTGGGTTGATTGATGAAAGATATTTATACCTTAAGAATAAACGTTAAATTTCGCCGTGATGTAATAAATTTTTGAATGATATCAATAATTTCGGTCGCAAAACCTAATTTTATTCAATACCAATTTAATACTTTATAGCGAACAAATTAACGTTTATTATCAAAAGGTTAAAAATAAAAATAAAAAAAATAAAAACTGTACAGACTTACCTGTGAGATAGTATTCTTAGTGATACGATCTATCCCACTCATAAGATAGTCGGTTTAATTGGTTTTCCATAGCTACATAGGCGTAACCTCGAGCATTCAGTGTTTTTTCTTCTAAACATATGAACGGTCCGTCTCTGCATAAAGTAACAAATTCGATGTTTGAATAGGTTTGATTATTTGAACATTTACCTCCATGTGACCATTTTTCGCATTTGTGACATCTTTCTAGGTGTCGTGCTCTTCTTTTCGCTGCAGATTTTGATTTTCCTTTACCAAATTGTAACTTATTATCTTCGCATCTGATGTTATGCGAGGTGTATATAAAATAGCTTTAAATTTTAGCAGGAAATACTATTAAATACGATACAATTTTACACAAGATATTTATTTATTTAGAGAATGGATATACTTAAACCTTGCTACAACACTTATAGGCAGTGTACCTAATCGTACAGTAGTCTAGTTTTTAGTAAGTCCGGTTCGTTCCACAGGGAAAATCTTTAAACAAAGCTTAACGCTATATTAGTTACTTTTATAAAAATACAAATATATATAAGTAATATTATTATTATAAAGAGGGGTTTTTACCATTTAATGACTGGCTTGTCGATTTTAAAACTTTAGTCGCAGTTAAAACCAAATGTAAAATAATAAATAAATACAAGACTTAATTTAAAGCGTAAAGTAAATAACGATAATGAAATTGAGAAATAATAAAAGTGCGATAAAATAAACTTGCGATAATTAAAAAAATATGATAATTAAAAGTGCAATTAAATACAATAACAATAAAAATGCGATAATTAGAAGTGCAATTAAATATAAAATAAAGGAAATTAAATATGAAATAAAAGAATTATGCTTATTTAAACTTCCGTAACCATGATGTTTGACGTGTTGATTTTAGTTTTATGCCCATGGGTTAATTGTCCTTTGTCCTGGATTATTTAATATGTCCGTCTGGTTTTTGTCCATAACAGTCCATCAGTCATAAATATAAAGTGCGAGTGTCCTCGTCAAATTATTCTTATACCCGAAGTTAAATATTCCAACTAATTGGGGACTTAAACTGTAACAAGATTTTAATTCTTTGTTTAATAATTACACCAGGATGTCGACTGAGTGTAACCCAAGGTTTTAATATTTTGTTATCAATTATACCAAGTGTCCTTGTACATAATTTCACCCCTGTTTTAATTATTCTAGTGGCTATTAATCCATTCCCGTGTCCGGTTAAATGAACGATTATTCGTGCATATAAATACCCCGCCCATCGTGTCCGATCGAGTGTATATGGTAATTTATAGGGACGCCCAATTGTAAATCTTCATATTAACACTAACAAACTATTATTTAGTTAAACAAATATAAAGCCCATTAATAGCCCATAGTCTAATTTCCACAAGTGTTTTTCTTTTGTCCAAACCCCAATTATGGTACAAAGCCCAATTACCCAATTTTAGTAATTAGCCCAACATCATGATTACTTCGGATTAAATAAGCATAATAATAACTTAGCTACGAGACATTAAATTAAAAAGGTTGAACATAACTTACAATGATTAAAAATAGCGTAGCGTTACACGGACAGAATTTTGACTTACACCCTTACAACATTTGCTAACATACCCTTATTATTAGGATTAAAATTAAAATTAAAATTAAAATATAAATATAAATATTTACGTATAGATATAGAGAGGATGGATATATTTTGATATTGAAAATGATCAGAATTCGGTTGGCTTTATAGGGAATTGAGTTCAGGGGTACTCCGCGACTCGCGGCAACTTTTGCCTTCAAACTCCGCGAGTCGCGGAGTTTGAAATTACAGCTCACCAACTTTGGAGTCTTTCTTGCCGACGGATTTTTTTTATTTATATAATATATAAATAATTATAAGAATTATTTAAATATTATATTATATTTATGTGCATAGTTGACTTGTAATTTTTAGTCCGTTGCGTCGAGCGTTGAGAGTTGACTCTGGTCCTGGTTCCGGATTTTCGAACGTCATTGCGTACAATTTAATATCTTGTACTTTGCGTTTTGAATCTTGTACTCTTGTAATTTCGAGACGTTTCTTATCAATAATTAGAACCTCTTTGATTGTATTTTGTACTTTTGAGCTTTTTGGTCGTTTGCGTCTTCAATTCGTCGAATCTGTCTTTTGTCTTCACCTTTTATTATTTAAAAGAATATCACTTTTAAATAGAACAATTGCAACTAAAAGCTTGTCTTTCTTGAGGAATAATGCTATGAAATATATGTTCGTTTTTAGCATTATCAAATATTCCCACACTTAAGCGTTGCTTGTCCTCAAGCAATATTGTCTTGAAATACTAGAATCACTTCTTTATTCTTCACACTTTGTACATCAGTGATTTCTATACGGCGGTATAAACAATGGTAGTAACGATATGGTTTACAGTCCCACATGACTATAAAAATTTAGATCCATTAAGGAAATTGGATCTTTATGAAAACATTTGATCTTTTGAAAATTAAATCTAGTTTTTACCCTAGATAAGTTTTCCGGAATAACCCTTTACCGGTGTTTGCAAATTATTTTTGTGGGTTTGGTGGTTTTCATATTTGAAAATTTTATCTCAAAACTTATGGTTTTGTGTCACCCACTTGCTAACCTTGTATTAGGAAAGCAACACGTCCAGTTTACTTGTCCCGTATATTACCTTTCGGTAAACTACCGTCCGGTTGTAAAGGAAAGCGTTGAACAAGCATCTGTTAAGGCAATGTCCCCTGACATGCTTTTAATTATGGTCTATAACGTGTCGGACGCAATTACTATCCTTGGTAGGAGCAATAGTAAAGCTCACCCTTATAATTTTTCGGTCTGGCACAAGGTCCTGTCTTTGACCATGCTATGCAACCACCGTTCTTACGGTTGACACCCGATTTAGTTCAGGTGACCTAATGAATTCAGGTGAATTCCTAGGATTTTACGTTCAATGGTAATGAACGCATTGAAAATGGGTTTTCAGAAAACAAAACGGTTTATAATTTGATCAAAATATTTTCTCGTTCAAGCTCGAGTTTAGATATCATTGAATTCCATGAGTTTGAATTCTCAATCTTTAAGGTCAATCTCAATGATTGAGTAATATCAGGCTTAAAAGCTGATTTTTGATCTTTTAAGGAGATTATCCTTTCTGGGGATCTGATTCATTAGTCTTATCAAGCTAATTTGCACGGTGCCCCCCATTGTACGAGATAAATCCTTCTCATGGTTAGGATAAATCTGACCACTTGGCGACCCTGTTTAATGTTGAGGTCCGTGGATTTCCTGCTGATTTTAGAGATGATTTTCTAGATTTTTCGTCAACCTACAGCTAGTCTGGACGACAACTTCCTGACTTAAATCAAGAAGCGCGTTTCTTTTTCGGAAGACTTTACTTCCTTTTAATGATGGAATTGATTCATCTTGTAGATCCATCTTTCTTACAGTAAATCAGGTAAAACTTTTTAGTTTGGTCCAAAGCAAAAGTATTTTCAGTTATTTGTACAGAAATATGTGACATATGTTTAAAATATCTTGGTAAATTTTCCCACACTTGGTTTTATTTTCCTTTTTATTGTCCTCTATTCCATTTTAAATGAATTTTAACATTTTGGTTTGTTTCTCAATTTATGTCCTTTCCGAGGTTACAATAATTTCGGTGTTAAAACCTAGTTTTATCGTTCATAAATATGTATAAACATGATTTTGAGTTCATTTAATTGAAAATTTTGAAAAATTTTACTAGAATTGGGTAGTCAGTATATAAGACTAGAGCTGTTCTTTATTATCAGAGAGCACTAGTGTCATAACCCGTCCTTAACCATAAGAACGCGTTAGATAACGTATGATTTCATTGCGAGGTATTGACCTCTATATGAGACATTTTTGAAAGAAAACTGCATATATTATATATTACAAACCATAACCATTATTTTTGTTACAAACTTAAGACAATAAAAAGAAGATTAACGTTTAGCGATAATCTTCGACTTACAAACTTTACAAATGATGACAACAACACGGTTTCTAGCATATTTTACAGTACAACATCTTGGATATGCAGTTTTATTTTTGACACAAACATGCGTACGCAAGATCCTGGTTAGATCCAACATGATGCAGCGGAAGCTTTAGAAATCACCTGAGAATAGACATGTTTTAAAAGGTCAACATAAAGTTGGTGAGATATAGGTTTAATGCCGGCAGCAATATATATATAGACCACAAGATTTCGTATATAAACAGTTTAATAAAAGTATTCTAAGTGGTTGAGCACTTGGTAACCATACTTAACATTTTCACGTCGCATATTCCCTTTAATATGAAATCTTACTACACCGTACCAAGTGTAGTCACAAAACGAAGTACTGTGCAACCGTTGAATACTGGTCGTCCAGTCCGGTTGGGGTTGTCAGGCCCGATAGATCTATCTTTAGGATTCGCGTCAATTAGGGTGTCTGTTCCCTAATTCTTAGATTACCAGACTTAATAAAAAGGGGCATATTCGATTTCGATAATTCAACCATAGAATGTAGTTTCACGTACTTGTGTCTATTTTGTAAATCATTTATAAAACCTGCATGTATTCTCATCCCAAAAATATTAGATTTTAAAAGTGGGACTATAACTCACTTTTGTCTTGATGATATAAATAATTTGACTCGGTCTTCCGGTTGATATCACGAACCTATCCATATATAATATATCAATATGTTTTCATTTTAAACAAACGTTATATATATATACTTGTTATACTTTTAATACTTTGAATATTTCCTTAGTCCGAAGTTAGCAGTCCGAGGTTAGCAATTCAATTTTTAATGGTTCATTTTTAGATGTTTAATATACCCGCAATGAATAAATACAACCCCCAACGAAATAAATAAAACTCCCGTAAAACCCCATCATAAATGTATTGGTCGAGATTAATCTTGACCCATGGTACCGGTGTTGTCAAATGACGTGTTGCGTACAATCATGGGATCTTATGATTAATCTTCTCGTGTTGCTTACGGGTGATCCTGAACCATATGAAATTGAATTATGAGTACATATATATAAAATATCATGTTATCTTAGAAGTATGTGATTTTATGTAAATTTTTCCAATGAATCCCGAAGTCATTTAAGCCTTGGATAACCAATTTTGTTTCGGTCATAGTTTCTTCGTTACAAGTCCGTTTTCGTTGATTCAACTTGCCATCTCCTTGGATCGAGTCCCTCTTTAAGACTATGAACTGTAAATACCTTAGTTTGTATTCAAAATCACACGGCATAGGTCAAACTTTAGTGAAACTTATGAAGTTAATCATTTTCGTTACAACAAAATCATTTAATGACCATTTTTCTAAAAATACTTATACTTTGAAAAACCAAGTTTTACCTTGTTAAATTAGCATATACATAAGTTATATTACAGGTCTTGAAGTATTTTAAAAGTTAAGTTAGAAGGATCTATTTAGTTTGCAAACAAGTTTGAAAACATTCAAACTATGTTCTTGTTGTTAAACTTGTATACCACAAAATATGATAGCTATATATATATGAATCGAATAAGGTTATGAACATATATTCTACCTCAAGTTCCTTGGATGAAGTTGCTGTAAAAGAGAAGTAAGAAGCTAGAATCAAAAGGGTGATAGAAGTGGATGAAAGATTGGAAGTAAGTTGGTGTTCTTGAAGGGTTTTCTTGAAGTGTTTTTGTATGGTTTTCTTATGGTGTTTTAGTAGTGTTTTTGAAGCTATATCTTCATAGATGTGAGCTGAGATGATTAAGGGGTTTAAGGGTTATGGAAGAGTGTGTGTTTTGCTAGAAAAATGGAAGAGAAAGTTGAATCAAAGTGATGATACATGAGGCTCCTTAAAAACGTGTTCTTAAGGTAGACATGGACAAAATTTAGTTTGTTATCTTATGTAATTAGTCAATAAGCTTCCAAAAGTAATTACCTAGCCCTCATGGCATGAATAATGGCTGGTTAGGTGGTGATTTTGATGTGTATTTACTATTAGTAAATACGTATAGGAGCTTGGTATGATACGAGTACAAATACTCTAGGTATACGTATAGAAATTTTGTGAAAAATGGAATGAGGATTCAAATATAGCTATCTTTTGTGAATACACTTATATGGTTTTATGTATTTAAGTCTTTAAAAGTGATTAAATACATTACTTATACAATATATGTATAAACATTATATGTCTTAAGTATTTATGTCAAATAACGTTACGTATAGTTATCGTTTTGAAAACTTAAGTTAGTAGTTTCAAAATACACATATAACTTGTTGTTATTAATACAAAATGAGATATTAAAACATTTATTAATCATGTTAAATATGTATATATACATTTATATACACAAACTTATAATTATCATATATTGTATAGTTCGTGATATCATCGGTCAAACTAGACGGTCAAACGTTGTGTAAAACTCTTTTCGGAAATATCAGTCTCGACAATTTGGATTGCTTATCATGTTGGCAAGGTTTAATTTATGTAAATATTAATCTTATAAGTATAGAATGATCGAAAAAGTGCGGGTCGTTACATTACCTCCCCGTTAAATAAATTTCGTCCCGAAATTTTTAAAATTGTACCTATTTTGCGTCATCGAGAAACAAGTGTGGATACTTTTGCTTCATCTGATCCTCTCGTTCCCAAGTAAACTCGGGACCTCTTCTAGCATTCCAACGAACCTTAACAATCGGTATATTGCTCTGTTTGAGCTGTTTAACTTCACGGTCCATGATTTCGATTGGTTCTTCGACGAATTGTAGTTTCTCGTCGACATGGATTTCTTCAAGAGGAATGGTGAGGTCTTCCTTTGCAAGACACTTCTTAAGGTTTGAGACGTGAAAGGTATTATGTACTCCGGCGAGTTGTTGTGGTAACTCGAGTCGATAAGCTACCGGTCCAATGCGTTCGATGATCTTAAACGGGCCTACGTATCTTGGGTTCAGTTTACCCCTTTTGCCGAAACGTATTACACCTTTCCAAGGTGACACCTTTAGCATAACCATGTCCCCGACCTGAAACTCTAATGGTTTCCTTCGGACATCGGCGTAGCTCTTTTGGCGACTGCGGGCTGTTTTTAATCTCTCCTTGATTTGCACTATCTTCTCAGTCGTTTCATGTATGATCTCGGGACCAGTTAATTGTCGATATCCTACTTCATTCCAACAGATAGGAGATCTACACTTCCTTCCGTACAATGCTTCAAATGGCGCAGCTCCAATGCTCGCATGATAACTATTATTATACGAGAATTCTGCTAACGGTAGATATTTATCCCATCCGTTTCCAAAATCGATCACACATGCCCTGAGCATGTCTTCGAGAGTCTGAATCGTTCTCTCACTCTGTCCATCGGTTTGTGGATGATATGCGGTACTCATATCCAAACGAGTTCCTAGTGCCTCCTGTAGTGATTGCCAGAATTTTGAGGTAAATCTACTATCACGATCGGATATAATGGAAATAGGTATTCCATGCCTTGAAACAACTTCCTTTATATACAATCGTAATAGTTTCTCCATTCTATCCGTTTCCTTTATAGGTAAGAAATGTGCAGACTTGGTGAGACGATCAACAATCACCCAAATGGTGTCGTATCCCCAGGCAGTCTTTGGTAACTTTGTGATGAAATCCATGGTAATACCGTCCCATTTCCATTCTGGAATTTCTGGTTGTTGAAGTAACCCTGACGGCTTCTGGTGTTCTGCTTTGACTTTGGAACAAGTTAAACATTCCCCAACATATGTTGCAACGTCTGTCTTCAAATTAGGCCACCAATAATGCGTCTTAAGATCTTGGTACATCTTTCCAACTCCAGGATGTATCGAATATCTTGTCTTATGTGCCTCGTTCAATATCAACTTCCTTAATCCACCCAACTTCGGTACCCAAATACGATTTGCAAAATATCGAATTCCATCTTCCCGCATAACGAGTTGCTTCTCATACTTCTTCATTATTTCATTTCCTTTGTTTTCTTTAGTAAGTGCTTCTCGTTGAACTTCTTTGATTTGTGAGTTGAGATTCATGCGAATTTTTATATTCATTGCTCGAACTCGAATTGGTTCTCGTTCCTTTCTGCTTAAAGCATCGGCCACCACGTTCGCCTTTCCGGGATGATAACGAATTTCACAATCATAGTCGTTTATTAACTCGACCCACCTACGTTGCCTCATGTTCAATTGTTTCTGATCAAAAATATGTTGAAGGCTTTTATGATCAGTAAACACAGTGAATTTAACCCCATACAAGTAGTGTCTCCACATCTTCAATGCAAACACGACTGCTCCCAATTCTAGATCATGCGTCGTATAATTCCGCTCGTGAATCTTCAATTGTCGGGATGCAAATGCAATTACTTTCTTTCGTTGCATAAGAACACAACCAAAACCTTGTCGCGAAGCATCACAATATATTTCAAAATCATCGTTCCCTTCTGGTAACGATAAAATAGGCGCCGTAGTTAACTTCTTCTTCAGTAATTGAAATGCGTTCTCCTGCTCCGAGGTCCATTCGTATTTCTTCCCTTTTTGCGTTAATGCTGTCAACGGCTTAGCTATTCGGGAAAAATCTTGAATAAACCTTCTATAATAACCGGCTAAACCCAAAAATTGGCGTATCTGCGTTGGTGTCTTAGGAGTCTCCCATTTTTCAATAGCTTCAGTTTTTGCTGGATCAACCTGAATTCCTTCGCTATTAACAACATGGCCAAGAAATTGCACTTCTTTCAACCAGAAAGCACACTTAGAAAATTTAGCATAAAGTTGTTCTTTTCTCAACAACTCTAGTATCAACCTTAAATGCTCTTCATGCTCTTGCTCACTCTTGGAATAGATAAGAATATCATCAATGAAAACGATAACAAACTTATCTAAATACGGACTACAAACTCGATTCATGAGGTCCATGAATACAGCTGGCGCATTCGTCAATCCAAACGGCATAACCAAAAATTCGTAATGACCATAACGTGTCCGAAAAGCAGTTTTCGGAATGTCCTCTTCTTTGACGCGTAGTTGATGATAGCCCGATCTTAAGTCGATTTTCGAATACACACATGATCCTTGCAATTGATCAAATAAGTCATCAATTCTCGGTAGTGGATACCGATTCTTGATAGTTAACTTATTTAATTCACGATAGTCTATACACATCCTAAAAGATCCATCTTTCTTCTTAACAAACAAAATTGGAGCTCCCCACGGTGAAGTACTCGGTCGTATGAATCCACGGTCCAGTAATTCTTTTAACTGACTTTGAAGTTCTTTTAACTCGGACGGTGCAAGTCTATATGGAGCACGAGCCACTGGTGCAGCTCCTGGTACTAAATCTATTTGAAATTCTACCGATCTAAATGGAGGTAATCCCGGCAACTCTTCCGGAAAAACTTCAGGAAAATCTCTTGCCACAGGCACGTCGTTGATGCCCTTTTCTTTCTTTTCGACTCTATTAACATGTGCTAAAATAGCGTAACATCCCTTTTCTAAACACTTCTTGGCTTTCAAACAACTAATGAGTTTTAGCTTTGAATTACCCTTCTCTCCATAAATCATCACTGGCATTTTATCCTTACCAGGAATACGAATTGCCTTCTTAGCACAAACAACTTCCGCTCCTATTTTGGACATCCAGTCCATGCCGACTATTACATCAAAACCTCCTAATTCTACGGGTATTAAGTCGATTTTAAACGTTTCTCCGGCTAGATTTATTTCACAATCACGACAAATTTTATCGGCTTTAATTAGCTTACCATTAGCTAACTCAATCAAGTACTTAGCATCTAGAGGTAATGATGAACAATTCAATTTAGTGTAAAAATTTATACACACGTAACTTCTATCGGCGCCAGTATCAAATAAAATAGATGCTGATAAGTTATTAATGGTAAACGTACCCGTAACAAGTTCCGGGTCTTCTCGTGCCTCTCTAGCATTAATAACAAACGCTCTTCCACGTGCAGGTCCGCCATTCTGATTCGGGCACTGGCTCTTATAATGACCTTGTTTTCCACACCCAAAACAAGTAATGTTAGCCAAAGCAGTTCTATTTGCGTTGGTGGCAGGAGTCTTGTTACCATTTGCATTTGTAACGAGAGCCTTACAATCTTCAGCAAGATGTCCCTGTCTATTGCATTTGGTGCACAACACACTGCAGTAACCAAAATGATGTTTGTGACAACGGTTGCATAAAGGACTTTGTCCTTTGTAACCAAAACCTGAACCGCTACCCGCACCTTTCGTGGTTTCTTGTTTCTTATAAGGTTGTTGTTGGTTACCTCGATCATAACCTCCATTCCACTTTTTCTTGTTCCCCAATACCTTCACCTCAGTATTGAATGCTTTCTTGTCCAAAATGACCTGATCCATTAGCTCGTTCGCCATGGTTATAGCTTCATGAATTGTCTTAGGTTTCGACGCCGTAACGTTTGCCTTGACCTTTTTGGGCAAACCACCTTTGTACATTTCAATCTTCCGTGCTTCGGTTGGGACCAATTCAGGACATAGTAAAACCAATTCCATGAATCGCTGATTGTAGTTGGTGATTTCAGTACCAACCACCTTCAAACTTCGTAACTCATCTTCTAACTTAATAATCTCATTCCTTGGACAATACTCGGTGATTATCATTGCTTTGAATTCTTCCCATGGAGTATCATAAGCTACATCTCCTCCTACCGCCTTCACATAATTCTTCCACCATGTGAGTGCACTATCTTGTAAAGTGCACGATGCATACTTGGTCATGTCTTTTCCATCACAACCGCTGATTTTGAACACCGTCTCCATCTTTTCTATCCATCGGGTTAAACCGATAGGTCCTTCCGTTCCACTGAATGATGAAGGTTTGCAAGCTTGAAACGTCTTGTAGGAGCATCCTACATGAGGATTTGGATTAACTGCAGTAGCTCTTGCAGCTTCGACCCATAGCATTCTATCGTTGACTCGCTGGTTGATGAAGTTCTCGACTTCTTGTTCCGTCATTCGGTTCAATCGCGCCATTTCCTAATGAAAGAAAATAATTATTCACATGGATTATTATAGATGTAGTATGTATTTATAGTACATTTATAGCTTGTTAATAATATGAACCAGGTATTATTATAAAAGCCTTTTCTTCTTATTAGCGTTTTATAATTATATCTTGGGTAGTACCTACCCGTTAATGTTCATACTTAATAGCTTAGTACAGAATCAATTACTACAATCTAAATAATACTTAACCATGGAAAATTATTGCATTTCATACTTCGCTATTTTACATATGCTTATCTTACATCAAACTTTAAGCAAACCACACTAATAATATTATACAAAACATTATATGATTCCATGGCTTAATACGGCAGTGCATCGTTTGGTCTATTTTCTAGGGCGTTTAGTTCCAATGAATGGCCTAACGCTTATCCTAGCTGTCTGCCTACGTTTTGGCTGAGGAGCCGAAGAACTAGATGCAGGGATAGCACTAATAGGAATAGCGGGAATAGGGGTGGTAGTGTTGAGTGGAATTGGTGCTACGTCATTCTCACTAAGTTCGGGATTTGAATTTTCTAATTCATTCGCTTTTCGTTTCTTTCCTTGATCGAATTTTTCTTTCGTAATTTCTAGTATTTCTTCCTCGGGTTCACTTTCTTCTTCGGGTTCACTTTCCTCTTCGGGTTCACTTTCCTCCTCGGGTTCACTTTCCGATATTTCTATAGTTGGTTCATCTGGAAATTGTGAGTCTTCCCCAAAAATACCATTTTCGTCATCGGATATGTTAATGACTGAAACACAATCTGAAGATTCTGATTCGGAGTCGCTGAATGTGATAATAAGTTTCGAGCCCGACATCTATCACACAACAACTAACCCATTAGTACTTACATAATATTTACATATGAATTTTTAACCAACAGTGATAAGCAATGGTTTTTTTTTTTAAAAAATCAAACCCGGTCAAAGTCCAGACTTACTAATGTATCCTAACGACTTATCGGTTTAGACACACTAATGCAAACCTGGTTCGCTAAGACCACCGCTCTGATACCACATGTCATAACCCGTCCTTAACCATAAGAACGCGTTAGATAACGTATGATTTCATTGCGAGGTATTGACCTCTATATGAGACATTTTTGAAAGAAAACTGCATATATTATATATTACAAACCATAACCATTATTTTTGTTACAAACTTAAGACAATAAAAAGAAGATTAACGTTTAGCGATAATCTTCGACTTACAAACTTTACAAATGATGACAACAACACGGTTTCTAGCATATTTTACAGTACAACATCTTGGATATGCAGTTTTATTTTTGACACAAACATGCGTACGCAAGATCCTGGTTAGATCCAACATGATGCAGCGGAAGCTTTAGAAATCACCTGAGAATAGACATGTTTTAAAAGGTCAACATAAAGTTGGTGAGATATAGGTTTAATGCCGGCAGCAATATATATATAGACCACAAGATTTCGTATATAAACAGTTTAATAAAAGTATTCTAAGTGGTTGAGCACTTGGTAACCATACTTAACATTTTCACGTCGCATATTCCCTTTAATATGAAATCTTACTACACCGTACCAAGTGTAGTCACAAAACGAAGTACTGTGCAACCGTTGAATACTGGTCGTCCAGTCCGGTTGGGGTTGTCAGGCCCGATAGATCTATCTTTAGGATTCGCGTCAATTAGGGTGTCTGTTCCCTAATTCTTAGATTACCAGACTTAATAAAAAGGGGCATATTCGATTTCGATAATTCAACCATAGAATGTAGTTTCACGTACTTGTGTCTATTTTGTAAATCATTTATAAAACCTGCATGTATTCTCATCCCAAAAATATTAGATTTTAAAAGTGGGACTATAACTCACTTTTGTCTTGATGATATAAATAATTTGACTCGGTCTTCCGGTTGATATCACGAACCTATCCATATATAATATATCAATATGTTTTCATTTTAAACAAACGTTATATATATATACTTGTTATACTTTTAATACTTTGAATATTTCCTTAGTCCGAAGTTAGCAGTCCGAGGTTAGCAATTCAATTTTTAATGGTTCATTTTTAGATGTTTAATATACCCGCAATGAATAAATACAACCCCCAACGAAATAAATAAAACTCCCGTAAAACCCCATCATAAATGTATTGGTCGAGATTAATCTTGACCCATGGTACCGGTGTTGTCAAATGACGTGTTGCGTACAATCATGGGATCTTATGATTAATCTTCTCGTGTTGCTTACGGGTGATCCTGAACCATATGAAATTGAATTATGAGTACATATATATAAAATATCATGTTATCTTAGAAGTATGTGATTTTATGTAAATTTTTCCAATGAATCCCGAAGTCATTTAAGCCTTGGATAACCAATTTTGTTTCGGTCATAGTTTCTTCGTTACAAGTCCGTTTTCGTTGATTCAACTTGCCATCTCCTTGGATCGAGTCCCTCTTTAAGACTATGAACTGTAAATACCTTAGTTTGTATTCAAAATCACACGGCATAGGTCAAACTTTAGTGAAACTTATGAAGTTAATCATTTTCGTTACAACAAAATCATTTAATGACCATTTTTCTAAAAATACTTATACTTTGAAAAACCAAGTTTTACCTTGTTAAATTAGCATATACATAAGTTATATTACAGGTCTTGAAGTATTTTAAAAGTTAAGTTAGAAGGATCTATTTAGTTTGCAAACAAGTTTGAAAACATTCAAACTATGTTCTTGTTGTTAAACTTGTATACCACAAAATATGATAGCTATATATATATGAATCGAATAAGGTTATGAACATATATTCTACCTCAAGTTCCTTGGATGAAGTTGCTGTAAAAGAGAAGTAAGAAGCTAGAATCAAAAGGGTGATAGAAGTGGATGAAAGATTGGAAGTAAGTTGGTGTTCTTGAAGGGTTTTCTTGAAGTGTTTTTGTATGGTTTTCTTATGGTGTTTTAGTAGTGTTTTTGAAGCTATATCTTCATAGATGTGAGCTGAGATGATTAAGGGGTTTAAGGGTTATGGAAGAGTGTGTGTTTTGCTAGAAAAATGGAAGAGAAAGTTGAATCAAAGTGATGATACATGAGGCTCCTTAAAAACGTGTTCTTAAGGTAGACATGGACAAAATTTAGTTTGTTATCTTATGTAATTAGTCAATAAGCTTCCAAAAGTAATTACCTAGCCCTCATGGCATGAATAATGGCTGGTTAGGTGGTGATTTTGATGTGTATTTACTATTAGTAAATACGTATAGGAGCTTGGTATGATACGAGTACAAATACTCTAGGTATACGTATAGAAATTTTGTGAAAAATGGAATGAGGATTCAAATATAGCTATCTTTTGTGAATACACTTATATGGTTTTATGTATTTAAGTCTTTAAAAGTGATTAAATACATTACTTATACAATATATGTATAAACATTATATGTCTTAAGTATTTATGTCAAATAACGTTACGTATAGTTATCGTTTTGAAAACTTAAGTTAGTAGTTTCAAAATACACATATAACTTGTTGTTATTAATACAAAATGAGATATTAAAACATTTATTAATCATGTTAAATATGTATATATACATTTATATACACAAACTTATAATTATCATATATTGTATAGTTCGTGATATCATCGGTCAAACTAGACGGTCAAACGTTGTGTAAAACTCTTTTCGGAAATATCAGTCTCGACAATTTGGATTGCTTATCATGTTGGCAAGGTTTAATTTATGTAAATATTAATCTTATAAGTATAGAATGATCGAAAAAGTGCGGGTCGTTACAACTAGATTCTAATACAACTACTGCTTTACTAGTATTTTTATTGGTAACCAATTGTTTATGATAATTTTTTTTTTTTTTTTAAAAATCCGAAAGAATTTAACCCCTTTCCACACTTAAGATCTTGCAATGCCCTCATTTGCAAGAAATCAGTAACAATTTAAATTATTGAGGGTGATTTGTGTGAAAATGATTAAATTTTACCAAAGTTTCCAAACATATTTGTGTTTGTTTGCTGAATGATAAATGGTGCACATCATTTGTTCATTCCGTCTTGTTGTTATTTCACATATATTTTGCATCTTGTCGTCAAAATTAGTTGCTTTTGCTGAACTTAATGCCAGTCTTTGAAAATGCGTTGTTTTACCCTGTTGTGTACATAAGATAAACTGCATACATATATACATATTTTTGAAGTTTGGTATATTACCCCACATTCAAAAAAAAATTATTAAAATCTAAGAATAAAAGTTAGAAAATTATAAAAACTATTACAATATTAACATAAGTATTAAACGTATCAACATTACAAATTACAAAATAAATAAAACTAAGTAGACTAGGGATGATACTGATACCAGTAGGGGTTCCATGCATAACCATAGGTGCTATAAAATGCTTCGGCAGAGTTATACGTAGGATACGGTGGTTGCATCTCTATAGACCAGGGAGGGAATATGGGCTTTGGAGTAGGAATATAGTTTCTACCTATATGTTGGCAATAAGCTATGATTTGGTTTTGATGAACTTGCCAATCTTCAAATGCTCTCTGTCTAGCATTTTTGTACTCCTGTGAAGCTATAAACCTTTGCATTTCTTGCATTTCATTTCCCCCTCCTACATTACCTTGCTGTTGGTTTCTCTCAACCTGTGGATGTCTACCATGGTATTGTACTGCGGTGTTATTTCGCCTCTTCAAAACTTTCGCACCATGGTATACATTTAAACCTATTGTATCGCGGAGTTCTGGTTCTTCGACTAATAATCCCTCCCGACTTATATCCACACCGAGATATTCAGCAATCAAAGTAATAAATATACCACCTCCTATTATGCTATGCGGTCTCATCCCCCTAACCATAGCTGATAAATAATAACCCACACAATAAGGTATACTTACAGCGCTTTGTGGGTCTCGAATACACATATGGTAAAACAAATCCTGTTCATTTACCTTTTCCTTGTTCTTACCTCTTTGTGTAATCGAATTAGCTAATAACCTATGAATTACTCTTAATTCAGCTCTATCTATATCCAAATAAGAGTAATTTCTCCCTTTGAATCGGTGATGGCTTGTCATTTGACTCCATACACCATGTGTATCAAAATTTTCATCTATCTTTCTACCATTTAGTATCAACCCTCTACAATCGGCAGATGCTAACTCCTCAGACGTATATATACGTAAAGCCTGAGCCATGTCTAGTAAAGAGATGTGGCGCATCGAACTTCCTAACAAAAATCTAATAAAAGATCGATCGGTTAAACTAGCTATCCGATCATTTAATTCTATACTACACAACAATTCTTCACACCATACTTTATATACAGGTCTACGCATGGTGAACAAACGTACCCAGTCGTTAAAAGTAGAATTACCATACCTCTGTGCAAGTAATTCCCTAATTGGCCCGGCCAATTCTACAGCTTCTAATGGTCCCCATTCTATGACCCTAGGTATCTCAACAACTTTAGAATGAAGAGTATGCAAACCCCTTTGGTATTTTGGATAATCTATCCAAAGTCTGTCAAATCTCAGGTTCGGGTGCAAATCTTCCAAGTGCATATCAGAAAATGTCATGACTGGATGAGGTATATCTTGTTTGTAGTAGTTATCCACCTCCTGTTGTTCCGCATTCTCAGCAGGAGCATTGCGAGCTTGGGATGAAGATTCACCCATTTCCGTCTGCAAAACACATCAAACACAATTTTTGTGCATCCAAATATGCATTAGTGTCAGCAAAATCATCAATCAAAATAATTACAATGACATGATCAATTTATATCAAACTTAAGCTCATTTTCATATTTTCATCAAATCTACACTTTTTCAAATAAGCATATACGAAAATGTTCGCCAAGTTCATAAGCATTTAACTCAAATAACATGTCAAAATAATCATTATTAGCAATTAAACAAGTTTCAAATGGCATTATCTCTCAAAAATCAAGTCCATGAATTTTAGACTTGAAAAAGTCCACTTTAATTCTCAAAATCATGTTTAGGCTCAAAGTTTGGATCATTTAACTACCTAAACATGTTACACTACTTAATTTAGCAACAATTCATGACAAAAATTGGCCATAACCTGTTTATATCAAAAAGCCCCAAATTGCTCAAGAACACAAACCCTAGATTACTCAAAATTTGAAGTTTAAGGCTTCTAATCATGTTAAATAGCATCAATCTAGGTTATACAAGCATAATACATAAACAATTTAAGCATAATTACACTAAAAAGCATCAAAATCAAATTGGGGAAAAAATTGCTCAAGAACACTAATTTTCGGATTAAATGGTGTTTAGGTGTAGAAATTTACCGTTTTTCTTGAGTAATTCCTTGATAGCATCCTTCTCAACATGATTTTAGTAAAAGATTTGATGATTAACGGTTAAAAATTGTGATTTTGGGGGTGTTTTTCGGGTATTATTTTCGCAGTATTTTTGAGTTGTGTGTGGACTGATCAGTTCAGCTCGATTTTATTTTTTTTCTGTATTTTGGTCCTCCCGCGAGTCGCGGGGTTTAAACCTTCAAACTCCGCGAGTCGCGGAGTTTGTATTATTATTATTTTTTTTATATATCTTATACTAATTAAAACAATTAAGTAATTAATTTTAAAATTTTGTTTCCCTTGTTATTTAGGACGAGGTCATTTTGGATCGATGTCCTAGTCCGTCCTTCGATAAAATTTTAAAATTTGTCTTTTTTAAGCGATTGTTTTAAAAGCTTAGATTTTTTTTTTTTAGTTTTTTAATGTTTTTGGCATACTTTAATTCAATAAGATTAAAAATAATGATAATAAAAGTTCTCGTCCCTCCCTCGGGTAAAGCAATTTCGGTTCAAAGACCTAGTCTTCAACTTAAGACGAATTTTAAAAATCATATTATTAACTTAATGAGATAAAGTAAATTTTTGTTTTTAAATTCACACAATTTAAATATAAAATTCAAAATTAATATTAAAAATTCACACCAAACTTTAAAATTTGAAATGCATAAAATTAAAAATTCATATTTTTTAAAAATTAAAAATTCACACCAAACTTAATTTAAAAATTCATATTATAAATTCACACCAAACTTATATTAATTTTTCAAATATTTACAATTTTAAATATATTGTTTTTACAAAGTTTACAATATTAATTTAAGATTTATATATTAATTTTAAAAACATGGTTAAAATAAAATTAAAAATCTTTTTGGCTTTTTATCCCACTTTAATCAATCAAATATTATCAAAAATATACGCCCCTCTTTTCGGTAAAGTAATTTCGGTTCCAAGACCTAATTTAACTCATGACGAATTTTTGAAATATTTTGGGTTGATTGATTAAAGATATTTATACCTTAAGAATAAACGTTAAATTTCGCAGTGATGTAATAAATTTTTGAATGATATCAATAATTTCGGTCGCCAAACCTAATTTTATTCAATACCAATTTAATACTTTATAGCGAACAAATTAGCGTTTATTATCAAAAGGTTAAAAATAAAAATAAAAAATAAAAACTGTACAAACATACCTGTGAAATAGATTTCTTAGTTATATGATCTATCCCATTCATAAGATAGTCGGTTTAATTGGTTTTCCATGGCTACATAGGCGTAACCTCGAGCATTCAGTGTTTTTTCTTCTAAACATATGAACGGTCCGTCTCTGCATAAAGTAACAAATTCGGTGTTTGAATAGGTTTGATTATTTGAACATTTACCTCCATGTGACCATTTTCTGCATTTGTGACATCTTTCAAGGTGTCGTGCTCTTCTTTTCGCTGCGGATTTTGATTTTCCTTTACCAAATTGTAACTTATTATCTTCGCATCTGGATTCTTTTCTTACTCCGTCCAATCTTTCTTTGATTACTGATACTATTTCACTCGGAAGTGTGTCATTATTACGTTTAGTGATCAAAGCGTGTAGCATTAGACCATGGTTTAGTTCACAGGCAGTCTTCATTTCCTAAAAAAAAATAAAAATTCAGAATGGGGGGAGAAGACTAGTTCTTTAGGGTCTGCTAGGGAAAGACCATTCGGGTTCCATTTTCGAGAACTACACGAAAACAGATAATCTAACTCTAACAGAAATACATAAACCCCCTATACTTAGTTAGCTGTGGTATCGAAATTGTGATTAACTTCATTGTCTTCTTCCATCGGACCATGTATGTAATTTTTAACTCTGTGACCATTAACTTTAAATTCAATCCCATTTGAATTTATTAATTCTATCATTCCGTATGGGAAAACTCTTTTGACTATGAATGGTCCAGACCATCTTGATTTCAATTTTCCAGGAAATAGCTTGAATCGTGAATTGAAAAGAAGAACTCTGTCTCCTTCTTTAAATTCTTTTGAACTTCTGATTCTTTTATCATGCCATTTCTTCGTTCTTTCCTTATGGATTAACGAATTATCGTATGCTTCATGTCTTAATTCTTCTAATTCGTTTAGTTGACTTAACCGTAGACGTCCGGCTTCATGTAAATCAAGATTACATGTCTTCAAAGCCCAAAATGCTTTGTGTTCAATTTCTACTGGAAGATGACATGCTTTTCCATAAACAAGTCTAAAAGGTGTGGTTCCAATTGGAGTTTTGTAGGCTGTTCTAAAAGCCCAGAGTGCATCCTCCAATTTAATGGACCATTCCTTCGGATTTGATCCTACGGTTTTCTCTAGAATACGTTTTAAAGCTCGGTTGGTATTTTCAACTTGTCCACTTGTTTGTGGATGATATGCGGTGGAGATTTTATGAGTTACTCCATATCTTTTAAGAACTTTCTCAAGTTGATTATTACAGAAATGAGTACCCCGATCACTTATTAAAGCTTTTGGTGTTCCAAACCTTGCAAAAAGATGTTTTAAAAAGTTGACTACAACTCGTGCATCGTTAGTTGGGAGAGCTTGTGCTTTCGCCCATTTAGATACCTAATCAATGGCTACGAGTATATATAGATTATTATGAGATTTTGGAAATGGACCCATAAAGTCAATACCCCAAATGTCAAATACTTCACATACTTGGATGACATTTTGTGGCATTTCATCACGTTGACTTATTTTTCCGGCCCTTTGACAAGCATCACAGGATTTGTAAAGAAGGTGTGCATCTTTGTAAATTGTAGGCCAATAGAATCCAGCATCATAAACTTTTTTTGCTGTTAGTTGAGGCCCATAATGCCCTCCTGTTAGTCCTGTGTGACAATGGTTTAAAATTTTACTAGCTTCATCTCCAAATACACATCGGTGTATTATTCCATCGGGACAACTTTTAAACAGATGTGGATCTTCCCAAAAATAGTGTTTTATATCACTGAAGAATTTCTTTCGTTTTTGGTACGATAATCCTTTTTCAAGGAATCCACAAACTAAGTAGTTTGCATAGTCTGCAAACCATGGAATTTCTTTATAATCTATCTTCAATAGATATTCATCAGGAAAGTTGTCTTGTATGGCCGATTCATTTAGAACTTCTAATTCAGGATTTTCAAGACGAGAAAGATGATCAGCGGCGAGATTTTCTGCTCCTTTTTTATCTCAAATTTCAATATCAAACTCTTGTAAGAGTAAGATCCAACAGATTAATCTTGGTTTAGCATCTTGTTTCGAAAATAGGTATCTAAGAGCAGAATGGTCGGTATAGACCACCGTTTTTGCTAGAACGAGATATGATCGAAATTTGTCAAAAGCAAAGACAATAGCAAGGAGTTCTTTTTCAGTAGTTGTATAGTTCGTTTGTGCTCCTTGTAACATCTTACTAGCATAATATATAGGTTGAAATCGTTTTTCAATCCTTTGTCCTAAAACGGCTCCCATTGCAAAATCACTTGCATCGCACATTAGTTCAAATGGTAGATTCCAATTTGGTGTTATCATGATCAGCGCATTAGTGAGTTTCTCTTTAAGAATATTAAAAGATTTGATACATTCATCTGAAAAGATGAATGGAGCATCCTTTTCTAGGAGTTTATTCATAGGAGTGGCAATTTTAGAAAAATCTTTTATGAAACGTCGGTAAAAACCGGCATGCCCTAGAAAACCCCTAACTCCTCTAACATTGGTGGGATGTGGAAGTTTAGCAATTACATCTACTTTAGCTCTATCCACTTCAATTCCTTCTTTTGAAATTTTATGACCAAGAACGATGCCTTCTTTAACCATAAAATGGCATTTCTCCCAATTAAGAACTAGATTTGATTGTTCGCATCTAATAAGCATTCGTTCAAGATTAGCTAGACATGTTTCAAATGTATCACCGAAGACTGAAAAGTCATCCATGAAAACTTCCATGCATTCTTCTATCATGTCGTGAAAAATCGCCATCATACACCTTTGAAAGGTTGCAGGGGCGTTACAAAGTCCAAATGGCATGCGTTTGTAAGCAAAAGTACCATAAGGGCACGTGAATGTGGTTTTCTATTAATCTTCGGGTGCTATTGGAATTTGAAAATATCCGGAAAATCCATCTAGAAAACAATAGTAACTATTTTCGGCTAATCTTTCCAACATTTGATCTATAAAAGGTAAGGGAAAGTGATCTTTTCTGGTGGCGTCATTTAATTTTCTATAATCAATACACACACGCCATCCTGTTACAGTCCTAGTAGGAATAAGCTAATTTTTCTCATTTGTAATGACAGTCATGCCACCCTTCTTAGGCACGCATTGAACTGGGCTTACCCATGGACTATCAGAAATTGGATAAATTAGACCTGCATCTAGCAGTTTAATAATCTCTTTCTTAACTACATCTTGCATATTAGGATTTAGTCTTCGTTGGCGTTGCACATACGTTTTATGACCTTCTTCCATAAGGATTTTATGTGGGCAATACGAAGGACTTATTCCTTTAATATCATGAATCTTCCATGCAATGGCTGGTTTATGAGCTTTCAACACAGAAATGAGTTGTGATTTCTCATTTTTAGTAAGAGAAGACGATATTATTACAGGTAATTCAGATTCACCATGTAAATAAGCGTATTCCAAATGGTTTGGAAGTGGCTTTAACTCTAATTTCGGAGGTTCTTCTATCGATGATTTGTATCGATATCTGTCTTCTTCTTTTAGCATTTGAATTTCTTCTGTTGTTGGTTCATATCCATTAGCTATAAGTGTAGCTAACATTTCAGCTTCATCAATTGGTTCATTACCTTCTCCTAAAGAACATTCTCCTGTTCCTTGTAATTCTGGAAATTCTTCTAATAATTCTGCATGTGCATCTATAGTTTGAATATAATAACATGTATCATCTGCAGATTGTGGTTGTTGCATTGCTCTATCAACTGAAAAGGTAACACTCTCATCCTCTATACTTAGGGTCAATTTCTTACCGAACACGTCTATCATTGCTTTAGCCGTGTTTAAGAATGGTCTTCCTAATATGAGAGGAACTTGAGAATCTTCTTCCATGTCCAGAACAACAAAATCTACTGGAAATACTAAAGTACCAACTTTAACTAGCATGTTCTCCATTATCCCTCTAGGATATTTTATTGATCTATCGGTTAGTTGTATGCTTATTCTGGTTGGTTTCAATTCTCCAAGGTCTAGTTTAGTGTATTGTGAATACGGCATTAGATTTATACTAGCACCTAAGTCTGCCAATGCTTCTATTGAACTAAGACTTCCCAGAAAACATGGAATTGTGAAACTTCCTGGATCAGATAGTTTTTCTGGTATCTTATTCAACAGCACTGCTGAACAATTAGCGTTCATAGTAACAGCCGAGAGTTCTTCCATTTTCTTTCTATTCGAGATTAGATCTTTCAAGAATTTAGCATATCTAGGCATTCCTGAAATCACATCAATGAAAGGAAGATTTACATTTATCTGTTTAAACATATCCAAGAATTTGGATTGCTCGGCTTCAAGTTTCTCTTTCTTCATTTTACTCGGGTAAGGAAGTGGTGGTTGGTATGGTTTAACATAAGGTTTAGCCTTAACTGTGTTATCTTCATTAACCTTTTCAACTACCGGTTCTTTTTCCTTATCTTGATCAGGTTGTGGTTCTTGTGGAGTAGGAATAGCTTCATCAGAAGTTACAGGTATTTCAGGTGGTTTAAGTGTTGTACCACTTCTTGTGGTAATGGCTTTAGCTGTTTCATTCCGGGGGTTAGCATTTGTATCACTAGGTAGACTTCCCGATTTTCTTTCACCTATTAACCTTGCTAGGTTACTTACTTCTTGTTCCAGATTTTGAATAGAAGCTTGTTGATTTCTAAATGCTTGAGCATTTTGTTCATTGGTTTGTTTTTGAGATGTGAAAAACTGCGTTTGAGTTTCAACTAGCTTTGTCATCATATCTTCTAAATTCGGCTTTTTATCATCGGTTTGTTGTGGTGGTTTGTTTTGAAAATTAGGTCTTTGCTGATTGTAAGTATTATTGGATACTTGTTGATTGCTAGGACCTTGTTGGTTGTTGTATGGAATATTTCGGTTATAATTCTGGTTTTGATTGTAAATCGGTCTTGGCGGTTGATAATTATTCTGATAATTATTTCCAGGCCTTTGGTTTATGTATGAAATATTCTCTCTTTGTTCCATTGTTAATTCAATACTGAGACAATCTTTTGTCAAATGTGGTCCTCCACACTGCTCACAACTAATTCGTATTGAGTGAATATCCTTAATCATATTTTCCATTCGTCTCTCGACAGCATCTATCTTTGCGGAAATGGAATCTAAGTCATGGCTAGAATCGGCTCTAGCTGCTTTAGATGATCTAACGATATCTTTTTCTTGGTGCCACTCATGTGAGTGGGAAGCAGTGTTATCAATAATTTTGTAAGCATCAGTTTCGGTTTTCTTCATAATAGAACCACTAGCTGCTATATCTATGTCTTTTCTTGTAGTGATGTCGCATCCTTGGTAGAATATTTGTACTATTTGACAGGTGTCTAAACCATGTTGCGGACATCCTCTTAACAACTTTCCAAATCTAGTCCACGCCTCATATAGAGTTTCATTCGGCTTCTGTGTGAATGTAACAATTTCTCCTTGAAGTCTTACGGCTTTAGATGCAGGAAAGAATTGTTTAAGAAATTTTTCAACTAAAACGTCCCATGTATCAATCGCCCCTTCAGGTAACGATTCCAACCAATCTTTGGCTTCTCCCTTTAAAGTTCAGGGAAATAACATGAGATATATCTGTTCATCCTCTACTTCTCGGATTTTAAATAGTGTGCAGATCCTATTAAAGGTACGAAGATGTTCATTTGGATCTTCCTTCGGCGCACCACTAAATTGGCATTGGTTAGTCACCATGTGTAGAATTTGTCCTTTGATTTCATAATCTGGCACATTAATGTCTGGATGAGTAATTGCGTGACCTTGGCCAGTGCGTTTAGCTCTCATTCGGTCTTCCATACTTAAAGGTTCCAGATTCTCCATAATTGAATTTGTTGAATCGGAATCACTAGAGGATTCTGATTTAATGGTTCGTTCCTCAACAATCTCTGTTTGAATGATTGGTGGTTCCGGAGGAAAGTTTAATGGTTCAGGATCTATGAATCGTCCCTGAATATTCTCCGGATTCTCAATTGTGAGGTCGGGTTCAAAAAATGGATTATCGGAAATTTGAACTGGAGTACTTGGTCGACTGGATGACGATTCTAAAGAAAAATCAACTGCAGTAATATTTGCTAAATGTCTTGATCTAGTTACAGGTGGTGAACGTACAAAAGGTGGTGAACGTCTTGCTCGGTGCATTCACTGAATATCCTATTAGTTTTTAAAAGGAAAGAAAAATTATAATAAGTTATCCAATCAATAGACTTTTCTGATTTTGCCCACGTTTCGAATAGCCAAAAGATGCAGCAGAGGGGCAGGATTCGTTTGGTCTCAATATAATTGAGGACTGTTTGGCTCCAATAACCCGGTCCACGTACAAATCCAACTATTACTACGAACCAGAAAATTTTGATGTCTATTAATTTAACCACTTAAAATAAATTTTCGTAATTTTAAGAAATTTAGATAAGAAGTAGAATAAAAATCTATGTCCCAAAAACTAGAATAGCAAGAAATAAGAAAGAAAAAGAGTTCGTCGAAAAAGGTCGAAAAAGAAAAATGGTTGAAAAATAAAAGGTGACGGAAAAATAAAAGAAACTTATAAAACTTAAAAACACTTGACTATCCTAACCTTATTACTACAACTAACTTAAAATTATAATCGCAAATTGAAATTACTAATTGGAATGATAATTGATACATAGGTAAAAGTCTTCTAAAAATATTAAAGATTACAGGAAAAACTAAATCCCAAATGGAAATAACTTAAAAAGAAACTAAAACTTAAAAAGGCGTCGCAAAATTCTAAAGTACCTAAATCTTAGTCTAAAGAAAAAGCACTTAAGGAATTCTACGGCAAAGCCTAAAAATCTAGAAGTAAAAATAACTATGGCAAAAACTAAGTTTAAAACTAAATATGAGCTAAAAAATACAAATATTACGCTAAAACGATTAAAAAGGGACAAAATATAAAATATACAAAAAGTTGTAAAAAGTACAATTTTTATAAAAATATTATTTTTATATTATTTATTTATAAAACTATTAATTTTATATTTTAATTAAACTAATTTAACTAAATATATAAATTAAATAAAAAGAAACTTAAAATAAAACTAATTATAATAATAATAAGTATTTAGGGTTAATAATAATAATAATTAATAATTACTCCGTAATTAAATGCAGATTAGGGTTTCTGTCGGTGTCAGAGTGTCTCCGCGAGTTGCGGTATTTAGAAGCTGTAAACTTCGCGTGTCGCGGGGTTCCAAAATTCAACTCTGGTACAGTTTTGAAATTCGACGTTTTTTTTTTATTTTATATTTTCTGTTTTATATTTTTTTTTGTTTTAAAATCTAAAATATTTATATAATAAAAACTTATATTTTTATAAAATAAAAATAAAGAAACTTTATAAAACTTAAATATTTAATAAAATCTTAAAAATATATAAATTTTTGTTTTTCTTTTTATATTTTCGAATAATTAAAAACGTATTTTTACAAAAGTGAATTTTAATAAAAGTAAACTAAAAATAAAAATCTTTTTTTTTAATTAATTAATTAGCGTTGTGCTTCCGGCTTTTAAGCTAAATTGTCCCCAGCAGCGGCGCAAAAAATACTTGATGTTTAAAGCTAAGGGGTATAAAATACTATTAATTTTTACAAGAAAATACTATTAAATACGATACAATTTTACACAAGATATTTATTTATTTAGAGAATGGATATACTTAAACCTTACTACAACACTTATAGGCAGTGTACCTAATCGTACAGTAGTGTAGTTTTTAGTAAGTCCGGTTCGTTCCACAGGGAAAATCTTTAAACAAAGCTTAACGCTATATTAGTTTACTTTTATAAAAATACAAATATATATATAAGTAATATTATTATTATAAAGGGGGGTTTTTACCGTTTAATGACTGGTTTGTCGATTTTAAAACTTTAGTCGCAGTTAAAACCAAATGTAAAATAATAAATAAATACAAGACTTAATTTAAAGCGTAAAGTAAATAACGATAATGAAATTGCGAATAATAAAAGTGCGATAAAATAAACTTGCGATAATTAAAAAAATACGATAATTAAAAGTGCAATTAAATACAATAACAATAAAAATGCGATAATTAGAAGTGCAATTAAATATAAAATAAAGGAAAGGAAATTAAATATGAAATAAAAGAATTATGCTTATTTAAACTTCCGTAACCATGATGTTTGACGTGTTGATTTTAGTTTTATGCCCATGGGTTAATTTTCCTTTGTCCTGGATTATTTAATATGTCCGTCTGGTTTTTGTCCATAACAGTCCATCAGTCATAAATATAAAGTGCGAGTGTCCTCATCAAATTATTCTTATACCCGAAGTTAAATATTCCAACTAATTGGAGACTTAAACTGTAACAAGATTTTAATACTTTGTTTAATAATTACACCAGGATGTCGACTGAGTGTAACCCAAGGTTTTAATATTTTGTTATCAATTATACCAAGTGTCCTTGTACATAATTTCACCCCTGTTTTAATTATTCTAGTGGCTATTAATCCATTCCCGTGTCCGGTTAAATGAACGATTATTTGTGCATATAAATACCCCGCCCATCGTGTTCGATCGAGTGTATATGGTAATTTATAGGGACGCCCAATTGTAAATCTTTATATTAACATTAACAAACTATCATTTAGTTAAACAAATATAAAGCCCATTAATAGCCCATAGTCTAATTTCTACAAGTGTCGTTCTTTTGTCCAAACCCCAATTATGGTACAAAGCCCAAATACCCAATTTTAGTAATTAGCCCAACATCATGATTACTTCGGATTAAATAAGCATAATAATAACTTAGCTACGAGACATTAAATTAAAAAGGTTGAACATAACTTACAATGATTAAAAATAGCGTAGCGTTACACGGACAGAATTTCGACTTACACCCTTACAACATTCGCTAACATACCCTTATTATTAGGATTAAAATTAAAATTAAAATTAAAATATAAATATAAATATTTACGTATAGATATAGAGAGGATGGATATATTTTGATATTGAAAATGATCAGAATTCGGTTGGCTTTATAAGGAATTGAGTTCAGGGGTACTCCGCGACTCGCGGCAACTTTTACCTTCAAACTCCGCGAGTCGCGGAGTTTGAAATTACAGCTCACCAACTTTGGAGTCTTTCTTGCCGACGGATTTTTTTTATTTATATAATATATAAATAATTATAAGAATTATTTAAATATTATATTATATTTATGTGCATAGTTGACTTATAATTTTTAGTCCGTTGCGTCGAGCGTTGAGAGTTGACTCTGGTCCTGGTTCCGGATTTTCGAACGTCCTTGCGTACAATTTAATATCTTGTACTTTGCGTTTTGAATCTTGTACTCTTGTAATTTCGAGACGTTTCTTATCAATAATTGGAACCTCTTTGATTGTATTTTGTACTTTTGAGCTTTTTGGTCGTTTGCGTCTTCAATTCGTCGAATCTGTCTTTTGTCTTCACCTTTTATTATTTAAACGAATATCACTTTTAAATAGAACAATTGAAACTAAAAGCTTGTCTTTCTTGAGGAATAATGCTATGAAATATATGTTCGTTTTTAGCATTATCAGCATCTGGATTCTTTTCTTACTCCGTCCAATCTTTTTCTAATTACTGATACTATTTCACTCGAAAGTGTGTCATTATTACGTTTAGTGATCAAAGCGTGTAGCATTAGACCATGGTTTAGTTCACAGGAAGTCTTCATTTCGTAAAAACCTAAAAAATAAAAATTCAGAATGGGGGGAGAAGACTAGTTCTTTAGGGTCTGCTAGGGAAGGACCATTCGGGTTCCATTTTCGAGAACTACACGAAAATAGAAAATCTAACTCTAACAGAAATACATATTATCCTTTAAAAGACTTGATTCTCCCCACACTTAGTTAGCTGTGGTATCGAAATTGTGATTAACTTCATTGTCAACTTCCATTGGACTATCTATGTAATGTTTAACTCTGTGACCATTAACCTTAAATTCAATCCCATTTGAATTTATTAATTCTATCATTCCGTATGGGAAAACTCTTTTGACTATGAATGGTCCAGACCATCTTGATTTCAATTTTTCAGGAAATAGCTTGAATCGTGAATTGAAAAGAAGAACTCTGTCTCCTTCTTTGAATTCTTTTGAACTTCTGATTCTTTTATCATGCCATTTCTTCGTTCTTTCCTTATAGATTAACGAATTTTCGTATGCTTCATGTCTTAATTCTTCTAATTCGTTTAGTTGACTTAACCGTAGACGTCCAGCTTCATGTAAATCAAGATTACATGTCTTCAAAGCCCAAAATGCTTTGTGTTCAATTTCTACTGGAAGATGACATGCTTTTCCATAAACAAGTCTAAAAGGTGTGGTTCCAATTGGAGTTTTGTAGGCTGTTCTAAAAGCCCAGAGTGCATCCTCCAATTTAATGGACCATTCCTTCGGATTTGATCCTACGGTTTTCTCTAGAATACGTTTTAAAGCTCGGTTGGTATTTTCAACTTGTCCACTTGTTTGTGGATGATATGCGGTGGAGATTTTATGAGTTACTCCATATCTTTTGAGAACTTTCTCAAGTTGATTGTTACAGAAATGAGTTCCCTGATCACTTATTAAAGCTTTCGGTGTTCCAAACCTTGCAAAAAGACGTTTTAAAAAGTTGACTACAACTCGTGCATCGTTAGTTGGGAGAACTTGTGCTTCTGCCCATTTAGATACATAATCAATGGCTACGAGAATATAGAGATTATTATGAGATTTTGGAAATGGACCCATAAAGTCAATACCCCAAATGTCAAATACTTCACATACTTGAATGACATTTTGTGGCATTTCATCACGTTGACTTATTTTTCTGGCCCTTTGACAAGCATCACAGGATTTGCAAAGAAGGTGTGCATCTTTGTAAATTGTAGGCCAATAGAATCCAGCATCATAAACTTTTCTTGCTATTAGTTGAGGCCCATAATGCCCTCCTGTTGGTCCTGTGTGACAATGGTTTAAAATTTTACTAGCTTCATCTCCGAATACACATCGGCGTATTATTCCATCTGGACAACTTTTAAACAAATGTGGATCTTCCCAGAAATAGTGTTTTATATCACTGAAGAATTTCTTTCGTTTTTGGTACGACAATCCTTTTTCAAGGTATCCATATAGTAAGTAGTTTGCATAGTCTGCAAACCATGGAATTTCATTATAATCTATCTTCAATAGATATTCATCAGGAAAGTTGTCATGTATGGCCGATTCATTTAGAACTTCTAATTCGGGATTTTCAAGACGAGAAAGATGATCAGCGGCAGATTTTATGCTCCTCTTTTATCTCGAATTTCAATATCGAACTCTTGTAAGAGTAAGATCCAACGGATTAATCTTGGTTTGGCATCTTGTTTTGAAAATAGGTATCTAAGAGCAGAAATGGAATCTAAGTCATGGCTAGAATCGGCTCTAGCTGCTTTAGATGATCTAACGATATCTTTTTCTTGGTGCCACTCATGTGAGTGGGAAGCAGTGTTATCAATAATTTTGTAAGCATCAGTTTCGGTTTTCTTCATAATAGAACCACCAGCTGCTATATCGATGTCTTTCCTTGTAGTGATGTCGCATCCTTGGTAGAATATTTGTACTATTTGACAGGTGTCTAAACCATGTTGCGGACATCCTCTTAATAATTTTCCAAATCTTGTCCACGCCTCATATAGAGTTTCATTCAGTTTCTGTGTGAACGTAACAATTTCTCCTTGAAGTCTTACGGCTTTAGATGCCGGAAAGAATTGTTTAAGAAATTTTTCAACTAAAACGTCCCATGTATCAATCGCCCCTTCAGGTAACGATTCCAACCAATCTTTGGCTTCTCCCTTTAAAGTCCAGGGAAATAACATGAGATATATCTGTTCATCCTCAACTTCTCTTATTTTAAATAGTGTGCAGATCCTATTAAAGGTACAAAGATGTTCATTTGGATCTTCCTTCGGCGCACCACTAAATTGGCATTGATTAGTCACCATGTGTAGAATTTGTCCTTTAATTTCATAATCTGGCGCATTAATGTCTGGATGAGTAATTGCGTGACCTTGGCCAGTGCGTTTAGCTCTCATTCGGTCTTCCATACTTAAAGGTTCCAGATTCTCCATAATTGAATTTGTTGAATCGGAATCACTAGAGGATTCTGATTTAATGGTTCGTTCCTCAACAATCTCTGTTTGAATGATTGGTGGTTCCGGAGGAAAATTTAATGGTTCAGGATCTATGAATTGTCCCTGAATATTCTCCGAATTCTCAATCATGAGGTCGGGTTCAAAAAATGGATTATCGGAAATTTGAACTGGAGTACTTGGTCAACTGGATGACGATTCTAAAGGAAAATCAATGGCAGTAATATTTGCTAAATGTCTTGATCTAGTTACAGGTGGTGAACGTACAAAATGTGGTGAACGTCTTGCTCGGTGCATTCACTGAATATCCTATTAGTTTTTAAAAGGAACGAAAAATTATATAAGTTATCCAATCAATAGACTTTTCTGATTTTGCCCACGTTTTGAATAGCCAAAAGATGCAGCAGAGGGGCAGGATTCGTTTGGTCTCAATATAATGAGGACTGTTTGGCTCCAATAACCCGGTCCACGTACAAATCCAACTATTACTACGAACCAGAAAATTTTGATGTCTATCAATTTAACCACTTAAAATAAATTTTCGTAATTTTAAGAAATTTAGATAAGAAGTAGAATAAAAATCTATGTCCTAAAACTAGAATAGCGAGAAATAAGAAAGAAAAAGAGAGCGTCGATAAAGAAAAATAAAAGGATTGAAAAATAAAAGGCGTCGAAAAATAAGAAATAATAAAAAAAATGACTTATAGAACTTAAAAACACTCGACTAACCCAACCTTATTACTATCACTAACTTAAAATTATAATCGCAAATTGAGATTACTAATTGGAATGATAATTGATACATAGGTAAAAGGCGTCTAAATATATTAAAGCTTACAAGTAAAACTATATCCCAAATGGCAATATCTTAAAAAGGTACTAAAACTTAAAAAGGCGTCGCAAAATTCTAAAGCACCTAAATGTTAGTCTAAAGAAAAAGTACTTAAGGGATTTTACGGCAAAGCCTAAAAATCTAGAAATAAAAATAACTATGGCAAAAACTATGTTTAAAACTAAATATGAGCGAAAAACACAAATATTACGCTAAAAAAATTAAAAAGGGACAAAATATAAAAATATACTAAAAGTTGTAAAAATTATAATTTTTATAAAAATATTATTTTTATATTATTTATTTTATAAAACTATTAATTTTAAATTTTAATTAAACTAATTTAACTAAAAATACAAAATAATAAATAAACTAAACTAAATTAATTAAAATAATTAAACCTAATTAGGGTTAAATTTAAATAATAAAAATAAAAACCCGTAATTAATGCCTGATTAGGGTTCTGTGTACCCGTGTCAAGGTTCCTCCGCGACTCGCGGTTCCACCTGGCAAAATTCTCCGCGAGTCGCGGGGTTCGAGATTCCAGATGACAGGCTGTTTCAAATTCGACGCGTTTTTACGTAATTATATATTTTTTTTAATTATATTTTCTGTTTTAATAATTAAATAAAATATTTATAAAAACTAAATAAAAATTTATGTTTTAAAAACTAAAAAAAATAGAAATACTCTATAATTTTATAAAAATCTTAAAAATAGATTTATATATATATTTTTTTTTTCTTTGATTTTATGTTTTAAATAAAAACAAAATATTTAAATAAAACTTATATTTTTATAAAATAAAAATAAAGAAACTTTATAAAACTTAAATATTTAACAAACTCTTAAAAATATTTATATTTTTGTTTTCTTTTTATGTTTTCGAATATTTAAAACGTATTTTTATAAAAGCGTATTTTTATAAAAGTAAACTAAAAAAATCTTTTTTTATATATTTATTAGCTTTGGACTTCTGGCTTTTAAGCTAGATTGTCTCCGGCAGCGGCGCCAAAAATACTTGATATTAAAGCTAAGGGGTATAAAATACTATTAAATTTTACAAGGAAATACTATTAAATACGATACAATTTTACACAAGATATTTATTTATTTATAGAATGGATATACTTAAACCTTACTACAACACTTATAGGCAGTGTACCTAATCGTACAGTAGTGTAGTTTTTAGTAAGTCCGGTTCGTTCCACAGGGAAAATCTTTAAACAAAGCTTAACACTATATTAGTTTTATTTTATAAAAATATAAATATATATAAGTAATATTATTATTATAAAGGGGGGTTTTTACCGTTTAATGACCGGTTTGTCGATTTTAAAACTTTAGTCGCAGTTAAAACCAAAATTAAAAATAAATACAAGACTTAATTTAAAGCGTAAAGTAAATAACGATAATGAAATTGCGATAAATAAAAGTGCGATAAAATAAACTTGCGATAATTAAAAGTGCAAATAAATACAATAACAATAAATAAAAGTGCGATAATTAGAAGTGCAATTAAATATAAAATAAAGGAAATTAAATATGAAATAAAAGAATTATGCTTATTTAAACTTCCGTAGTCATGATGTTTGACGTGTTGATTTTAGTTTTATGCCCATGGGTTAATTGTCCTTTGTCCTGGATTATTTAATATGTCCGTCTGGTTTTTTGTCCATAACAGTCCATCAGTCATAAATATAAAGTGCGAGTGTCCTCGTCAAATTATCCTTATACCCGAAGTTAAATATTTGAACTAATTGGGGACTTAAACTGTAACAAGATTTTAATACTTTGTTTAATAATTACACCAGGATGTCGACTGCGTGTAATCCAAGGTTTTAATACTTTGTTATCAATTATGCCAAGTGTCCTTGTACATAATTTCACCCCTGTTTTAATAATTCTAGTGGTTATTAATCCATTCCAGTGTCCGGTTAAATGAACGATTATTCGTACATATAAATATCCCGCCCATCGTATCCGATCGAGTGTATATGGTTATTTATAGGGAAGTCCAATTGTAAATCTTTATATTAAAATTAACAAACTATCATTTAGTTAAACAAATATAAAGCCCATTAATAGCCCATAGTCTAATTTCCACAAGTGTCGTTCTTTTGTCCAAACCCCAATTGTGGTACAAAGCCCAATTACCCAATTTTAGTAATTAGCCCAACATCATGATTACTTCGTTTTAAATAAGCATAATAATAACTTAGCTACGAGACATTAATGTAAAAAGGTTGAACATAACTTACAATGATTAAAAATAGCGTAGCGTTACACGGACAGAATTTCGACTTACACCCTTACAACATTCGCTAACATACCCTTATTATTAGAATTATAATTAAAATTAAAATTAAAATTAATATATATATATATATATATATATATATATATATATATATATATATATATATATATATATATATATATATATATATATATATATATTACGTTTACATATAGAGAAAGAGAGATTTTATGGATATTTTTACGATCAGAATTCGCTGGCTTTTATAGGAATTTTCATCCAGAGGGACTCCGCAACTCGCGCCCTTTTTGCTCTTCAAACTCCGCGAGTCGCGGAGTTTGTAATTACAGCTCACCCAACTTTGGATCTTTGTTTATCGACGGTTTATTATATAAATATAATATATATATAATTTATATAATTAATTATATATTATATTATATTTATATACATAGTTAACTTGTAATTTTTAGTCCGTTGCGTCGAGCGTTGAGAGTTGACTCTGGTCCCGGTTCCGGATTTTCGAACGTCCTTGCGTACAATTTAATATCTTGTACTTTGCGTTTTGAATCTTGTACTCTTGTAATTTTGAGACGTTTCTTATCAATAATTGGAATCTCTTTGATTGTATTTTGTAATTTTGAGCTTTTTGGTCGTTTGCGTCTTCAATTCGTCGAATCTGTCTTTTGTCTTCACCTTTTATTATTTAAACGAATATTACTTGTAAATAGAACAATTGCAACTAAAAGCTTATCTTTCTTGAGGAATAATGCTATGAAATATATGTTCGTTTTTAGCATTATCAGCCTCATGTACGCTGTCGGACGGCGCCCTAACCTGGTGGAACAAACTTGCTTAAGCTAAGGGTATTGATGAGGCGTATGCTACCCCGTGGGAGGAATTTAAGGGGGCCATGATTGAAGAGTATTGCCCCAGGACAGAGATACAGAAAATGGAGGCTGAGTTCTGGGATTTGAAGGTTGTGGGAACCGATCTCGATGGTTATAACCGTATGTAGTGACCCGAACTTTTCCATGTTATATATATATATATATATATATATATATATATATATATATATATACATATATACATATATATATATATATATACATATATACATATATATATATATATACATATATACATATATATATATATACATATATACATATATATACATATACATATATATATATATATATATATATATATATATATATATATATATATATATATAATGAAATTGTTATTTACATGATTAAGTGTTTCCAACATGTTAAGCAATAAAACTTGTTAAGACTTGATTAATTGAAATAGGTTTTATATAGACAATTGACCACCCAAGTTGACCGGCGATTCACGAACGTTAAAACTTGTAAAAACTATATGATAACATACATACGGATATATATATATATATATATATATATATATATATATATATATATATATATATATATATATATATATATATATATATATATATATATATATAGTTATCATGATATTATGATAAATATGTATCTTATTAAGTATTTTAACAATGAGTTATATACATAAAGATGAGACTATTGAATTAAGAAACTTGAAAATGGTATATATAACGATTATCGTTATAACAACGTCTTACTAATTACATATGAATCATTTTAAGGTATTGTCATACTATATATAAACATGTTAAATGATAAGTAAACATATCATTAAGTATAATAACAATGATCTACATATGTAAAAACAAGACTACTAACTTAAGGATTTCGAAACGAGTCATATATGTTACGATTATCGTTATAACGACATTTAACTGTATATATATCATATTAAGATATATTAATACATCATTATATCATGATAATGTAATAATTTAACATCTCATTAGATATAATAAATAATGGGTTAAAAACATTTAATAAGATCGTTAACCTAAAGGTTTCAAAACAACACTTACATGTAACGACTCAGTTAAAATGTATATACATGTAGTGTTTTAATATGTATTCATACACTTTTTAAAGACTTCAAGACACTTATCAAAGTACTTCTACTTAACAAAAATGCTTACAATTACATCCTCGTTCATTTTCATCAACAATTCTACTCGTATGCACTCGTATTTGTACTCGTACAATACACAGCTTCTAAATGTATTTACTATTGGTATATACACTCCAATGATTAGATTTTATCAGCCCATGTGAGTCACCTAACCATGTGGGAACTATCATTTAACATCTAGCATAAAATATCTCACAAAATTACAAACTAATGGAGCCTATATGGCACCCCTATATTCACGTGAATTAGAGAGTTCACAAACACATTTCCATTTCAATTTTCTTGAATCAAACTACTCTATCTCAAGTGTTCTTCCATTGATCTAAGTGTTCTTCATCATCTTCATCAAAATCTATCTCAATCTAGTTCATAAATTCATACATAAACTAAGTTATAAAACAACTACTCAAGAAAATACCAACAACACTTTCAAGTTTGCTAGCTTACTTCCAATCTTGCAAATCCACTTTGAGTGATCATCCAACCTCAAGAAATCTTTCTTATTTACAGTAAGATATCTTTATAATACAAGGTAATACTCATATTCAAACTTTGATTCAATTTCTATAACTATAACAATCTTATTTCGAGTGGAAATCTTACTTGAACTTGTTTTCGTGTCATGATTTTGCTTCAAGAACTTTCAAGCCATCCAAGGATCCTTTGAAGCTAGATCTATTTTTCTCATTTCCAGTAGGTTTATCCACAAAACCTGAGGTAGTAATGATGTTCATAACATCATTCGATTCATATTTATAAAACTACCTTATTCGAAGGTTTAAACTTGTAATCACTAGAACATAGTTTAGTTAATTCTAAACTTGTTCGCAAACAAAAGTTAATTCTTCTAACTTGACTTTTAAAATCAACTAAACACATGTTATATATCTATATGATATGCTAACTTAATGATTTAAAACCTGAAAACACGAAAAACACCGTAAAACCGGATATACGCCGTCGTAGTAACACCACGGGCTGTTTTGGGTTAGTTAATTAAAAACTATGATAAAATTTGATTTAAAAGTAGTTCTTTTGGGAAAATTATTTTTCTTATGAACATGAAACTATATCCAAAAATCATGGTTAAACTCAAAATGGAAGTATGTTTTCCAAAATGGTCATCTAGACGTCGTTCTTTCGACTGAAATGACTACCTTTACAAAAATGACTTGTAATCTGTATTTCTAACTATAAACTTATACTTTTTCTGTTTAGATTCATAAAATTAAGTTCAATATGAAACCATAGCAACTTGAATCACTCAAAACGGATTTAAAACGAAGAAGTTATGGGAAAAACAAGATTGGATAATTTTTCTTGTTGTAGCTACGTGAAAATTGGTAAGAAATCTATATTAATCTTATCCTAGCTAATTCACATTGTATTATACATGTATTCTAATATATTATGTAATCTTGGGATACCATAGACACGAATACAATATTTTGACATATCATATCGACCCATCTATATATATATTTCGGAACAACCATAGACACTCTATATGCAGTAATGTTGGAGTTAGATATACAGGGTTGAGGTTGATTCCAAAATATTATATATACTTTGAGTTGTGATCTAGCCTGAGGCTTGTATACACGAGGTCGTGGATTGATTCGAGATAATATATATTGCTTTATTTCTGTACATCTAACTGTAGACAACTAGTTGTAGGTTACTAACGAGGGCAGCTGACTTAATAAACTTAAAACATTAAAACGTATTAAAAATGTTCTAAATATATTTTGAACATACTTTGATATATATGTACATATTTGTTATAGGTTCGTGAATCGACCAGTGGCCAAGTCTTACTTCCCGACGAAGTAAAAATCTGTGAAAGTGAGTTATAGTCCCACTTTTAAAATCTAATATTTTGGGATGAGAATACATGCAGTTTTGAAAATGATTTAAAAATAGACACAAGTATTGAAACTACATTCTATGTTGAATCGTTATACCGGATATCGCCCTTGTTGAACTTGGTAACCTAAGAATTGGTGTTTATTATAATTGCCACCAATTGACGCGAATCCTAAAGATATATCTATGGGCCATTGACAAGCCCCAGTCAGAGAATTTAAACTGCTTTAGTACTTCGATATTTATATATGGGGATATTCTAGATGCATTTGTTAATGTCGGTTACCAGGTGTTCAACCATACGAATGATTTTTATGCAGATTGCATGTTATTAAAAGATAAAATCTTGTGGTCTATTATTACAATTTGATATATAGGTTAAACCTATAACTCACCAACTTTTTTGTTGACGTTTAAATGATGTTTATTCTCATGTGATTATTAAGAGCTTCCGCTGTTGTATGCTAATATATGGACAAGATTTGGTGTCAGCATGCTCGTATAATATTTTTTAAAACTACTGACGAGATTTACTGTATTGTAACATATTAAAACTGTAAACCAATATGCATTGATAGTGTGTAAGTGTGATATTTTAGATTATCATTTCTGATAATCTAGGTGGTGTACTTTTAACCTTGTCGATAAAATAAAGGTTATGGTTCGTTTTAAAAACGAATGCAGTCTTTGAAAAACGTCTCATATAGAGGTCAAAACCTCGCAACGAAATCAATTAATATGGAACGTTTATAATCAATATGAACGGAACATTTCAGTTGGTATCCGAGCGTTGGTCTTATAGAACCAGAAAATTTTCATTAGTGTGTCTTATCGAGTTTGTTAGGATACATTAGTGAGTCTGGACTTCGACCGTGTTTTTCTTTAAAAACGATTGCTTAACACTTTTGTTGAAAACTATATATTATTAACATGTAAATATTATGTGATATATTAACCTCTTAATGTGTTTGATATTGTGTGATAGATGTCTACCACTAGTACATATCCCATCGACTCACCTATTAATAATGAAGAGTCGAATATAATTTGGGAAGATTCACAAATTCCCGAAGAAGAACCGGAAGAGGAGGAACCGGAAGAGGAGGAACCGGAGGAGGAAGAACCGAAAGAAGAAGAGGTTCCGGAGGAAGAAATATTGATACCTACAGTAAATCGTTTAAATAAAAGAAAATCCTCAACCAACCGACCAAAGTTAAAAATGGTCAATGGTGTTTCCGCCGAGGAAGCAAAATATTGGGAAGATTACCAATTTTCCGATGAATCGGATCCCGATGAGGATTCCGATGATGTTATAGAAATTACCTCGACCCAATTTAATATAGCAAAAGAAAATAATAAGGGAAAAGGTGTAAAAATAGATAAACCTGATTCCAACCCCGATGAACTTTATATGTATCGGCAACATCCGTATCTCCCAAATTGTAAAAATAACCCGGGAACCTCTAAACCACCAGGTTTTTCTAAACCATTGTGAAAAATGACGGCTCGTATTAGAGGAGCACCATATATCCCTAGAAAATTAGGAAAACGAACCAAGTTCGAAGAAGAGGAAACCAGTGATTCAGATTAGAGGGCTGTAATCATGTTATGTATTATATGTATTGTAGTATGCTTGTACTTTTATGTTCTATGTAAAAATTGCTTGTATTGTTTGTTAATTATCTTTTACGAATCTAATCCTTGTCTATTTTACAGTATAAAAACACAAAATGGACGTTAAGGATAGACAACCAAAAATTTTAGAAGAACTACCAGGAGATATGATTGATGAAATCTTGTCTAGAGTCAGGCAGAATTCATCAGCACAATTAGTTACGGAAAAATTAGTTTGTCAAACGTTTGAAAGACATTCCAGGCATGCCTTAGTATATAAAAGGATTTCCTTTGAAAGATGGGGAATATCACATTGGAGATACTTTAAGTTACGCCAAGTTTTCTTTAAGGCATTTAGTGCGGGAAACCCAGATGCAATTTTACGCTACGGGTTACGAACATATTTTGACTCAACATATCCCAGTATAGGACTCCGTTCTTTAGAAAGAGCTTCTAACATGCTACATAAAGAAGCATGTTATGCTTACGGGTTAATAATGTTCGCTTCTCATCAAATTGAGAAAAAGAACATTGGGTTGAAACTTTTAAATAAAACATTCTCACAAGTGACGGACTCAGTAGTTGGGGTAAGAAACAAGGTTTTTAGATTGCTACGAGGCTGTTGGGCATTACGAAACCCTCGCCCTTTTGACGACATTACAACATGCTGCCTAGCCAATGGTCATAACGGTTACTTTCCATAAGACCAAGGATGGGAAGTCGTTTTAGTAAAACCAGAATGCATGACTTGTTTCTGGACTTATGAATTACGTGTCTTTATTGCCTTTGCTGAACAACTTGCGTATTAATTAGAATTACCTTTATAGCTGCCGTGTAGCAAAGTTGTTATGTGTTATATTTCATCCTATATGTATTATAAGTGGTATGGTATGTTGTAAAATATTGTATAAAAGTTTGAACGCGAAATAATTATTGTAATAAGTTTTTTCATATAGAAGAATAGTAGTTGAGTTGTATATTAGCTACTAAGTATGAACTTAACGGGTAGGTACTACCCGAATTAAAAACTATAAAATGCTAGTATGAAGAAAAAGCTTTTATAAATGAGTTCATACTATGCTACAAAATACTTTTGACTACTCTTAAAATTCTATATGATTAACTTAATTCTTTTGGCTATTTTTGAAGGAAATGGCACCGACTACTCGTCAGAATTTGAACATGAGAGAGGAAGACTTCCGTGTTTTCCTTGCTACGAACATAGCCGCAGTGCAGGCTGCAATGCAAAATAACAACAATAACTCTGGTTCTAGTAGTGGAACTAATCCCACATGAAATCGTGTAGAATGATCCTACAAAGAATTCACTGCCTGCAAACCTTTGGAATTCGATGGAACCGAAGGACCAATTGGATTGAAACGGTGGACCGAGAAAGTCGAATCGGTGTTTGCCATAAGTAAGTGTACTGAAGAGGACAAAGTTAAGTACGCTACGCATACCTTCACAGGTACTGTGTTAACGTGGTGGAACACCTATCTTGAACAGGTAGGACAAAATGCTGCTTACGCACTACCGTGGTCGGCATTTAAGCATTTGATGAATGAGCAGTACCGTCCTAGTAACGAAGTCAATAAGCTCAAGGTAGAGCTTAGAGAGTTACGAACACAAGGGTTCGACATTACCACATATGAACGATGATTCACAGAGTTGTGCCTATTATGTCCAGGAACGTTCGAAGATGAAGAGGAGAAGATCGACGCGTTTATAAAAGGGTTACCAGTAAGGATTCAAGAAGATGTGAGTTCACACGAGCATGCTTCCATACAAAAGGCAAGTCGAATGGCTCATAAACTCATAAATCAGATTGAGGGAAGAATTAAAGAACATGCGGCTTAAGAAGCCAACACGAAACAACTCATGAGGAAGTGGGAGGAAAATGGTGACAAGAATCACCAGTACAACAACAATAACAATCGCAACAACTATCCCAACAACCGCAACAACAATCACAATAATAACCACAATCCTAACAATAACTACAACAAACGTCCCAACAACAACAACTACAACAACCGTTCCAACAACAATAATAATCCCAACAACAACCAAATCAATAACAACAATGGCAACAACAATCAGAACAATAAATGTCTAAGGTGTGGAGGGTTTCATCCAGATAAGTTCTGTGTAGTAGTGTGTACCAAGTGTAATAGAAACGGACATAGTGTAACGAAGTGTGATGTCTATGGACCAAAGGCATATAAAAATAACAGAACAAATAATTCCATTATCTGTTACAGATGCGGAAAGCTGGGCCATTTTAGCAAAGCATGCCCTAATCAAGGGAATAATAATGGGTAAGGCCGTGGACGAGTCTTCAACATTAATTCGGCAGAAGCGCAGGAAGACCCGGAGCTTGTTACGGGTACGTTTCTTATTGACGATAAATCTGCTTATGTTTTATTTGATTCGAGTGCAGATAGAAGCTATATGAGTAGAGATTTTTGTGCTAAATTAAGTTGCCCATTGACGCCTTTGGATATTAAATTTTTACTCGAATTAGCAAACGATAAACTAATTACAGCAGATAAAGTATGTCGGGATAGAGAAATTAAACTGGTTGACGAAACATTTAAAATTGATTTAATACCAGTCGAGTTAGGGAGTTTTGATTTAATAATTGGCATGGACTGGTTGAAAAAGGTGAGAGCAGAGGTCGTTTGTTACAAAAATGCGATTCGCATTATGTGTGAAAAAGGAAAACCTTTAATGGTGTACGAAGAAACGAACAACGCGAAATTAAATCTTATTAGTAGTTTGAAGGCGCAAAAACTAATAAGAAAAGGTTGTTACGTCATTCTAGCACACATCAAGGAAGTTAAACCTGAAGAAAAGAACATCAGTGATGTTCCCGTCGCAAAAGAATTTCCTGATGTATTTTTGAAAGAATTATCGGGATTACCTCCACATCGATCCGTTGAATTTCAAATAGACCTTGTACCAGGAGCTGCACCAATAGCTCGTGCTCCATACAGACTCGCACCCAGCGAAATGAAAGAATTACAAAGTCAGTTACAGGAACTTTTAGAGCGTGGTTTCATTCGACCAAGTACATCTCCGTGGGGAGCTCCTGTTTTGTTTGTCAAGAAGAAGGATGGTACATTTAGGTTATGTATCGACTACCGAGAGTTAAACAAAGTTACCATCAAGAACCGCTACCCACTACCGAGAATCGACGATTTATTTGATCAACTACAAGGCTCGTCAGTTTATTCGAAGATTGATTTACGTTCTGAGTATCATCAAATGCGGGTGAAGGAGGATGATATTCCAAAGACTACTTTTAGGACGCTTTACGGTCATTACGAGTTTATGGTTATGCCGTTTGGATTGACTAACGCACCAACTGTGTGCATGGACCTCATGAACCGAGTGTGTGGGCCATATCTTGACAAGTTTGTCATTGTTTTCATCGATGACATACTCATTTACTCGAAGAATGATCAAGAGCACGAAGAACATTTGAGAAAAGTGCTAGAGTTGTTAAAGAAAGAAAAAATGTTCGCTAAGTTTTCAAAGTGTGCATTTTGATTAGAAGAAGTTCAATTCCTAGGTCGTATAGTGAACAAAGAAGGTATTCAGGTGGATCCAGCAAAGATTGAAACCGTTGAAAAGTGGGAAACCCCAAAAACTCCGAAGAACATACGCCAATTTTTAGGGCTGGCTGGTTATTACAGGAGATTCATCCAAGATTTTTCCAAAATAGCAAAACCCTTGACTGCATTAACACATAAAGGGAAGAAATTTGAATGGAAGGATGAACAAGAGAAAACATTTCAATTGTTGAAGAAAAAGTTAACTACGGCACCTATATTGTCATTACCTGAAGGGAATGATGATTTTGTGATATATTGTGATGCCTCAAAGCAAGGTCTCGGTTGTGTATTAATGCAACGAATGAAGGTAATTGCTTATGCGTCTAGACAATTAAAGATTCATGAGCAGAATTATACGACGCATGATTTGGAAATAGGCGCGGTTGTTTTTGCATTAAAGACTTAGAGGCACTACTTATATGGGGTCAAAAGTATTATATATACCGACCACAAAAGTCTTCAACACATATTTAATCAAAAATAACTAAACATGAGGCAGCGCAGGTGGATTGAATTGTTGAATGATTACGACTTTGAGATTCGTTACCACCTGGGGAAGGCAAATGTGGTAGCCGACGCCTTGAGCAGAAAGGACAGAGAACCCATTCGAGTAAAAGCTATGAATATAATGATTCACAATAACCTTACTACTCAAATAAAGGAGGCACAACAAGGAGTTCTAAAAGAGGGAAATTTAAAGAATGAAATACCCAAAGGATCGGAGAAGCATCTTAATATTCGGGAAGACGGAACCCGGTATAGGGCTAAAAGAATTTGGGTACCAAAATTTGGAGATATGAGAGAAATGGTACTTAGAGAAGCTCATAAAACCAGATACTCAATACATCCTGGAACAGCGAAGATGTACAAGGATCTCAAGAAACATTTTTGGTGGCCAGGTATGAAAGCCGATGTTTGTAACGACCCGGAAATTTCCGACCAAATTTAAACCTTAAACTTTATATGTTTCCGACACGATAAGCAAAAACCCTAATATTGAGTCTAGAAAGTTCAAAATCTATATTTGATAATTAGATACCCTTTTGACCAAGCCTGACGATTCACGAACATCTATGTGTATATACGATATGTATTAATAGCGTTAACAAAGTAGTTTTTGTAAAAATTATATTTTTACCATAACTGTAAATATTATATAATATATAATTAAGTATATAAATTAATTAAATAAATATAAATAAAAATAAATCATGTCGGCAGTATAGTTTCAATTATTATGTCACGAGATTTAAACTATTAAGTTTACTGTTCCTAATTAAACTTGATTATGTTTACTATGCTTGACTTCATTATATATTTATATACATATGCATCTCCATGTACATATAATATATATACATATTTACATATTAGAGATTGGGAGAACACTTGTTTTGTTCTCTGATTTGCAATACCACCCAACACCCTACAACAACATATGATCACTAGAAAACATTACTCTCTATCTCCTCTTTTGATTTGGTTTGGCCGTGAATCTTCATCATTCAAGAACCTCCTCGCTAATCGACCGATCCCTACTACTATCGTTTAGTTCCTGTTTTGGTTACACTCAACAACCATGAAATCCATCACCATTAAAGACCTTCATCTCCTTCGAAGATCATATCTTGAACCACCACTCAATCGTTGAACCGCCACCCTTTATCTCTCTCCCTCTTCTCTTTGTTAAACAATTAAAACAACCACCACCGTCGCTACTCTCTTTCTCCTACTACCACCATCGATCACAAGATCACCATGAACTATCACCTTGCGCCACTCAAAATCCACCACCACGGACTACAAGTCATCACCTTCACCTTCACTATGACACCCATAACCGCCACCTCATCACCCTCCTATCACCTTGTGTTTTCCTTTCTGTTTCTTCAACCGTCATAAACCAGCGAACACATCACCTTTTATTTTATATTGTTTCTGTTGATGAGCAACATGGAGTCACCTATTATACTCATGAAATACTACTTTATTTTGTTTCAATTGGCCGACAAGTTGGAAAAACAAGTGGGACTAGGATTGCATGATAATTGAGATATACAAAACGTTAAGGATGAAGACAAGTGGTCTTTATTTTAATTATCACATTTAGGTGTACACACTTGTGTGTGGGAACCAACTTTTGTTTAGGTAAATCACTTTTACATTCAAATGAAAAACAAAATATATACATACTCGCTAGTACCTGTTTCCCTGCCGTAATCTCACTCCCTCTCTATATACATATACTTAAACATAACACTATGAAGATGTGTTTGTGTATATATGTATAACAGTGTCAATGTTACACATGATACGGCTTTTGCTTCTTCTTGGCGAAAATAACAATAACAATTACTATTTTGCTATTTCTTTTACTGCTGCTGTAAACTGCAGTTTCCACTCGTCGTTTCTATTAAAATTAAACACGAAGGAGATGATTGATTAGTGGCATGATGATGGTTAGGTGAGGATTCAGTGGGTCAACAAAATACCAACCCCTCTTATTCACGTGCAAATACGAATCCTTGTGCTAGCCACCGAAACTCCTTGTTAACATTGGGCCGAGAGTTCCCTTTCTTGCTGTTGGGCTGAACTTGTTGTGCATTTGGGCCGAGATTCCAAATTATGTTTTATGTTGGGCCATGAGTGTTTGTTTTGTATTTTTAGCCGAGAAGATTAATGAGGAAGAGATATGGTTACATTGACGTACAAAAATAATAATTATAGATATGGATAGATGAAGTAATGAGATGAAGGATGACCTCCTGTTATTGTTTAGTTGTGGACATAATTATAATATTAATGATTTACGAGTTGATGATATAAAAAGAATGACGATTAATGAATGATGAAAAGATAATTAAGGTGATGGATGATGGTATTGATGATGATGATGATTCGTTAGGGATTATGTATGATGACGATAGGGGATGGATGATAGGTCTGGTCAAGTTAATTTTTGTAGAAAAATAAGATAAACAGTTTAAGGTTAAATAAATATAACTGGTGAATTATTCCAATAACACGAGGCAATGTGGATAGTTAGGGTGTTTGTGTGTAAACGAGAGGTTGCGGGTTCGAGCCTGGGCAAGGACACTTATTTTTGGAACTTATTCTCTAAGGTAGTTTTCTATTATTATTATTATTATTATTATTATTATTATTATTATTATTATTATCACTAAGATTATTGGTATAATCATTATTAATCAAATAAATTTTTTTTTATTAATATTAGTTTACCAAATAAATTTTTATTATATAAAAATATACTCAAATACATATGACTTAACTATATTAAATTTTTATAATAAATACTAAGTATCTATCTAAAGTATATAAAATAAATAGTTAACTAAGTTATTAATGAAACATATAATTTACTAAATTAACAATTAATAAATTGTTCGGTTACCATTATATATGTTAATATATATACAAATGATATAGGTTCGTGAATCGAAGGCCAACCTTACACTTGTACAATGATGTTATATGTGTATTTTTACTACAAAATACAGAATGGTGAGTATATAGTCCCTTTTTAACTTTAAATATTTTTGGGCTGAGAATACATGCGCTATTTTTTATAAATGATTTACGTTATGGACACAAGTGACTAAAATTACATTCTACATGGGTTTGAATCAAAAATCCCCTAGCTTGGTAACTTTAACTATTGGTTTATGAACTGGTAGGCGCGAATCCTAAAGATAGATCTATCGGGTTTTACACCCCCACCCAGATGTTGTTCTAGTCACTACTAAACTAGAAGAACGGGTGTTTAGTACTTCGAGGTTAACGGAACGCACTTGATTCGGTGCACATATTATTATAACTCAGGGGTACACACTCTTGTTAAGGCTAGTTACCGGGTGCCCACTGCTTGGAATGCTTTTCATACACTTGCGAGTGTATTATTTTTATATATGAAATCTTGTGGTCCATTGTTATAACGCTGCTAGCATCAAACCTATATATCTCACCAACTTTATGTTGACTTTTTAAAGCATGTTATTCTCAGGTACGAATTAAGTCTTCCGCTGTGCATTTGCTCATTTTAAGGACAGTTCTTGGAGTCGATCATCGCAATGGGACCAACTGTTGATGACTTCGTCCGAGAGGAATAGGACCGGTCGTTAAAGTTGGTATCAGAGCGTTGGTCTTAGCGAACCAGGCCTTGCATTAGTGAGTCTGGACTTTGACCGTGTCTACCTGTCAAAAAGTTTTGCTTATCATTTCTAGTCGGAAACCATCTGCTTATCATCCTTAGGAAATTGTTTGCCTATCATTCTCAAGTCTAGACACGTTCTACTACATTCAGTGCATCGACAGTGTATAGACGAAATTCATATTTTAACGTATCTGATAATTCATATCCTAGCGCATCTGTAGACTTGCCTGACATATGCCGTAAATTTCTCTGTAGTTTACGAAATCTTTGGTATTATACATAGATATTCTATATAGCTAGAATATCATCCGACATCCGAAAAATCATTACACATCGAAGATCCTTCTCATTCACCAAATTGCCCTCTTGACGATGAACTTGAAAGCACTTACCGGCGAACCTGTTCGAGAAACCATTTACCCTCTCATTTCTTGAATATCCCGTCACGATTGCATACTATCCCATATTTCAAATCTTATTCATTCACTCGCATCAACCGTTAATCATCCCGTAGTACTAGAAGAAGTTAACGAACTACGCGCTCGCGTGACGACTTTGGAGAACCTGGTGCGAAGGTTACGAGCACCAGCAACAGCACCAGCAGCATAATCAGTAACACCATCATCGACGATGACAGTACCCTTACCATCCCTAAACCATAACCGCGCCGTAACTCTCAACATCATAATCTGTACCTCGAATATCAACATTACACGCCTCAATATCACCATCTGTACTTCGAGTATGAACTTCGTTCTACACATCGATCTACACCGACTATCTTCGCTTTACGTATCATTTTACCCCATTTACCTTCGTCCGACATGGCAATTATGTAATCCCTAAAGTTTTAGAGATCATGTAATCAAGTGCTAACAATAAATCAAATGAGTATAAAATCTTATTGACTCATTAAATCCATAATTACATCTGAAGAAAATATATATGCAAGTATATTTTCATAAAGATCGTAATTAAAAATTCTTTCGTACAAACTGTTAATGATGAAAATATTTTAACGGGTGGGTAGTACCCAAGGAATATTTAAAATTCACATTAACAAGTTACACTGTACATCCTTCGAATCTGATTCAACGGTCATTTACTATCCTACTTACAATCACCGATATACGTATCAAATCATCACAGAATAACCATTTCTATTCAAATTTCATATTTGGATTTTTACCTATCCGAATCCAACAAGTGGCATAAAGAAGAAACATTGGACAGATTAAAAATTGTTAGAAACACACGAATTAACTAATTGAAAATCTGTTAAGGATTCCACGCTAACTGTTCCAGCTAACTGTTCCCAGCTAACTGATTAACATTTAATTTATCGCAATTTACATTCTCGCAATTTTATTTATTGTTATTTAATTTCCGCACTTTAAATAACGGGGCACGTATACAAGGTTTCGACCTATCATATTGACCCATCTATATATATATTTCGGAACAACCGTAGACACTCTATATGTGAAGGTGGGAGTTGGCTATACAGGGTCGGAGTTGATTCCAAAATATATATATACTTTGAGTTGTGATCGACACCGAGACCGGTACACGGGTCACGATACGTATTAAGTAATTCGAATATTATATATATCTAATTTATATATGAATCTATTGAACCATTGGACAATCAGACTATTAGACTGCTAATTTTGGACAATTAAAATGAATTAAAATGTTGATTATAACATATGAAACTAAACAATTCTTCAAGTTTGCCACTTGATTTCATCATAAACCTCACTTGTACCTCGACTATTACAATTCGCGTTCAAATCTTTCATGATTCTTGAAAACCCCTCAATCGAGAGGATGAACCAACCGCGTTTCATCTACGGAAGAAAAGACTTATGCTCCTGTAAGACTCTCGGAGACTGAGTCAACACGCAGCAGTGTTAATTTCTTTAGTGTTATTATTACCCAAAATAACTTTGCAATCCCTTTTCAAATTAGCCAATTTTGTCACAGCTCCAGCAAGTTAACCTAGACTTCTCAGAAAGGTTAGTTTCGATATATATACACGTTATTCTTTCGCTGTCGTTACAGGAGAATCTTTTATATTCCATCATCAGCGTTTAACCATCTAAAAACACAATTCTCCTGAAACCACCTCAGTTTGATAACCGATGACCCAGATCCGTTAACTTTGAGAATGCTGACGAAGCAGCATGTTGTAGATGGTCTTAATAGCCAAAAGTTGATGATAAAGAACGGAGTATTGGAAACACTCAATAGAAAATTTAGTATTAAAAAGCGGATTATGCGAAACTATGAAGTAAGCCGTGGACAAATCACAAAGAATAAGTTTGACTTCAAAGAATTTAAAAGATTCAGTGCCTGCTGAAATCCTTAGTACATACCCTACTCCTTACTCTAAAACCTTTGCTGACACTATTCTTCATCATCATCCTTCGGCATTAGAAGTTCCAAGATATTATCATAAATATCCTCAATGTTTCTGAAGATATTTTTATAGCTATTCTTATCGAAAATCATCCGTCTTCTCGCGCTATCTGTATCACATCATAAAAGAAACTGTGTTAGTTTCTAAATTCTGAAACCTTCGAATTCAAAATATGAATGTTTTGAAGTAGTGTTAGGAACTGACGCATGAATTAGTATAATATAATGAAACTTGATCAACTTCATTATATTACAGTAAGTCATGTTGAGTTCTAATGGAATGTGATGATTCATAGTACCATCATCATGTGCCATTTACACGACTCTTACATTCTATCTAATCTCTAAACATATCAAGGAAATAGTTTTCTTGATGATACGGTCTTTTCCGGACATTCTGGTAATTTGACAAATCAAAATCGTGCCATTATCATTTTTTTTTTAAAAGCATTAGCTATGTTCATTCTAAATCTCATAACTACGAATTCTGGACCATTACTCGCTTGACTCGAGGACGGGAAGAAGGAAACGAAAGGGAGAATTTATAGTGAAATATCCGACAAAGAAATCAAAACATATTTGCCGCATTAAATCAAAGAAGATCCTGTTTCCTAAATCGCCGAAAAACCAACTCTTATTACGTAAGATTTTCTTTAAATCCCTTAAATCCTGGAAATCAATCCTAATCACGTCATCGGTTAAAACAATTCCATATTCACTCATTTCATTCTTTTGTGATAGCTTCACTCGTGCGCTTCACATGAACGAATCGTTTTATCCATATATTCCAATAATAATAAAACTCTATTATTACCTCATATTCGTCATGAAAACATTCCTATTATTATTTATGACAACATCTACCAAATTTCGGGGACGAAATTTCTTTAACGGGTGGGTACTGTAACGACCCGGAAATTTCCGACCAAATTTAAACCTTAAACTTTATATGTTTCCGACACGATAAGCAAAAACCCTAATATTGAGTCTAGAAAGTTCAAAATCTATATTTGATAATTAGATACCCTTTTGACCAAGCCTGACGATTCACGAACATCTATGTGTATATACGATATATATTAATAGCGTTAACAAAGTAGTTTTTGTAAAAATTATATTTTTACCATAACTGTAAATATTATATAATATATAATTAAGTATATAAATTAATTAAATAAATATAAATAAAAATAAATCATGTCGGCAGTATAGTTTCAATTATTATGTCACGAGATTTAAACTATTAAGTTTACTGTTCCTAATTAAACTTGATTATGTTTACTATGCTTGACTTCATTATATATTTATATACATATGCATCTCCATGTACATATAATATATATACATATTTACATATTAGAGATTGGGAGAACACTTGTTTTGTTCTCTGATTTGCAATACCACCCAACACCCTACAACAACATATGATCACTAGAAACCATTACTCTCTATCTCCTCTTTTGATTTGGTTTGGCCGTGAATCTTCATCATTCAAGAACCTCCTCGCTAATCGACCGATCCCTACTACTATCGTTTAGTTCCTGTTTTGGTTACACTCAACAACCACGAAATCCATCACCATTAAAGACCTTCATCTCCTTCGAAGATCATATCTTGAACCACCACTCAATCGTTGAACCGCCACCCTTTATCTCTCTCCCTCTTCTCTTTGTTAAACAATTAAAACAACCACCACCGTCGCTACTCTCTTTCTCCTACTACCACCATCGATCACAAGATCACCATGAACTATCACCTTGCGCCACTCAAAATCCACCACCACGGACTACAAGTCATCACCTTCACCTTCACTATGACACCCATAACCGCCACCTCATCACCCTCCTATCACCTTGTGTTTTCCTTTCTGTTTCTTCAACCGTCATAAACCAACGAACACATCACCTTTTATTTTATATTGTTTCTGTTGACGAGCAACATGGAGTCACCTATTATACTCATGAAATACTACTTTATTTTGTTTCAATTGGCCGACAAGTTGGAAAAACAAGTGGGACTAGGATTGCATGATAATTGAGATATACAAAACGTTAAGGATGAAGACAAGTGGTCTTTATTTTAATTATCACATTTAGGTGTACACACTTGTGTGTGGGAGCCAACTTTTGTTTAGGTAAATCACTTTTACATTCAAATGAAAAACAAAATATATACATACTCGCTAGTACCTGTTTCCTTGCCGTAATCTCGCTCCCTCTCTATATACATATACTTAAACATAACACTATGAAGATGTGTTTGTGTATATATGTATAACAGTGTCAATGTTACACATGATACGGCTTTTGCTTCTTCTTGGCGAAAATAACAATAACAATTACTATTTTGCTATTTCTTTTACTGCTGCTGTAAACTGCAGTTTCCACTCGTCGTTTCTATTAAAATTAAACACGAAGGAGATGATTGATTAGTGGCATGATGATGATGTCTATTGGTGAATTAACTAAAGAAAAAGTGATGGTTAGGTGAGGATTCAGTGGGTCAACAAAATACCAACCCCTCTTATTCACGTGCAAATACGAATCCTTGTGCTAGCCACCGAAACTCCTTGTTAACATTGGGCCGAGAGTTCCCTTTCTTGCTGTTGGGCTGAACTTGTTGTGCATTTGGGCCGAGATTCCAAATTATGTTTTATGTTGGGCCATGAGTGTTTGTTTTGTATTTTTAGCCGAGAAGATTAATGAGGAAGAGATATGGTTACATTGACGTACGAAAATAATAATTATAGATATGGATAGATGAAGTAATGAGATGAAGGATGACCTCCTGTTATTGTTTAGTTGTGGACATAATTATAATATTAATGATTTACGAGTTGATGATATAAAAAGAATGACGATTAATGAATGATGAAAAGATAATTAAGGTGATGGATGATGGTATTGATGATGATGATGATTCGTTAGGGATTATGTATGATGACGATAGGGGATGGATGATAGGTCTGGTCAAGTTAATTTTTGTAGAAAAATAAGATAAACAGTTTAAGGTTAAATAAATATAACTGGTGAATTATTCCAATAACACGAGGCAATGTGGATAGTTAGGGTGTTTGTGTGTAAACGAGAGGTTGCGGGTTCGAGCCTGGGCAAGGACACTTATTTTTGGAACTTATTCTCTAAGGTAGTTTTCTATTATTATTATTATTATTATTATTATTATTATTATTATTATTATTATTATTATTATTATCACTAAGATTATTGGTATAATCATTATTAATCAAATAAATTTTTTTTTATTAATATTAGTTTACCAAATAAATTTTTATTATATAAAAATATACTCAAATACATATGACTTAACTATATTAAATTTTTATAATAAATACTAAGTATCTATCTAAAGTATATAAAATAAATAGTTAACTAAGTTATTAATGAAACATATAATTTACTAAATTAACAATTAATAAATTGTTCGGTTACCATTATATATGTTAATATATATACAAATGATATAGGTTCGTGAATCGAAGGCCAACCTTACACTTGTACAATGATGTTATATGTGTATTTTTACTACAAAATACAGAATGGTGAGTATATAGTCCCTTTTTAACTTTAAATATTTTTGGGCTGAGAATACATGCGCTATTTTTTATAAATGATTTACGTTATGGACACAAGTGACTAAAATTACATTCTACATGGGTTTGAATCAAAAATCCCCTAGCTTGGTAACTTTAACTATTGGTTTATGAACTGGTAGGCGCGAATCCTAAAGATAGATCTATCGGGTTTTACACCCCCACCCAGATGTTGTTCTAGTCACTACTAAACTAGAAGAACGGGTGTTTAGTACTTCGAGGTTAACGGAACGCACTTGATTCGGTGCACATATTATTATAACTCAGGGGTACACACTCTTGTTAAGGCTAGTTACCGGGTGCCCACTGCTTGGAATGCTTTTCATACACTTGCGAGTGTATTATTTTTATATATGAAATCTTGTGGTCCATTGTTATAACGCTGCTAGCATCAAACCTATATATCTCACCAACTTTATGTTGACTTTTTAAAGCATGTTATTCTCAGGTACGAATTAAGTCTTCCGCTGTGCATTTGCTCATTTTAAGGACAGTACTTGGAGTCGATCATCGCAATGGGACCAACTGTTGATGACTCCGTCCGAGAGGAATAGGACCGGTCGTTAAAATGTTGCTAAATACGTAGGGGAATGTTTGACGTGTTCTAAGGTCAAAGCGGAGCATCAGAAACCATCAGGTCTACTTCAACAACCCGAAATCCCGGAATGGAAATGGGAAAACATTACCATGGATTTCATCACTAAATTGCCAAGGACTGCAAGTGGTTTTGATACTATTTGGGTAATAGTTGATCGTCTCACCAAATCAGCATACTTCCTGCCAATAAGAGAAGATGACAAGATGGAGAAGTTAGCACTACTGTATTTGAAGGAAGTCGTCTCCAGACATGGAATACCAATCTCTATTATCTCTGATAAGGATGGCAGATTTATTTCAAGATTCTGACAGACATTACAGCAGGCATTAGGAACTCGTCTAGACATGAGTACTGCTTGTCATCCACAAACTGATGGGCAGAGCGAAAGGACGATACAAACACTTGAAGACATGCTATGAGCATGTGTTATTGATTTTGGAAATAGTTGGGATCGACACCTTCAGTTAGCAGAATTTTCCTACAACAACAGCTACCATTCAAGCATTGAGATGGCGCCCTTTGAAGCACTTTATGGTAGAAAGTGCAGATTTCTGATTTGTTGGAGTGAAGTGGGGGATAGACAGATTACGGGTCCGGAGATAATACAAGAAACTACCGAGAAGATCATCCAAATTCAACAACGGTTGAAAACCGCCCAAAGTCGACAAAAGAGCTACGCTGACATTAAAAGAAAAGATATAGAATTTAAAATTGGAGAGATGGTCATGCTTAAAGTTTCACCTTGGAAAGGCATTGTTCAATTTGGTAAACGAGGGAAATTAAATCCAAGGTATATTGGACCATTCAAGATTATTGATCGTGTCGGACCAGTAGCTTACCGACTTGAGTTACCTCAACAACTCGCGGCTGTACATAACACTTTTCACGTCTCGAATTTGAAGAAATGTTTTGCTAAAGAAGATCTCATTATTCCGTTAGACGAAATCCAAATCAACGAAAAACTTCAATTCATCGAAGAACCCGTCGAAATAATGGATCGTGAGGTTAAAAGACTTAAGCAAAACAAAATACCAATTGTTAAGGTTCGATGGAATGCTCGTAGAGGACCCGAGTTCACCTGGGAATGAGAAGAATAGATGAAGAAGAAGTACCCGCACTTATTTCCAGAAGATACGTCAACACCTCCAACTTCTTAAAATTTTGGGACGAAATTTATTTAACGGGTAGGTACTGTAGTGACCCGAACTTTTCCATGTTTATATATATATAATGAAATTATTATTTACATGATTAAGTGTTTCCAATATGTTAAGCAATCAAACTTGTTAAGACTTGATTAATTGAAATAAGTTTTATATAGACAATTGACCACCCAAGTTGACCGGCGATTCACGAATGTTAAAACTTGTAAAAACTATATGATAACATACATATGGATATATATATATATATATATATATATATATATATATATATATATATATATATATATATATATATATAGTTATCATGATATTCTGATAAATATGTATCTTATTAAGTATTTTAACAATGAGTTATATACATAAAGATGAGACTATTGAATTAAGAAACTTGAAAACGGTATATATAACGATTATCGTTATAACAACGTCTTACTAATTACATATGAATCATTTTAAGTTATTGTCATACTATATATAAACATGTTAAATTATAAGTAAACATATCATTAAGTATAATAACAATGATCTACATATGTAAAAACAAGACTACTAACTTAAGGATTTCGAAACGAGTCATATATGTAACGATTATCGTTATAACGACATTTAACTGTATATATATATCATATTAAGATATATTAATACATCATTATATCATGATAATGTAATAATTTAACATCTCATTAGATATAATAAACAATGGGTTAACAACATTTAACAAGATCGTTAACCTAAAGGTTTCAAAACAACACTTACATGTAACGACTAACGATGACTTAACGACTCAGTTAAAATGTATATACATGTAGTGTTTTAATATGTATTCATACACTTTTGAAAGACTTCAAGATACTTATCAAAGTACTTCTACTTAACAAAAATGCTTACAATTACATCCTCATTCATTTTCATCAACAATTCTACTCGTATGCACTCGTATTTGTACTCGTACAATACACAGCTTCTAAATGTATTTACTATTGGTATATACACTCCAATGATCAGCTCTTAGCAGCTCATGTGAGTCACCTAACCATGTTGGAACCATCATTTAACATCTAGCATGAAATATCTCACAAAATTACAAACTAATGGAGCCTATATGGCACCCCTATATTCACGTGAATTAGAGAGTTTACAAACACATTTCCATTTCAATTTTCTTGAATCAAACTACTCTCTCTCAAGTGTTCTTCCAGTGTTCTTCATCATCTTCATCAAAATCTAGCTCAATCTAATTCATAAATCCATACATAAACCAAGTTATAAAACAACTACTCAAGAACACACCAACAACACTTCCAAGTTTGCTAGCTTACTTTCAATCTTGCAAATCCACTTTGAGTGATCATCCAACCTCAAGAAATCTTTCTTATTTACAGTAAGATATCTTTCTAATACAAGGTAATACTCATATTCAAACTTTGATTCAATTTCTATAACTATAACAATCTTATTTCGAGTGGAAATCTTACTTGAACTTGTTTTCGTGTCATGATTTTGCTTCAAGAACTTTCAAGCCATCCAAGGATCCTTTGAAGCTAGATCTATTTTTCTCATTTTTAGTAGGTTTATCCACAAAACCTGAGGTAGTAATGATATTCATAATATCATTCGATTCATATATATAAAACTACCTTATTCGAAGGTTTAAACTTGTAATCACTAGAACATAGTTTAGTTAATTCTAAACTTGTTCGCAAACAAAAGTTAATCCTTCTAAGTTGACTTTTAAAATCAACTAAACACATGTTCTATATCTATATGATATGCTAACTTAATGATTTAAAACCTGAAAACATGAAAAACACCGTAAAACCGGATATACGCCGTCGTAGTAACACCACGGGCTGTTTTGGGTTAGTTAATTAAAAACTATGATAAACTTTGATTTAAAAGTTGTTCTTCTGGGAAAATGATTTTTCTTATGAACATGAAACTATATCCAAAAATCATGGTTAAACTCAAAGTGGAAGTATGTTTTCCAAAATGGTCATCTAGACGTTGTTCTTTCGACTGAAATGACTACCTTTACAAAAATGACTTGTAATCTGTATTTCTGACTATAAACTTATACTTTTTCTGTTTAGATTCATAAACTTAAGTTCAATATGAAACCATAGCAACTTGAATCACTCAAAACGGATTTAAAACGAAGAAGTTATGGGTAAAACAAGATTGGATAATTTTTCTTGTTGTAGCTACGTGAAAATTGGTAACAAATCTATATTAATATTATCCTAGCTAACTCACATTGTATTATAAATGTATTCTAATATATTATGTAATCTTGGGATACCATAGACACGAATACAATGTTTTGACATATCATATCGACCCATCTATATATATATTTCGGAACAACCATAGACACTCTATATGCAGTAATGTTGGAGTTAGCTATACAGGGTTGAGGTTGATTCCAAAATATTATATATACTTTGAGTTGTGATCTAGCATGATGCTTGTATACACGAGGTCATGGATTGATTCGAGATAATATATATTGCTTTATTTCTGTACATCTAACTGTGGACAACTAGTTGTAGGTTACTAACGAGGACAGCTGACTTAATAAACTTAAAACATTAAAATGTATTAAAAATGTTGTAAATATATTTTGAACATACTTTGATATATATGTACATATTTGTTATAAGTTCATGAATCGACCAGTGGCCAAGTCTTACTTCTCGACGAAGTAAAAATCTGTGAAAGTGAGTTATAGTCCCACTTTTAAAATCTAATATTTTGGGATGAGAATACATGCAGTTTTGAAAATGATTTACAAAATAGACACAAGTATTGAAACTACATTCTATGTTGAATCGTTATACCAGATATCGCCCTTGTTGAACTTGGTAACCTAAGAATTGGTGTTTATTATAATTGCCACCAATTGACGCGAATCCTAAAGATAGATCTATGGGCCATTGACAAGCCCCAGTCAGAGAATTTGAACTGCTTTAGTACTTAGATATTTATATATGGGGATATTCTAGATGCATTTGTTAATGTCAGTTACCAGGTGTTCAACCATACGAATGATTTTTATGCAGATTGCATGTTATTGAAAGATGAAATCTTGTGGTCTATTATTACAATTTGATATATAGGTTAAACCTATAACTCACCAACATTTTTGTTGACGTTTAAAGCATGTTTATTCTCAGGTGATTATTAAGAGCTTCCTCTGTTGCATGCTAATATATGGACAAGATTTGGTGTCAGCATGCTTGTATAATATTGTTTAAAATTGCATTCGAGATTTACTGTATTGTAACATATTAAAATTGTAAACCAATATGTATTGGTAGTGTGTAAGTGTGATATTTTAGATTATCATTTCTGATAATCGAGGTGGTGTCCTTTTAACCTTGTCGATAAAATAAAGGTTATGGTTTGTTTTAAAAACGAATGCAGTCTTTGAAAAACGTCTCATATAGAGGTCAAAACCTCGCAACGAAATCAATTAATATGGAACGTTTATAATCAATATGAACGGGACATTTCACCGTAGGTACCTGGAATTAGCTTTGATGTGTCCCATGATGGTTACCCCGGAATTTAAGCGCATGGAACGATATTTGTGGGGACTTCCCAAGTCCATTCAAGGAAATGTCACCTCTTCAAAACCAACTGATGTCCCAGAAGCTATGCGCATGGAGCATAGCCTAATGAACCAAATTACCAGCTAGGAACCCGAGAAGGCGAAATCTGAATCGGGAACTAGTAGTGAGAAGCGTAAGTGGGACAACAACAAGGGGAGGGTCTTTGAACAAAACCCTGCTAAGAGGCACAACGACGGAAGGAACCCCAACCCGAACCCTAGCTCTAACTCTAACTACAAGGGTAGTCTGCCGCAGTGCAAGAGATGCTACAAGCATCACACCAGGTACTGCAACGTGGTCTGCGAAAAATGTAAAAGGACAGGGCATATTGGTAAAGACTGCAAGATCACCACCCTGAATGTGAAGACAAACCCTACTGGACTGAGGAAGTGCTATGAATGCGGACAGACGGGCCACTTCAAAAATGAGTGTCCCAACAAGCGAAAGGACGACGGACCACCGCGCGGCAGAGCTTTCAACGTATACGCAAGGGATGCCCGTGAGAACCCCGACTTGGTCACAGGTATATTCACTATCAATAATCTATTAGCTTCTGTTCTGTTTGATACTGGTGCCAATAGGAGTTATGTATGTAGACACTTTTGCTCTAAGATAAATTGGTCGTTAGTTCCTTTAAAGGAGAGTATGCTTGTTGAGGTAGCCAATGGAAAACTGGAGAAAGTTGACCAAATTGGCCGATGAGCTATTATCAACATAGCTGGTGTGGATTTCGAGATTGACTTGATACCCATTAAATTGAGAAGCTTTGATGTTATTATCGGTATGGACTGGTTGACCAAGATAAGGGCTGACATTATCTGTAGAGATAAAGTTCTTCGTATACCACACGGAGATGGTGAGCCACTGATTATTTACGGAGAGAGATGTAGCTCGAAACTGAACCTCATTAGTTGCATGAAAGCCTAAAAGATCATGAAGAAAGGACGTCTTGCTGTTTTATCACATGTGAAAACATTAGAAACTGAAGTGAAGAGCGTGGGCGATGTACGAATTGTGAACGAATTTTCCGATGTCTTTCCGGAAGAATTGCCTGGATTACCGTCACCGAGAGTAGTGGAGTTTCAGATCGATTTAGTGCCAGGAGCTGCACCTGTAGCTCGTACACCTTATTGGCTCGTACCTTCCGAAATGCAAGAGTTGCAGAGTCAACTACAAGAACTACTAGACCGTGGATTTATCCAACCAAGTTTTTCGCCTTGGGGCGCACTTGTTTTATTTGTGAAGAAGAAGGACGGATCCTTCCGCATGTGTATCGACTACCGTGAACTCAACAAATTGACGATCAAGAATCCGTATCCTCTTCCCAGAATTGATGATCTTTTTGATCAACTACAAGGATCGAGCGTTTACTCTAAGATCGATTTGCGATCCGGTTATCACCAGTTGAGGGTGAAAGAGAGCGATGTGATGAAGACTGCATTCAGAACTCGTTATGGTCATTATGAGTTTCTCGTGATGCCATTCGGTTCAACCAACGCACCTGCCGTATTTATGGATCTCATGAATCATGTATGCAAGCCATACCTGGATAAGTTCGTTATCGTCTTCATAGATGATATCCTCATCTACTCCAAAAGCGAAGAAGAACATGAGCAACATCTTCGACTAGTGTTGGAACTCTTGAGACAAGAGCAACTTTATGCAAAATTCTCCAAGTGTGAGTTTTGATTGAAGGAAGTCCAATTTCTGGGTCACGTTGTGAGTGATCAAGGTATCAAAGTTGATCCCGTAAAGATCGAAGCTATCAGCAAATGGGAAACCCCCACTACTCCGACTCACATTCGCCAATTTTTAGGCCTCGCCGGTTACTACCGAAGATTTATTGAAGGTTTCTCTCTGATTGCGTGTCCTTTGACCGCGCTGACTCACAAAGGGAAGAAGTTCATTTGGGAACCCGAACAGGAATCATCATTTCAAACCTTGAAAAAGAAGTTAACCACCGCACCTATCTTATCACTTCCTGAAGGCAGTAACGATTTCGTCGTTTATTGCGATGCTTCGAAAAGTGGTTTTGGTTGTGTACTGATGCAACGCACAAAGGTTATCGCTTATGCCTCTCGTCAACTGAAGATTTACGAGCGAAATTACACAATGCACGATCTCGAGCTTGGAGCCGTTGTCTTTGCATTAAAGCTGTGGAGGCACTACCTTTATGGAACAAAGAGCACTATTTTCACCGATCATAAAAGACTCCAACACATATTCGATCAGAAATAACTGAACATGAGATAGCGACGATGGATCGAGATGCTGAACGACTATGATTGTGAACTTCGTTATCACCCTGGCAAGGCCAATGTTGTAGCTGACGCTTTGAGCCGAAAGGAGAAGATGGCACCTCTTTGTGTTTGGGCACTGAACATCACCATTCATTCGAACCTCAATAGCTAGATCCGAGCAGCCCAAGATGAGGCTCTCAAGGAGGAGAATATATCTCATGAATACTTGAACATTCTCGTCTCTCGATTCGAAGTAAAGGAAACTGGACTCTGATGCTATGCCGGAAGAATTTGGGTACCCCGTTATGGAGATCTACGAAGCCTTATATTAGATGAAGAACACAAGTCGAGATATTTGATTCATCCAGGAGCTGGCAAAATGTACCACGATCTCAAGGAACAGTATTGGTGGCCAAATCTTAAGAAGGACGTTGCAACTTATGTTGGGAAGTGTTTGACTTGCTCGAAAGTTAAGGCTGAACATCAGGAGCCCTCTGGGTTACTTCAATAACCAGAAATCCCGCAATGAAAGTGGGAAAGGATAACAATGGACTTCATTACGAAGCTACTAAAGACGGTGGGAGGATACGATACCATCTGGGTTATCGTTGACCGTCTTACTAAATCTGCACACTTCTTAGCCATGAAGAAAACGGATACGATAGAGAGACTCGCTCGACTATACATAAAAGAGGTTGTATCTCATCATGGTGTACCCTTATCGATCATCTCAGATCGCGATCCCCGTTTTGCTTCCAGATTTTGGCGTTCTTTGCAAGAAGCCTTGGGGACTCGTCTCGACATGAGTACTGCGTATCACCCGCAGACCAACGGACAAAGCGAACGCACGATTCATACTTTGGAAGACATGTTGCGTGCATGTGTCATTGATTTCGGAAAGGCTTGGGAAAGGCATTTGCCGCTAGCCGAATTCTCTTACAACAACAGTTATCATTCGAGTATTAATGCCGCACCTTTTAAAGCATTGTATGGCCGCAAATGCCGATCTCCTATTTGTTGGGCCGAAGTAGGCGAAAAGCAAATCACCGGACCCGAGATAGTCCATGAAACAACTGAGAAGATTGTCCAAATTCAAGCGAGACTCAAGACGGCCCGTGATGGCCAAAAGAGTTATGCCGACCTTAAACATAAAGACTTCGAATTCAACGTGGGTGACCGTGTAATGTTGAAGGTCGCACCTTGGAAAGGTGTGATCCGTTTTGGAAAACGTGGGAAGCTTAACCCACGATACATTGATCCTTTTGAAATCTTAGAGCGTGTTGGACCTGTTGATGTTAAAGCGAAGGGGTACGAAATACTATTATTTTTATTACGAAATACGTTACAAATTACACAAGTTTTAATTATTTATTTACAGATGGGATATACCTAAACCTTGCTACAACACTATAGGCAGTGTACCTAATCGTAGAGTAGTATAGTTTTTAGTGTACCTAATCGTAGAGTAGTATAGTTTTTAGTAAGTCCGGTTCGTTCCACAGGGAGATGGCTTATTGCGTACACTAATTTTTAAACAATTATATATATATATATATATATATATATATATATATATATATATATATATATATATATATATATATATATTAGTAATATAGTAGTATTATTATTATTATTATAAAAAGGGGGTTTTACCGTTTAATGACCGGTTTGTCGATTTTAAATAAAGCGTAAAGATAAATGACGATAATATAAATGACAGAATTTAAATTACGATAAAGTAAATTACAGTAATTAAAATGACAGTAAATAAAGGTACGATGAAATATGAAATAAAAATATTATACTTATTTAAACTTCCGTAATCATGATGTTCGACGTGTTAATTTTAATTTATTATCCTGGGTTAATTGTCCTTTGTCCTGGATTATTCGATATGTCCATCTGGTTTTTGTCCATAACAGTCCATCAGTCATAAATATAAAGTGCGAGTGTCCTCGTCAAATTATCCTTATATCCGAAGTCAAATATTCCAACTAATTGGGGACTTAAACTATAATTACACCAATTTTCCTTGTATGTAATTCACCCCTGTTTTAATGAGTCCATTGACTATTAATCCATTCCCGTGTCCGGTTAAATGAACGACTATTAGTACTTATAAATATCCTACCCATCGTGTCCGATCGAGTGTATGTGGTTATTTATAGGTACGTCCAATTATAAATCTTTATATTAAATTAACGAACTATCATTCAATTAAACAAATATAAAGCCCATTAATAGCCCATAGTCCAATTTCCACAAGTATCGTTCTTTTGTCCAAACCCCAATTATGGTACAAAGCCCAATTACCCCGTCTTTAATATTTTAGCCCAACATCATGATTAATTCGGTTTAAATGAGCATAATAATAACTTAGTTACAAGGCATTAATTTAAAAAGGAGAACATAACTTACATTGAGTATTTATCGCGTAGCTTTACACAGACAGAACTTCGATTTTAAAACTCGTAAAATAACCTTTTACATTACTCAAACTAATCTAATATAAAACTAAACTGATATATATATTATATATATATATATATATATATATATATATATATATATATATATATATATATTACAGAGGGAGTATTATTATTATTGTGTTTTTAGTTCGACCACAGGCCTGCCTTTTATAGCAATGTGGCCAGGGTTTTTCCGCCATGCGATCGCATGGGAAAAGGGCAGCCAGGCCATGCGATCGCATGACCCCTCTGGACAGCTCACTTTGCCTTGTCTCCTAGCTTGTCGACGTTATATTTAATTAATATATAATATATAAATAATTTATGTAATTATTTAAATATTATATTATATTCTAGTGCATAGTTGACTCATAATTTTCGACCCGTTACGTCGCGCGTTGATAGTTGGCTCAGGTCCCGGTTCTGAATTTTCGAACGTCCTTTCGTACTATTTAATATCTTGTACTTTGCGTTTTGCAATTTGTAATTTGCACAAAAAATTATTTTCCTTAGTGGCACTTTTGAGTGCACTATGGCTTTAGTGGCACTTTTCAGGCTTTAGTGGCACTTTTTCTTCAATTCTTTAATCTTCGTGCTTTGTCTTCACATTTATTTATTTAAACGATTACAACTTAAAAATAGAATAATTACAACTAAAAACTTTACATATTGGGATGATATTGCGACTAAATATATGTTCGTTTGGAGCACTATCAAATATCCCCACACTTGAGCGTTGCTTGTCCTCAAGCAATACAAAACTTGAAATTAAATCACATAAATCACTTCTTTATTCTTCACACTTTATACATTAGTGATTTTGATACGGCGGTATAAACAATGATAGTGACGATGTGGTTTACAGTCCCACATGACTATAAAAATTTAGATCCTTAAGGAAATTGGATCTTTATGAAAACATTTGATCTTTTAAAAATTCATTCTAGCTTTTACCCTAGATAATTTTTCCGGAATAACCCTTCACCGGTGTTTGCAAAATGTTTTTGTGGGTTTGGTGGGTTTCAGATTTGAAAATTTTAGCTCAAAACTTAAGGTTTTGTGTCACCCACTTGCTAACCTTGTATTAGGAAAGCAACACGTCCAGTATACTTGCTCCGTATATTACCTTTCGGTAAACTACCGTCCGGTTGTAAAGGAAAGCGTTGAACAAGCAACTGTTAAGGCGATGTCTAATGACATGCAGATGTTCATGGTCTACAACGTGTTGGATGCAATTACTATCCTTTGTAGGAGCAATAGTAAAGATCACCCTATAATTTTTCGGTCTGGCACAAGGTCCTGTCTTCGACCATGCTATGCAACCATCGTTCTTACGATTGAAACCCGATTTGGTTCAGGTGACCTAATGAATTCCAGGTGAATTCCTAGGATTTTACGTTCAATGGTAATGAATGCATTGAAAATAGGTTTTCAGAAAACAAATCGATTTTAATTTGATCAAAATATTTTCTCGTTCAAGCTCGAGTTTAGATATCATCGAATTTCATGAGTTTGTAATTCTCAATTTTAAAGTCAATCTCAAGGATTGAGTAATATCAGGCTTAAATGCTGATTTTTTAATTTTTAAAGAGATTATCCTTTCTGGGGGTCTGATTCATTAGTCTTATCAAGCTAATTTGCACGGCACCCTCCCCATTTTACGAGACAGATCCTCTCATGGTTAGGATAAGTCTGACCACATGGCGACCCTGTTTGATGCTGAGGTTCGTGGATTTCCTGCTGATTTTAGAGATGACTTTTCTAGATTTTTCGTCAACCTACAGCTGGTCTGGACGACAACTTCTTGACCTAAATCAAGAAGCGCGTGTCTTTTTCCGGAAGACTTTACTTCCTTTTAATGATGGAATTGATTCATCCTGTAGATTCATCTTTCTTTCAAATATATTACAGTAAATCGGGTAAAACTGATTAGTATCGTCCAAAACAAAAGCACCTGCAATAACTTTACAGAAACATGTGATAGATTGTTTTTTAATTGAATAACTTGGTATATTCTCCCCACACTTAGTTTCTTTCTTTGCCTTTTTATTCTCTTTTATTCCATTTCAAATGAAATCAAGTGTTTTAGGGTGTTTCTCAATTTATGTCCTTTCCGAGGTAATGATAATTTCGGTATTATCACCTAGTTTTATCATTCATAAATATGTATAAACATGATTTTGAATTCATTTATTTGAAATTTTTTCAAATTTTCATAAAATTTAGAAAATAAACCAAGTATAAACCCGAGAGAATTTATAACCCTTCCCCACACTTGAGATCATACAATGCCCTCATTTGCATGAAATCAGACTATAATTATAAATTCATGAGGGTGATTAGTATAGAAAAGTGATTAAAAATACCTAGTTTGTAATTGCAAAGCTCGTCGAATGATAGATGGCGCGCCTCATCATTTATTCCTTTTGTTGTTTTATGACACATGTTTTTCTTCAAAAACGGTTGCTTTTCTGAACTATTTGTTAATTTTTGAAAATGTGTATTTTACCCTAACTTATCATGTATGTTCATTAACGAGTTATGCACTGACCCGAACCCCTAATTTAACGTTAAGTGAGGTTAGACTTCCCCATACTTAGCTGACGACATGTGAAGTCGGTAGAATAAGTTCCACGAATTAGAATAGTGAGCCAGTTATTTACATCTCGGGTGGTGTATAATATAACAATGGGTTTAAAGTTTAGACCCACCCGATCGTCACTACTTAATTCTTTTTTAAGTGTAGCTTTTAGTAAATGGATATGTCTCTTTTATGGTTCTTGGTCAAATGGATCGATATACACCGACATACATATTTCTATAGGGTGGACAATTCCTAACATTTCCTTTCGTTCATTCTTGGGATCAAAGTTTTCACCTCTATTACCCAATTGGGTGAAATTCGAGGTGTCAATATCTATTACAGCTTGTAGTTCATCTTTGGTAGATGACTCGTCTATTGAGAATATTGGGCTGGAAGGTTGTGGAATGGTGAATTTCGGGATCGAAGCAAATTCTTCTTCATTAATGGTACTTATCGGTCCCACCATTTTGGTCTCGGGGGTAAAATTTTCAACGTTATCATTTTCCCAAGAGTACCAATTTTTCACCCTTACTTCTTCTTCATCCATTGATGGATCGATGATTTCGTCGGTAGAGGCTAATGTGTCGATATGTTGTGAAATTGGTAAAGCTGAATAAAAAGTATCATCGGGATAATTGGTGATTTCAGAGCTCTCGAATTCATCAAAATTCGATGATATGAGATTTTCTTGCACAATACTCCTCAGATCAACAGGTGTGTAATCTGATAGAGTTTCAGCTTGCCGATTTACAAACTCTCTCATTTGTTCATTTTGAGCATCGGGTTCTTCGAGTTTGATTTTCATATTGTCTAAAAGATTTTCAGACACATAATGTTCTTCGTCTTCTGGTTGTTGAGTTTGGAAATATTCTTGGGAATAATCCCAATTTGAATTGTATTTTTCATAATCGTTCCATTCAGGTTCCGTGGGTGCATAATTTTTCATAGGAACGTAATAAAAACATTCCCATGTTGAGTGATAATCTCCACAGATTTCACAACCAGTTATTGTTTCGTCATTCGTGATCCAAGATTGACCGAATGAATTTTCATCAACACTCGTTTGAGAGTATTGATTTAATTGATTTCGTATGTCAGAAAGAGTTTCCAACATATTCTCGAGGTTTTCCATACTACACTTATTACTAAATTTTAGCTACAATGTGGTGCATTTATTAATTATCCTATTAGTTATAAAACCAAAAATTATATAAGTTATCAAATTAATAGACTTTTCTGCTTTTGCCCACGTTTCGAATAGCCAATAGATGCAGCAGGTAGCCAGGATCCTTTAAATCGGAAGCCCACAACTCGCTACTAACAAATTCAACTATTACTACGAACCAGAAAATTTGGATGTCTATCAATTTAACTGCTTAAAATAATTTTTCGTTTTGAAATTTTAGAGAAGAAATAGAAAAAATTCCAAGTCCTAAAAACTAGAGCGTCGAGAAATAAGAAAGAAAAAGAGCGCGTCGAAAAACGTCGAAAAATAAAAGGTCGAAAAATAAATGTCGAAAAACAAACAGTCGAAAAATAAAAATAAGAAAATAAAGCGTCGAAACTTAGTATTCTAAAAACTAAATATTAAAAGTTATGTCTAAAGGTATTAAAGCTTAAAAGGAATTCTATATCCAAAACGGCAATAACTTAAAAAGTACTGAAATTTTAAAATGGCGTCGCAAAGTTCTAAAGCACCTAAATCTTAGTCTAAAGAAAATGCACTTAAGGGATTTTATGGCAAAGTCTTAAAAGCTAAAAATAAAGTAACTACGGCAAAATACTAAACTTAAAACTATATATTACGAGCGACAAATATACAAATTACGATTAAACGATAAAAAAATATAATTTATAAAAAAGAAACTAAAAAAATAAAATTACAAATTTATAAAAATATTATTTTTATATTATTATTTATTAATAGTATTAATTTTTAAATTAATAAAACTAATTAAAACTTAAAATACAAATTTAATTAAAACTAAAACTAAATATTATTAAATTAAAACCTAATTAATAATAATAATTTAATTAAAAACCCTAACGTGTAATTAATGCCCTAGGTTGGCCCTGTCATGTCAGCCATGCGACCGCATGGTTTTACAACACCCGACTCATGCGATTGCATGGACCTGGGTTACAGGTTTTTTTTTTTTTTATATTTTATATTGTTTTTCTAAAAATGATATATAAATATATTTATACAAATATATATTAAAAATATAGCGTTTTGCCGTGTTCCCCGGCAGCGGCGCCAAAAACTTGATGTTAAAGCGAAGGGGTACGAAATACTATTATTTTTATTACGAAATACGTTACAAATTACACAAGTTTTAATTATTTATTTACAGATGGGATATACCTAAACCTTGCTACAACACTATAGGCAGTGTACCTAATCGTAGAGTAGTATAGTTTTTAGTAAGTCCGGTTTGTTCCACCGGGAGACGGCTTATTGCGTACACTAATTTTTAAACAATTATATTTGTATAAATATATATTAGTAATATAGTAGTAGTATTATTATTATTATTATTATAAAAAGGGGGTTTTATCGTTTAATGACCGGTTTGTCGATTTTAAATAAAGCGTAAAGATAAATGACGATAATATAAATGACAGAATTTAAATTACGATAAAGTAAATTGCAGTAATTAAAATGACAGTAAATAAATGTACGATGAAATATGAAATAAAAATATTATGCTTATTTAAACTTCCATAATCATGATGTTCGACGTGTTAATTTTAATTTATTACCCTGGGTTAATTGTCCTTTGTCCTGGATTATTCGATATGTCCATCTGGTTTTTGTCCATAACAATCCATCAGTCATAAATATAAAGTGCGAGTGTCCTCGTCAAATTATCCTTATATCCGAAGTCAAATATTCTAACTAATTGGGGACTTAAACTATAATTACACCAATTTTCCTTGTATGTAATTCACCCCTGTTTTAATGAGTCCATTGACTATTAATCCATTCGTGTGTCCGGTTAAATGAACGATTATTAGTACTTATAAATATCCCGTCCATCGTGTCCGATCGAGTGTATGTGGTTATTTATAGTTACGTCCAATTGTAAATCTTTATATTAAATTATCGAACTATCATTCAATTAAACAAGTATAAAGCCCATTAATAGCCCATCGTCCAATTTCCACAAGTATCGTTCTTTTGTCCAAACCCTAATTATGGTACAAAGCCCAATTACCCCGTCTTTAATATTTTAGCCCAACATCATGATTAATTCGGCTTAAATAAGCATAATAATAACTTAGTTACAAGACATTAATTTAAAAAGGAGAACATAACTTACATTGAGTATTTATCGCGTAGCTTTACACAGACAGAACTTCGATTTTAAAACCCGTAAAATAACCTTTTACATTACTCATACTAATCTAATATAAAACTAAACTAATATATATTATATAATATATATATATATATATATATATATATATATATATATATATATATATATATATATATATATATATATTACAGAGGGAGTATTATTATTATTGTGTTTTTAGTTCGACCACATGCCTGCCTTTTATAGCAATGTGGCCAGGTTTTTGCTGCCATGCGATCGCATGGGAAAAGGGCAGCCAGGCCATGCGATCGCATGACCCCTCTGGACAGCTCACTTTGCCTTGTCTCCTAGCTTGTCGACGTTATATTTAATTAATATATAATATATAAATAATTTATATAATTATTTAAATATTATATTATATTCTTGTGCATAGTTGACTCATAATTTTCGGCCCGTTGCATCGCGCATTGATAGTTGGCTCAGGTCCCGATTCCGGATTTTCGAACGTCCTTTCGTACTATTTAATATCTTGTACTTTGCGTTTTGCAATTTGTAATTTGCACAAAAAATTATTTTCCTTAACTCCTAAAATCCGCGCAAGTATTTAACTCACTTTTAGTGGCACTTTTGAGTGCACTATGACTTTAGTGGCACTTTTCAGGCTTTAGTGGCACTTTTTCTTCAATTCTTTAATCTTCGTGCTTTGTCTTCATATTGGGATGATATTGCGACTAAATATATGTTCGTTTGGAGCACTATCACCTGTTGCTTACCGTCTGGATCTTCCGACTAAATTGAGCTCCGTTCATCCTACCTTTCATGTATCGAATTTGAAGAAGTGTCTTGCTGAACTGGAACATGTCATACCATTGGAGGAACTTACAATTGATGACAAACTCCACTTCGTGGAAGTGCCTGTCGAAATTATGGACCGTGAGGTCAAAACTTTGAAACGCAACTAGATTCTGATCATCCGAGTCCGATGGAATGCCAAACGAGGACCTGAGTTTACCTGGGAACGAGAGGATCAAATGATGCAGAAGTATCCTCACCTTTTCCCAGCTCCTCCATTTCCCTCAGCTTAAAATTTCGGGATGAAATTTTCTTTAACAGGTGGGTAATGTAACGACCCTGGATTTTCCGACTTATATTATTAATATTTATTATTAATGCTTGCGTTTTAATAAATGTGTTTTTATACATTTACTTGTTACCGTAATTGACTCTACATGTCCCGACTCGTCTTTGTGACACACGTGCTTTACACGAATAATATTTCGAATATTATTTACGTTCATGATTAATTATTATTAATCATTTTTAATTAACTAATGTAACTAGTTAATTACTTGGGCCTTGTTTATTTATCTGTTACATACTTACACATGGACTTTTGTTAATGGATTTGGACTTGGAAGCCCACCTTACTTTTCCTAATGGGCGACCAGTAAGCCCACTATCATGCTAATGACTCATTAAGGTTAAGAACAAGATTAATTAGTGACATGAAGAGACTTGTCACAAGCATGCTAGCACCAAGCTTGTGATGCCCCGTACAAAACCATCGTGTACTATTCGTCAACAACAAGATCTTTACACGGTTGAATACTACATGCTGTTTGAAAACCAGTTTGCATTCATAAAAAGATAGCATTTACAAAAGATAACGTGACACAGAGGTCATTACAAAGCCATTATTCAAATAATATAAGTTGCCAATGCAAAATAAAAGTTTCATGATTGAGACATCTCTAGTAATGCAGCGGATAACTAATACAGCAGGTCCTTAACGGCAATTCAATAACAGCATGACAGCAAATCTAACAGCGGAAGCAAGAAACCTCTAGGCACCTGAGAAATACACGCTTAAAAGTCAACACGAATGTTGGTGAGCTATAGTTTAAGTTGTAACAGTAACGTAAGATAGGCCACGAGATTTCAGTGTAACAAACAGTATGAAAAGTATATGTATAACCGTGGGCATCCGGTAACTAGACTTAACGTTTATAACCCCCTAAAAGTACACTTGGCGAGTGTGTATGTTCACGAAGTATTAAACACCCGTTAAATGCTAGCACAACTAGCTCGAGTGGGGATGTCAAACCCTATGGATCCATATCTAAGATTCGCGTTCACCGGTTCAAAGACCAATGACTAAACGTTACCGTGCTAAGGGGAATGTTTATGTCGTTTTATAACCCACACACATATAAAGTTTAAGTACTTGTGCCTAGTATGTAAAACGTAAAAAGCGCATGTATTCTCAGTCCCAAAATAGTTAAAGTAAAAAGGGATGCTATAACTCACAGTGATAAAAGCGGTAAATTTGGTAATGAAAGTACGCAAGTAGTAAGTCGGTCCGAAAGGTCGTCAACCTAAATTAAAGGTTACTAGGTGAGTAGGTTGTCTTATAAATTCTAATAGTGCATAAAATAAGTTTAAGTGTCATCATCATCATCATTCATCATCATAAAAGCTAAGTAAGTTCGACAAGAATAGAGATCGAAACAATAGGCTGACTTCGGTCAGCTTCTACGACCTCTACGTAAATCGAAAAGACGCATAGTCAGTGGCTATGGTTCCCTATATGAGTTCCCTAACCGCTGACCAATTTTCAGAACCTAACTCGTCTTCGTTTGATAGTGGCGATGGTTTAAGTGCGAGTAGGGTTCTTGGTGCTTGATGCTCATCACGGTTCTCATCCTTGATGCTTGTAGCTTCAAGTGTACAACTCGTTGATGGTTTAGCATCACTTTTGACCAAGATTCTACCATCAATACACAATATATTAAGACCAAGTGGTAACACCACTCATTTAAGAGTCTTAGATGGATGATGAACCAAGGTTACATCATATCCTTAGTCTTAACACAATTACAAGTCCTATTTACAAACAAAGTTACAAACTTTACATCAATCAAACAAGTATAAACACAATCTAAGTCAAATGAGGTGAGGGAACCCTAAGCTAGAGAGCTTGGATCCTTTTCACACAAGTTACAAGGTTGCAAAGCTAGAAAGCTTGATCCTTTGATGTTCTTGAAGATCTTGAAGCATAAAGCTTGGATCTTTAAGATATATGAAGATAACAAACACAAGTTTGAATCTTTTTAACAAAATAACAAGATCATAAGTTATAAAACTTAGATCCAACAAAAAGATATGGAGATTCAAGCTAGAAAGCTTGAATCTTGATTGTTCTTGAAGATCTTGAAGCATAAAGCTTGGATCTTTAAGATATATGAAGATAACAAACAAAAGTTTGAATCTTTTTAACAAAACAACAAGATTAAAGTAAGAAAAATATAGATCTACAAAGTTGGTGAAGATTCAAAGCTAGAAAGCTTGAATCTTCCATGTTCTTGAAGGATTCATGCTTGAATCAACAAGATATAATCAAGATCAAGGCTAAAGAGCTTGATCTTCCATGATGATGATGATACACGAATTAGAAAGGGAAAGAAGAAGAAAAAGATCAAAAACTTACAAGTGAGAAATGCTAGAAAGGAAGTAAGAGAGTAAGTGTGTGTGAAATTCAAATGAGAGCATGTGTAAAATGAGAGGAATATGGCTAGTATTTATAGGCAAAATTTGACATGGATTGATGAGGTGGAGGGCCTCTTGGCTGTGATTTTCAAAGGGGGGAGGGGGAGGGGGAGACACCATTTTGCTTTTTGGTTAGTGGTTGTCTAAAGCATGTACTTATGCTAGAATCCCATGTAACAATATGGATAATCCTTATCCAAATGCTAGTATGACTCATTAATTAATTTATTTTATTTATTATGGGTCACTAGTAATAATACTTGGGCTAATTAATTGGGCCACTAGTTAGTGTAGGGTGGGCTTAAGTCCAACAAGGTAGAAAGTCCAACAAAACTAACTATTGTGATCTAGTAAATAACTAATTAAAATTAAGCATCCAAAAACCCAGGTAATTATTATTATAAAGTAATAATTAATATTTCGTAGTCATAATATTCCGATTACGACAAAAGTCAAACGTGTGCGCAGTCCGCGGTTTATTCGAAACGTTAAGTAACACTAACGGTTATAAAGGCTTCCGGTGAGCAAGTTAAGTATCCTACGTACTCTAAGGCACGTTTTAACATATAAATGGAAGTAAACCACATATATCAAGTTTCCAGAGTATAAAGTAACACAGTACGCACAAAATCGCAGTTTCGCAAAAATACAAGGCACGAAAGCAAGTTGAAAAAGTCGGGTCGTTACATTACCCACCTGTTATTGGAAATTTCGTCCTGAAATTTAAGCTGATGGTGATGGAGTCGGGAAAAGGTGAGGATACTTCTGGTTCATTTGATCCTCTCATTCCCAGGTAAACTCAGGTCCACGCTTGGCATTCCATCGAACTCGGACAATTGGAATCTTATTGTGTTTCAAGGTTTTGACCTCACGGTCCATAATTTTGACAGGCTCTTCCACGAAGTGGAGTTTGTCATCAATCATAAGTTCTTCCAATGGTATGACAAGTTCCGTGGAGCAAGGCACTTCTTCAAATTTGATACATGGAAGGTAGGATGAACAGCACTCAACTGAGTCGGAAGATACGTACGATAAGCAACGGGTCCAACACGTTCCAAAATTTCAAAAGGACCAATATATCGCGGGTTTAACTTTCCGCGCTTTCCAAAACGAATTACACCCTTCCAGGGTGCGACCTTCAACATTACTCGGTCACCCACGTTGAATTCGAAGTCTTTACGTTTAAGATCAGCATAACTCTTTTGGCGATCGCGGGCCATCTTAAGTCTCGCCTGAATCTGAGAAATCTTCTCCGTCGTTTCATGGACTATCTCGGGTCCGGTGATTTGCACTTCGCCTATGATAATGCTAAAAACGAACATATATTTCATAGCATTATTCCTCAAGAAAGACAAGCTTTTAGTTGCAATTATTCTATTTACAAGTGATATTCGTTTAAATAATAAAAGGTGAAGACAAAAGGCAGATTCGACGAATTGAAGACGCAAACGACCAAAAAGCTCAAAAGTACAAAAGACAATCAAAGAGGTTCCAATTATTGATAAGAAACATCTCGAAATTACAAGAGTACAAGATTCAAAACACAAAGTACAAGATATTAAATTATTCGCAAGGACGTTCGAAAATCCAGAACCTGGACCAGAGTCAACTCTCAACGCTCGACGCAACGGACTAAAAATTACAAGTTAACTATGTATATAAATATAATATAATATATAATTAATTCTTAAAATTAATATATATATTATAATATATTTATAATTCGTCGGCAAACAAAGAGCCAAATCTGAGTGAGCTGTAATTTCAAACTCCGCGACTTGCGGAGTTTGAAGAAGGAAAATGCCGCGAGTCGCAGAGTTCACCTAGACTCAAATTCCTATAAAGGCCAACGCAGTTCGACGAAAAATATATCCTAAAATCTCTCTTTCTCTATATGTAAACGTAATATATATATATATATATATATATATATATATATATATATATATATATATATATATATATATATATTTAATTTTAATTTTAATTTTAATTTTAATTATAATTCTAATAATAAGGGTATGTTAGCGAATGTTGTAAGGGTATAAGTCGAAATTATGTCCGTGTAACGCTACGCTATTTTTAATCATTGTAAGTTATGTTTAACCTTTTTAATTTAATGTCTCGTAGCTAAGTTATTATTATGCTTATTTAAAACGAAGTAATCATGATGTTGGGCTAATTACTAAAATTGGGTAATTGGGCTTTGTACCATAATTGGGGTTTGGACAAAAGAACGACACTTGTGGAAATTAGACTATGGGCTATTAATGGGCTTTATATTTGTTTAACTAAATGATAATTTGTTAATGTTAATATAAAGATTTACGATTGGACGTCCCTATAAATAACCATATACACTCAATCGGATACGATGGGCAGGGTATTTATATGTACAAATAATCGTTCATTTAACCGGACACGGGAATGGATTAATAACCTCTAGAATTATTAAAACAGGGGTGAAATTATGTACAAGGACACTTGGCATAATTGTTAACAAAGTATTAAAACCTTGGGTTACACGCAGTCGATAACCTGGTGTAATTATTAAACAAAGTATTAAAAAATCTTGTTACAGTTTAAGTCCCCAATTAGTTGGAATATTTAACTTCGGGTATAAGGATAATTTGACGAGGATACTCGCACTTTATATTTATGACTGATGGACTGTTATGGACAAAAACCAGACGGACATATTAAATAATCCAGGACAAAGGACAATTAACCCATGGGCATAAAACTAAAATCAACACGTCAAACATCATGATTACGGAAGTTTAAATAAGTATAATTCTTTTATTTCATATTTAATTTCCTTTATTTTATATTTAATTGCACTTCTAATTATCGCATTTGTATTTATTGTTATTGTATTTAATTGCACTTTTAATTATCGTACTTTTTAATTATCGCAAGTTTATTTTATCGCAATTTCATTATCGTTATTTACTTTACGCTTTAAATTAAGTCTTTTATTTATTTAATATTTTACATTTTGTTTTAACTACAACTAAAGTTTTAAAAAATTGACAAACCGGTCATTAAACGGTAAAAACCCCCCTTTATAATAATAATATTACTTATATATATATTTGTATTTTTATAAAATAAAACTAATATAGCGTTAAGCTTTGTTTAAAAGATTTTCCCTGTGGACCGAACCGGACTTACTAAAAACTACACTACTGTACGATTAGGTACACTGCCTATAAGTGTTGTAGCAAGGTTTAAGTATATCCATTCAATAAATAAATAAATATCTTGAGTAAAATTGTATCGTATTTAATAGTATTTCCTTGTAAAATATAAGCTATTTTATATACCCCTAGCGAAAACATCAAACATTTTTGGCGCCACTGCCGGGGAACTTAAACGCCGAAAGCGCAACGCTAAATATTAAAAAAAAATATTTTTATTTTTAGTTTACTTTTATTAAAATACTCTTTTGTAAAAATACGTTTTAAATATTTGAAAATATAAAAAGAAAACAAATATATAAATATTTTTAAGAGTTTGTGAAATATTTAAGTTTTATAAAGTTTCTTTATTTTTATTTTATAAAAATATAAGTTTTATTTAAATATTTTGTTTTTATTTAAAACATAAAATCAAAAATCGAAAAAAAAAAACATTTATAAATCTAGTTTTAAGAGTTTTATTTATAAAATTATAAAATATTTCTATTTTTATTTTAGGTTTTAAAATATAAGTTTTATTAAATTTATATAAATATATTTTATTTAAAACAGAAAAATAAATAAATAAAATATAAATAAAACTGACCTGTTGAATTTTGACCTGCATCTCGTCTGAGCCTGAACCCTCCGCGACTCGTGGAGTTATTGAACCGGACCAACCGCGACTCGCGAAGCCGTCTGACACGGGCCACACAGGAACCCTAACAGCATTAATTACGGGATAATTATTAGTATTATTAATTTTAAAACCTAATTAGGGTTTGATTAGTTAATTAATTTTAATTAATTTAGTTTTATTTATTTAATTTGTAATATTAAGTTTATTTAGTTTTATTAATATATAAAAATTAATAGTTTTATAAAATAAATAATATAAAAATAATATTTTTATAAAAAATTGTACTTTTTTTACAACCTTTAGTATATTTTTATATTTTGTCCCTTTTTATTTGTTTTTAGCGTAACTTTTGTGTTTTTCGCTAGTTTTTAGTTTTAAACTTAATTTTTGCCATAGTTATTTTTATTTATAGATTTTTAGGCTTTGTCGTAAAATCCCTTAAGTGCTTTTTCTTTAGACTAATATCTAGGTGCTTTAGAATTTTGCGACGCCTTTTTAAATTTTAGTGCTTTTTTTTTTAAGTTATTGCCATTTGGGATATAGTTTTACTTGTAAACTTTGATATTTTTAGACACCTTTTACCTATGTATCAATTATCATTCCAATTAGTAATCTCAATTTGCGATTATAATTTTAAGTTAGTGGTAGTAATAAGGTTGGGTTAGTCGAGTGTTTTTAAGTTTTAAAGTCATTTTTTTTCTTTCGTATTTTTCGACGCCTTTTATTTTTCGACCTTTTTCGACGCGCTCTTTTTCTTTCTTATTTCTCGCCATTCTAGTTTTAGGACATAGATTTTTATTCTACTTCTTATCTAAATTTCTTAAAATTACGAAAATTTATTTTAAGTGGTTAAATTGATAGACATCAAAATTTTCTGGTTCGTAGTAATAGTTGGATTTGTACGTGGACCGGGTTATTGGAGCCAAACAGTCCTCAATTATATTAAGACCAAACGAATCCTGCCCCTCTGCTGCATCTTTTGGCTATTCGAAACTTGGGCAAAATCAGAAAAGTCTATTAATTGGATAACTTATATAATTTTTCTTTCCTTTTAAAAACTAATAGGATATTCAGTGAATGCACCGAGCAAGACGTTCACCACCTTTTGTACGTTCACCACCTGTAACTAGATCAAGACATCTAGCAAATATTACCACCGTTGATTTTCCTTTAGAATCGTCATCCAGTCGACCAAGTACTCTAATTCAAATTTCCGATAATCCATTTTTTGAACCCGACCTCACAATTGAGAATCCGGATAATATTCAGGGACAATTCATAGATCCTGAACCATTAAATTTTCCTCCGGAACCACCAATCATTCAAACAGAGATTGTTGAGGAATGAACCATTAAATCAGAATCCTCTAGTGATTCGGATTCAACAAATTCAATCATGAAAAATCTGGAACCTTTAAGTATGGAAGACCGAATGAGAGCTAAACGCACTGGCCAAGGTCACGCAATTACTCATCCAGACATTAATGCGCCAGATTATGAAATCAAAGGACAAATTCTACACATGGTGACTAATCAATGCCAATTTAGTGGTGCGCCGAAGGAAGATCCAAATGAACATCTTCGTACCTTTAATAGGATCTGCACACTATTTAAAATCCGAGAAGTGGAAGATGAACAAATATATCTCATGTTATTTCCCTGGACTTTAAAGGGAGAAGCCAAAGATTGGTTGGAATCGTTACCTGAAGGGGCGATTGATACATGGGACGTTTTAGTTGAAAAATTTCTTAAACAATTCTTTCCGGCATCTAAAGCCGTAAGACTTCAAGGAAAAATTGTTACGTTCACACAGAAGCCAAATGAAACTCTATATGAGGCGTGGACAAGATTTGAAAAGTTATTAAGAGGATGTCTGCAACATGGTTTAGACACCTGTCAAATAGTACAAATATTCTACCAAGGATGCGACATCACTACAAGAAAAGACATAGATATAGCAGCTGGTGGTTCTATTATGAAGAAAGCCGAAACTGATGCTTATAAAATTATTGATAACACTGCTTCCCACTCACATGAGTGGCACCAAGAAAAAGATATCGTTAGATCATCTAAAGCAGCTAGAGCCGATTCTAGCCATGACTTAGATTCCATTTCCGCAAAGATAGATGATGTCGAGAGACGAATGGAAAAGATGACTAAGGATATTCACTCAATACAAATTAGTTGTGAGCAGTGTGGAGGACCACATTTGACAAAAGATTGTCTCAGTATTGAATTAACAATGGAATAAAGAGAGAATATTTCATACATAAACCAAAGGCCTGGAAATAATTATCAGAATAATTATCAACCGCCAAGACCGATCTACAATCAAAACCAGAATTATAACAGAAATGTTCCATACAACAACCAACAAGGTCCTAGCAATCAACAAGTATCCAATAATAATTACAACCAGCAAAGACCTAATTTTCAAAACAAACCACCACAACCCGATGATAAAAAGCCGAATTTAGAAGATATGATGACGAAGCTAGTTGAAACTCAAACGCAGTTTTTTACATCTCAGAAACAAACGAATGAACAAAATGCTCAAGCATTTAGAAATCAACAAGCTTCTATTCAAAACTTGGAACAAGAAGTAAGTAACCTAGCAAGGTTAATAGGTGAAAGAAAACCGGGAAGTTTACCTAGTGATACAAATGCTAACCCCCGGAATGAAACAGCTAAAGCCATTACCACAAGAAGTGGTACAACACTTAAACCACCTGAAATACCTGAAAATTCTGATGAAGCTATTCCTACTCCACAAGAACCACAACCTGAACAAGATAAGGAAAAAGAACCGGTAGTTGAAAAGGTTAATGAAGATAACACAGTTAAGGCTAAACCTTATGTTAAACCATACCAACCACCACTTCCTTACCCGAGTAAAATGAAAAAAGAAAGACTTGAAGCCGAGCAATCCAAATTCTTGGATATGTTTAAACAGATAAATATAAATCTTCCTTTCATTGATGTGATTTCAGGAATGCCTAGATATGCTAAATTCTTGAAAGATCTAATCACAAATAGAAAGAAAATGGAAGAACTCTCGGCCGTTACTATGAATGCTAATTGTTCAGCAGTGCTGTTGAATAAGATACCAGAACAATTATCTGATCCAGGAAGTTTCACAATTCCGTGTTTTCTGGGTAGTCTTAGTTCAATAGAAGCATTGGCAGACTTAGGTGCTAGTATAAATTTAATGACGTATTCACTATACGCTAAACTAGACCTTGAAGAATTGAAACCAACAAGAATAAGTATACAACTAGCCGATAGATCAATAAAATATCCTAGAGGGATAATGGAAAACATGCTAGTTAAAGTTGGTACTTTAGTATTTCCAGTAGATTTTGTTGTTCTGGACATGGAAGAAGATTCTCAAGTTCCTCTCATATTAGGAAGACCATTCTTAAACACGGCTAAAGCAATGATAGACGTGTTCGGTAAGAAATTGACCCTAAGTATAGAGGACGAGAGTGTTACCTTTTCAGTTGATAGAGCAATGCAACAACCGCAATCTGCAGATGATACATGTTATTATATTCAAACTATAGATTCACATGCAGAATTGTTAGAAGAATTTCCAGAATTACAAGGAACAGGAGAATGTTCTTTAGGAGAAGGTAATGAACCAATTGATGGAGCTGAAATGTTAGCTACACTAATAGCTAATGGATATGAACCAACAACAGAAGAAATTCAAATGCTAAAAGAAGAAGACAGATATCGATATAAATCATCGATAGAAGAACCACCGAAATTAGAGTTAAAGCCACTTCCAAACCATTTGGAATACGCTTATTTACATGGTGAATCTGAATTACCTGTAATAATATCGTCTTCTCTTACTGAAAATGAAAAATCTCAACTCATTTCTGTGTTGAAAGCTCATAAACCAGCCATTGCATGGAAGATTCATGATATTAAAGGAATAAGTCCTTCGTATTGCACACATAAAATCCTTATGGAAGAAGGTCATAAAACGTATGTGCAACGCCAACGAAGACTAAATCCTAATATGCAAGATGTTGTTAAAAAAGAAATTATTAAACTGCTAGATGCAGGTCTAATTTATCCAATTTCTGATAGTCCATGGGTAAGCCCAGTTCAATGCGTGCCTAAGAAGGGTGGCATGACTGTTATCACAAATGAGAAAAATGAGCTTATTCCTACTAGGACTGTAACAGGATGACGTGTATGTATTGATTATAGAAAATTAAATGACGCCACCAGAAAAGATCACTTTCCCTTACCTTTCATTGATCAAATGTTGGAAAGGCTAGCCGGAAATAGTTACTATTGTTTTCTAGATGGTTTTTCCGGATATTTTCAAATTCCAATAGCACCCGAAGATCAAGAGAAAACCACATTCACGTGCCCTTATGGTACTTTTGCTTATAAACGCATGCCATTTGGACTTTGCAACGCCCCTGCAACCTTTCAAAGGTGCATGATGGCGATTTTTCACGACATGATAGAAGAATGCATGGAAGTTTTCATGGATGACTTTTCAGTCTTCGGTGATACTTTTGAAACATGTCTAGCTAATCTTGAACGAATGCTGATTAGATGCGAACAATCAAATCTAGTTCTTAATTGGGAGAAATGCCATTTCATGGTTAAAGAAGGCATCGTTCTTGGACATAAAATTTTAAAAGAAGGAATTGAAGTGGATAGAGCTAAAGTAGATGTAATTGCTAAACTTCCACATCCCACCAATGTTAGAGGAGTTAGGAGTTTTCTAGGGCATGCCGGTTTTTACCGACGTTTCATAAAAGATTTTTCTAAAATTGCCACTCCTATGAATAAACTCCTAGAAAAAGATGTTTCATTCATCTTTTCAGATGAATGCATCAAATATTTTAATATTCTTAAAGAGAAACTCACTAATGCGCCGATCATGATAACACCAAATTGGAATCTACCGTTTGAACTAATGTGCGATGCAACTGATTTTGCAATGGGAGCCGTTTTAGGACAAAGGATTGAAAAACGATTTCAACCTATATATTATGCTAGTAAGACGTTACAAGGAGCACAAACGAACTATACAACTACTGAAAAAGAACTCCTTGCTATTGTCTTCGCTTTTGACAAATTTCGTTCATATCTCGTTCTAGCAAAAATGGTGGTCTATACCGACCATTCTGCTCTTAGATACCTATTTTCGAAACAAGATGCCAAACCAAGATTAATCCGTTGGATCTTACTCTTACAAGAGTTCGATATTGAAATCCGAGATAAAAAAGGAGCAAAAAATCTCACCGCTGATCATCTTTCTCGTCTTTAAAATCCCGAATTAGAAGTTCTAAATGAATCGGCCATACAAGACAACTTTCCTGATGAATATCTATTAAAGATAGATTATAATGAAATACCATGGTTTGCAGACTATGCAAACTACTTAGTATGTGGATTCCTTGAAAAAGGATTATCGTACCAAAAACGAAAGAAATTCTTCAGTGATATAAAACACTATTTTTGAGAAGATCCACATCTGTTTAAAAGTTGTCCCGATGGAATAATACGCCGATGTGTATTTGGAGATGAAGCTAGTAAAATTTTAAACCATTGTCACACAGGACCAACAGGAGGGCACTATGGGCCTCAACTAACAGCAAGAAAAGTTTATGATGCTGAATTCTATTGGCCTACAATTTACAAAGATGCACACCTTCTTTGCAAATCCTGTGATGCTTGTCAAAGGGCCGGAAAAATAAGTCAACGTGATGAAATGTCACAAAATGTCATCCAAGTATGTGAAGTATTTGACATTTGGGGTATTGACTTTATGGGTCCATTTCCAAAATCACATAATAATCTCTATATTCTCGTAGCCATTGATTATGTATCTAAATGGGTGGAAGCACAAGCTCTCCCAACTAACGATGCACGAGTTGTAGTCAACTTTTTAAAACGTCTTTTTGCAAGGTTTGGAACGCCGAAAGCTTTAATAAGTGATCGGGGTACTCATTTCTGTAATAATCAACTTGAGAAAGTTCTCAAAAGATATGGAGTAACTCATAAAATCTCCACCGCATATCATCCACAAACAAGTGGACAAGTTGAAAATACCAACCGAGCTTTAAAACGTATTCTAGAAAAAACCGTAGGATCAAATCCGAAGGAATGGTCCATTAAATTGGAGGATGCACTCTGGGCTTTTAGAACAGCCTACAAAACTCCAATTGGAACCACACCTTTTAGACTTATTTATGAAAAAGCATGTCATCTTCCAGTAGAAATTGAACACAAAGCATTTTGGGCTTTGAAGACATGTAATCTTGATTTACATGAAGCTGGACGTCTACGGTTAAGTCAACTAAACGAATTAGAAGAATTAAGACATGAAGCATACGAAAATTCATTAATCTATAAGGAAAGAACGAAGAAATGGCATGATAAAAGAATCAGAAGTTCAAAAGAATTCAAAGAAGGAGAAAGAGTTCTTCTTTTCAATTCACGATTCAAGCTATTTCCTGGAAAATTGAAATCAAGATGGTCTGGACCATTCATAGTCAAAAGAGTTTTCCCATACGGAACGATAGAATTAATAAATTCAAATGGGATTGAATTTAAGGTTAATGGTCACAGAGTTAAACATTACATAGATAGTCCAATGGAAGTTGACAATGAAGTTAATCACAATTTCGATACCACAGCTAACTAAGTGTGGGGAGAATCAAGTCTTTTAAAGGATAATATGTATTTCTGTTAGAGTTAGATTTTCTGTTTTCGTGTAGTTCTCGAAAATGGAACCCGAATGGTCTTTCCCTAGCAGACCCTAAAGAACTAGTCTTCTCCCCCCATTCTGAATTTTTATTTTTTTAGGAAATGAAGACTACCTGTGAACTAAACCATGGTCTAATGCTACACGCTTTGATCACTAAACGTAATAATGACACACTTCCGAGTGAAATAGTATCAGTAATCAGAGAAAGATTGGACGGAGTAAGAAAAGAATCCAGATGCGAAGATAATAAGTTACAATTTGGTAAAGAAAAATCAAAATCTGCAGTGAAAAGAAGAGCACGACACCTTGAAAGATGTCACAAATGCGGAAAATGGTCACATGGAGGTAAATGTTCAAATAATCAAACCTATTCAAACACCGAATTCGTTACTTTATGCAGAGACGGACCGTTCATATGTTTAGAAGAAAAAAACACTGAATGCTCGAGGTTACGCCTTTGTAGCTATGGAAAACCAATTAAACCGACTATCTTATGAGTGGGATAGATCATATCACTAAGAATACTATCTTACAGGTAAGTCTGTACAGTTTTTATTTTTTTTATTTTCATTTTTAACCTTTTGATAATAAACACTAATTTGTTCGCTATAAAGTATTAAATTGGTATTGAATAAAATTAGGTTTGGCGACCGAAATTATTGATATCATACAAAAATTTATTACATCACTGCGAAATTTAACGTTTATTCTTAAGGTATAAATATCTTTAATCAATCAACCCAAAATATTTCAAAAATTCGTCATGAGTTAAATTAGGTCATGGAACCGAAATTACTTTACCGAAAAGAGGGGCGCATATTTTTGATAATATTTGATTGATTAAAGTGGGATAAAAGACAAAAAGATTTTTAATTTTATTTTTACCATGTTTTTAAAATTAATATATAAATCTTAAATTAATATTGTGAACTTTTTAAGATCAATATATTTAAGTTTGTCAATATTTGAAAAATTTTAATATTTTTAATATAAGTTTGTATGTATAACAACAAAATTAAATATAAGTTTGGTGTAAATTTATAATATGAATTTTTAATTAAGTTTGGTGTGAATTTTTAATTTTATGCATTTTAAATTTAAGTTTGGTGTGAATTTAAAAACAAAATTTACTTTATTTCGTTAAGTTAAAAATATGATTTTTAAAATTCATCGTAAGTTGAAGACTAGGTCTTTGAACCGAAATTGCTTTACCCGAGGGAGGGACGAGAACTTTTATTATCATTATTTTTAATCTTATTAAACTAAAGTATGCCAAAAACATTAAAAAATCCAAAAATCTTTACTTTTAAAACCGCGCTTTGAATTGACAAATTTTAAAATTTTGTCGAGGGACGGACTAGGACATCGATCCGAAACACCCTCGCTCCTAAAGGAAAAACAAATTTTTAAAATTTAATTAATTATAAGTTTTATAAAGTATAAGGTTTTATAAAAAAAAAAAAAAAAAAAACGTCGCGAGTTGCGGAGTTTGTAAGGTCCAAATGCCGCGACTCGCGGAGGACCAAAAACCCAGAAAAAAAATAAAACGCAAAGAAACAGATCAGTCCACCCACAACCACACTCCAAACTGCGAAAAGACACCCGAAAATACCGAAAAACACACACCAAATTCGCAATTTTTGACCGTTTTTCATCAAATCTTTTACTAAAATCATGTTGAGAAGGATGCTATCAAGGAATTACTCAAGAAAAACGGTAAATTTCTACACCTAAACACCATTTAATCCGAAAATTGGTGTTCTTGAGCAATTTTTTCCCCAATTCGATTTTGATACTTTTTAGTGTAATTATGCTTAAATTGCTTATGTATTATGCTTGTATAACCAAGATTGATGCTATTTAACATGATTAGAAGCCTTAAACTTCAAATTTTGAGTAATCTAGGGTTTGTGTTCTTGAGCAATTTGGGGCTTTTTGATATAAACAGGTTATGGCCGATTTTTGTCATGAATTGTTGCTAAATTAAGTAGTGTAACATGTTTAGGTAGTTAAATGATCCAAACTTTGAGCCTAAACATGATTTTGAGAATTAAAGTGGACTTTTTCAAGTCTAAAATTCATGAACTTGATTTTTAAGAGATAATGCCATTTGAAACTTGTTTAATTGCTAGTAATGATTATTTTGACATGCTATTTGAGTTGAATGCTTATGAACTTGGCGAACATTTTCGTATATGCTTATTTGAAAAAGTGTAGATTTGATAAAAATATGAAAATGAGCTTAAGTTTGATATAAATTGAACAAGTCATTGTAATTATTTTGATTGATGATTTTGCTGACACTAATGCATATTTGGATGCATAAAAATTGTGTTTGATGTGTTTTGCAGACTGAAAGGTGTGAATCTTCATCCCAAGCTCGCAATGCTCCTCCTGAGAGTGCGGAACAACAGGATGTTGATAGCTATTATAAACAAGATATACCTCATCCAGTTATGACATTTTCAGATATGCACTTGGAAGATTTGCACCCGAACTTGAGATTTGACAGACTTTGGATAGATTATCCAAAATACCAAAGGGGCTTGCATACTCTTCATTCTAAAGCTGTTGAAGTACCTAGGGTAATAGAATGGGCACCGTTAGAAGCTGTAGAATTAGCCGGGCCAATTAGGGAATTACTTACACAGAGGTATGGTAATTCTACTTTTAACGATTGGGTACGTTTATTCAACATGCGTAGACCTGTATATAAAGTATGGTGTGAAGAATTATTGTGTAGTATAGAAATAAATGATCGGGTAGTTAGTTTAACCGATCGATCTTTTATTAGATTTTTGTTAGGAGGTTCGATGCGCCACATGTCTTTACTAGACATGGCTCAGGCCTTACGTATATATACGCCTGAGGAGCTAGCATCTGCCGATTGTAGAGGGTTGATATTGAACGATAGGAAAATTGATGAAAATTTTGATACCCATGGTGTATGGAGTCAAATGACTAGCCATCACCGATTTAAAGGGGGAAATTACTCTTATTTGGATATAGATAGAGCAGAGTTAAGAGTAATTCATAGGTTTTTAGCCAATTCGATTACACAACGAGGTAAGAATAAGGAAAAGGTAAATGAATAGGATTTGTTTTACCACATGTGTATTCGAGACCCACAAAGCGCTGTAAGTATACCTTATTGTGTGGATTATTATTTATCAGCTATGGTTAGGGGGATGAGACCGCATAGCATAATAGGAGGTGGTATATTTATTACTTTGATTGCTGAATATCTCGGTGTGGATATAAGTCGGGGGGATTATTAGTCGAAGAACCAGAACCCCGCGATACAATAGGTTTAAATGTATACCATGGTGCGAAGGTTTTGAAGAGGTGAAATAACGCCACAGTACAATACCATGGTAGACATCCACAGGTTGAGAGAAACCAACAGCCAGGTATTGTGGGAGGAGGAAATGAAATGACAGAAATACAAAGGTTTATAGCTTCACAAGAGTATGAAAATGCTAGACATCGAGCATTTGAAGATTGGCAAGTTCATCAAAACCAAATCATAGCTCATTGCCAACATGTAGGTAGAAACTATATTCCTACTCCATCGCCCGTATTTCCTCCCTGGTCTATAGAGATCCAACCACCGTATCCTACGTATAACCCAGCCGAAGCATTTTATAACACATATGGTTATGCATGGAACCCCTACTGGTATCAGTATCATCCCTAGTTTACTTAGTTTTATTTATTTTATAATTTGTAATGTTGATACATTTAATACTTATGTTAATATTGTAATAGTTTTTATAATTTTCTAATTTTTTTTATTAGATTTTAATAATTTTTGAATGTGGGGTAATATACCAAACTTCAAAAATATGTATATATGTTTGCAGTTTATCTTATGTACACAACAGGGTAAAACAACGCATTTTCAAAGACTGGCATTAAGTTCAGCAAAAGCAACTAATTTTGACGACAAGATGCAAAATAAATGTGATATAACAACAAGACGGAATGAACAAATGATATGCACCATTTATCATTCAGCAAACAAACACAAATATGTTTGGAAACTTTGGTAAAATTTAATCATTTCTACGCTAATCACCCTCAATAATTTAAATTGTTACTGATTTCTTGCAAATGAGGGCATTGCAAGATCTTAAGTGTGGGAAGGGGTTAAATTCTTTCGGATTTTTAAAATTTTTACTTTATACACTTGGTTACCATTAAAAATACTAGTAAATCAGTAGTTGTATTAGAATCTAGTGCTCTATGATAATAAAGAACAGCCCTAGTCTTATATACTGACTACCCAATTCTAGTAAAAAAATTTAAAATTTTCAACTAAATGAATTTAAAATCATGTTTATACATATTTATGAACGATAATACTAGGTGTTAACACCGAAATTATTGTTACCTTGGAAAGGACATAAATTGAGAAACAAACCAAAATGTTAGAATTCATTTAAAATGGAATAGATGACAATAAAAAGGAAAATAAAAGCCAAGTGTGGGAAATTTTCACCAAGTTATTCAAAATATATATCACATATTTTTGTACAAATAATTGAAGATACTTTTGTTTTGGACGATAATTAACTATTTTAGCCGATTTACTGTAAGAAAGATGGATCTACACGATGAATCAATTCTATCATTAAAAGGAAGTAAAGTCTTCCGAAAAAGACACGCGCTTCTTGATTTAGGTTAAGAAGTTGTCGTCCAGACCAGCTGTAGGTTGACGAAAAATCTAGAAAAGTCATCACTAAAATCAGCAGGAAATCCACGGACCTCAGCATAAAACAGGGTCGCCAAGTGGTCAGATTTATCCTAACCATGAGAAGGATTTATCTCATACAATGGAGGGGCACCGTGCAAATTAGCTGGATAAGACTAATGAATCAGATCCCCAGAAAGGATAACCTCCTTAAAGATCAAAAATCAGCTTTTAAGACTGATATTACTCAATCCTAGAGATTGACCTTAAAGATTGAGAATTCAAACTCATGGAATTCAATGATATCTAAACTCGAGCTTGAACGAGAAAATATTTTGATCAAAAATTACAAACCGATTTGTTTTCTGAAAACCCTATTTTCAATACGTTCATTACCATTGAACGTAAAATCCTAGGAATTCACCTGGAATTCATTAGGTCATCTGAACCAAATCGGGTGTCAACCGTAAGAACGGTGGTTGCATAGCATGGTCAAAGACAAGACCTTGTGCCAGACCGAAAAAATTATAAGGGTGAGCTTTACTATTGCTCCTACCAAGGATAGTAATTGCGTCCGACACGTTATAGACCATAATTAAAAGCATGTCAGGGGACATTGCCTTAACAGTTGCTTGTTCAACGCTTTCCTTTACAACCGGACGGTAGTTTATCGAAAGGTAATATACGGGACAAGTGAACTGGACGTGTTGCTTTCCTAATACAAGGTTAGCAAGTGGGTAACACAAAACCACAAGTGTTGAGCTAAAATTTTCAAATCTGAAATCCACACAAACCCACAAAAATATTTTGCAAACACCGGTGAAGGGTTATTCTGGAAAACTAATCTAGGGTAAAAGCTAGATTAAAATTTTCAAAAGATCAAATGTTTTCATAAAGATCCAATTTCCTTAAAGGATCTAAATTTTATAGTCATGTGGGACTGTAAACCATATCGTTACTACCATTGTTTATACCACCGTATAGAAATCACTGATATACAAAGTGTGAAGAATAAAGAAGTGATTCTAGTATTTCAAGACTATATTGCTTGAGGACAAGCAACACTCAAGTGTGGGAATATTTGATAATGCTAAAAACGAACATATATTTCATAGCATTATTCCTCAAGAAAGACAAGCTTTTAGTTGCAATTGTTCTATTTACAAGTGATATTCGTTTAAATAATAAAAGGTGAAGACAAAAGGCAGATTCGACGAATTGAAGACGCAAACGACCAAAAAGCTCAAAAGTACAAAAGACAATCAAAGAGGTTCCAATTATTGATAAGAAACGTCTCGAAATTACAAGAGTACAAGATTCAAAACACAAAGTACAAGATATTAAATTATTCGCAAGGACGTTCGAAAATCCGGAACCGGGACCAGAGTCAACTCTCAACGCTCGACGCAACGGACTAAAAATTACAAGTTAACTATGTATATAAATATAATATAATATATAATTAATTCTTAAAATTAATATATATATTATAATATATTTATAATTCGTCGGCAAACAAAGAGCCAAATCTGAGTGAGCTGTAATTTCAAACTCCGCGACTTGCGGAGTTTGAAGAAGGAAAATTCCGCGAGTCGCGGAGTTCACCTGGACTCAAATTCCTATAAAAGCCAACGCAGTTCGACGAAAAATATATCCTAAAATCTCTCTTTCTCTATATGTAAACGTAATATATATATATATATATATATATATATATATATATATATATATATATATATATATATATATATATATATATATATATTAATTTTAATTTTAATTTTAATTATAATTCTAATAATAAGGGTATGTTAGCGAATGTTGTAAGGGTGTAAGTCGAAATTCTGTCCGTGTAACGCTACGCTATTTTTAATCATTGTAAGTTATGTTCAACCTTTTTAATTTAATGTCTCGTAGCTAAGTTATTATTATGCTTATTTAAAACGAAGTAATCATGATGTTGGGCTAATTACTAAAATTGGGTAATTGGGCTTTGTACCATAATTGGGGTTTGGACAAAAGAACGACACTTGTGGAAATTAGACTATGGGCTATTAATGGGCTTTATATTTGTTTAACTAAATGATAATTTGTTAATGTTAATATAAAGATTTACAATTGGACGTCCCTATAAATAACCATATACACTCGATCGGATACGATGGGCAGGGTATTTATATGTACGAATAATCGTTCATTTAACCGAACATGGGAATGGATTAATAACCACTAGAATTATTAAAACAGGGGTGAAATTATGTACAAGGACACTTGGCATAATTGTTAACAAAGTATTAAAACCTTGGGTTACACGTAGTCGATAACCTGGTGTAATTATTAAACAAAGTATTAAAAAATCTTGTTACAGTTTAAGTCCCCAATTAGTTGGAATATTTAACTTCGGGTATAAGGATAATTTGACGAGGATACTCGCACTTTATATTTATGACTGATGGACTGTTATGGACAAAAACCAGACGGACATATTAAATAATCCAGGACAAAGGACAATTAACCCATGGGCATAAAACTAAAATCAACACGTCAAACATCATGATTACGGAAGTTTAAATAAGCATAATTCTTTTATTTCATATTTAATTTCCTTTATTTTATATTTAATTGCACTTCTAATTATCGCATTTTTATTTATTGTTATTGTATTTAATTGCACTTTTAATTATCGTACTTTTTAATTATCACAAGTTTATTTTATCGCAATTTCATTATCGTTATTTACTTTACGCTTTAAATTAAGTCTTTTATTTATTTAATATTTTACATTTTGTTTTAACTGCAACTAAAGTTTTAAAAAATCGACAAACCGGTCATTAAACGGTAAAAACCCCCCTTTATAATAATAATATTACTTATATATATATTTGTATTTTTATAAAATAAAACTAATATAGCGTTAAGCTTTGTTTAAAAGATTTTCCCTGTGGACCGAACCGGACTTACTAAAAACTACACTACTGTACGATTAGGTACACTGCCTATAAGTGTTGTAGCAAGGTTTAAGTATATCCATTCAATAAATAAATAAATATCTTGAGTAAAATTGTATCGTATTTAATAGTATTTCCTTGTAAAATATAAGCTATTTTATATACCCCTAGCGAAAACATCAGCCTAACTCGGCCCAACAAATAGGAGAACGGCACTTGCGGCCATACAACGCTTCAAAAGGTGCAGCTTTAATACTCGAATGATAACTGTTGTTGTAAGAGAATTCGGCTAGCGGCAGATGCCTTTCCCAAGACTTTCCAAAGTCAATAACACAGGCACGTAACATGTCCTCCAATGTCTGAATCGTTCGTTCACTCTGACCGTCGGTCTGTGGGTGATAAGTGGTACTCATGTCGAGACGAGTTCCCAAGGCTTCTTGCAAGGAACGCCAGAATCTAGAAGCAAAACGGGGATCGCAATCTGAGATAATTGATAGAGGCACACCATGACGAGATGCAACCTCTTTGATGTACAGTTGAGCAAGTCTCTCCATTGTATCTATTTCCTTCATTGCTAGGAAATGAGCAGATTTGGTAAGACGGTCAACGATAACCCAGATTGTATCGTATCCGCCCACCGTTTTTGGTAGCTTCGTGATGAAATCCATCGTAATTGCGGGGATTTCCGGTTGTTGAAGTAATCCAGATGGTCTCTGATGTTCAGCCTTAACCTTCGAACAAGTCAAACACCTCCCAACATACGTTGCAACATCCTTCTTAAGATTTGGCTACCAATACTGTTCCTTGAGATCGTGGTATATTTTGCCGGCTCCTGGATGAATCGAATATCTCGACTTGTGGGCTTCATCAAGTAAAAGGCTTCGTAAATCTCCATAACGAGGTACCCAAATTCTTCCGGCATAACATCGGAGTCCAGACTCCTTAACCTCGAATTTAGAGATGAGGATGTTTAGGTATTCACGAGATATGTTCTCCTCCTTAAGAGCCTCTTCTTGGGCTACTCAGATCTAGCTATGGAGGTTCGAATGGATGGTGATGTTCAGAGCCCGAACACGAAGAGGTACCGTTCTCTCCTTTCGGCTTAATGCGTCGGCTACAACATTGGCCTTACCAGGATGGTAACGAAGTTCACAATTATAGTCGTTCAGCGTCTCAATCCATCGTCGTTGTCTTATGTTCAGGTGCTTCTGATCAAAGATGTGCTGGAGGCTTTTGTGATCGGTGAATATGGTACTCTTTGTTCCATAGAGATAGTGTCTCCACAGCTTCAATGCGAAGACAACGGCTCCAAGTTCGAGACCGTGAGTAGTGTAGTTTCGCTCATGAATCTTTAGCTGACGAGATGCATAAGCAATGACCTTCATTCTTTGCATCAATACACAACCAAAACCATTCTTCGAAGCATCGCAGTACACAATGAAGTTGCCACTGCCTTCGGGAAGAGATAAGATAGGTGCGGTGGTTAACTTCTGCTTCAGGGTTTGAAATGCTGCTTCTTGTTCGGTTTCCCAAACGAACTTCTTTTCTTTATGAGTCAGTGCGGTCAAAGGACGTTCAATCAACGAAAAACCTTCAATAAACCTTTTGTAGTAGCCGGCAAGACCTAGAAATTGGCGGATGTGAGTCAGAGTAGTGGGTGTCTCCCACTTGCTGATAGCTTCAATCTTGGCGGGGTCAACTTTGATACCTTGATCACTCACAATATGACCCAAAAATTGGACTTCCTTCAGCCAAAATTCACACTTGGAGAATTTGGCATAAAGCTGCTCTCGTCTCAAGAGTTCAAGCACTAACCGAAGATGTTGCTCATGTTCTTCTTCTCTCTTGGAGTAGATGAGGATATCATCTATGAAGATGATAACGAATTTATCCAGATAAGGCTTGCAGACACGATTCATGAGGTTCATGAACACGGCTGGTGCGTTGGTTAATCCGAACGGCATCACGAGAAACTCGTAATGACCATAGCGGGTTCTAAACGCAGTCTTCATCACATCACTCTCTTTCACCCTCAACTGGTGGTAACCGGATCGCAAATCGATCTTAGAGTACATGCTCGATCCTTGTAGCTGATCAAAAAGATCGTCAATTCGGGGAAGAGGATATCGATTCTTGATCGTCAATTTGTTGAGTTCGCGGTAGTCGATACACATGCAGAAGGATCCGTCCTTCTTCTTCACGAATAAAACGGGCGCACCCCAAGGCGACGAGCTTGGTTGGATAAACCCTCAGTCGAGCAATTCCTGAAGTTGACTCTGCAACTCTTGCAGTTCGGAAGGTGCTAGTCGATAAGGTGCGCGAGCTACGGGTGCAGCTCCCGGCACTAGATCGATCTGGAACTCCACTGCTCTTGGTGGCGGTAATCCAGGCAACTCTTCCGGAAAGACATCAGGGAATTCATTCACGGTTCGCACATCATTCACACTCTTCTCCTCTGTTTCTAAAGCCTTCACGTGTGCTAAAACAGCAAGACGTCCTTTCTTCATGATCTTTTGTGCTTTCATACAACTAATGAGGTTCAGCTTCGAGTTACATCTCTCTCCGTAAATAGTAAATGGCTCACCGTATCCTTGTGGTATAGGAAGAGCTTTGTCTCCACAGATAATGTCGGCCTTTACTTTGGTCAACCAGTCCATACCGACAATCACGTCAAAACTCCCCAATTTGATAGTTATTAAGTCAATTTCGAAATCCATTCCAGCTATGCTAATAATAGCTCCTCGTCCAATTTGGTCAACTTTCTCAAGTTTCCCATTGGCTACTTCTACTAGCATATTATCCTCTAAAGGCACTAATGACAATCTATCTTAGAGTAAAAGTTTCTACAGACATAGCTTCTATCGGCACCAGTATCAAATAGGACAGAGGCTAATAGATTGTTGATTGTGAATATACCTGTAACCAAGTCGGAGTTCTCACGTGCATCCCTTGCATTAACGTTGAACGCTCTACCACGCGGTGGGCCGCCGTCCTTCTTTTTATTGGGGCAATCATTCCTAAAGTGGCCCTGCTGTCCACACTCATAGCATTTCCTTGGCCCATTTTGGTTTGTCCTCACAGGTGGAATGGGAATCTTGCAGTTCTTTCCAACGTGCCCGATTCTGTTGCATTTTTCACAGACCGCATTACAGTACCCGGTATGGTGCTTGTAGCACCTCTTGCACTGCGGTAGAGTACCCTTGTAGTTGGAGTTCGAGCTAGTGTTCGGGTTGGGGTTCCTTCCGTCGTTAGGCCTCTTAGCGGGGGTTTGATCATAGGGTCACCCTTTGTTGTTGTAGTCCCACTTATGCTTCTCACCACTGGCTCCCGATTCGGATTTAGCCTTTTTCGGTTCTTTGCTGATAATTTGGTTCATAAGGGTATGCGCTATGAGCATAGCTGCCGGGACGTTGGGTGGATTAGAAGAGGTGACATTGCCTTGAATGGACGTGGGAAGTCCCCACAAGTAGCGTTCCATTCTCTTAAATTCCGGGGTGACCATCGTGGGACACATCAGCGCTAATTCCAGATACCTACGGTTGTAACCATCAAGATCGTTGCCCACAACCTTTAACTCCCAGAACTCAGCCTCCATCTTCTGTATTTCTGTCCTGGGGCAGTACTCTTCGATCATGGCCCCCTTGAATTCCTCCCACGGAATGGCATAAGCCTCATCAATACCCTTAGCTTGAGCCAGTGTGTTCCACCAGGTTAGGGCGCCGTCTGACAGCGTACATGAGGTATACTTGGTTTTGTTCGCCTCTGAGCAGTTGCTGACGCGGAACACAGCTTCTAATTTCTCAAACCACCTAGTCAAACCAACTGGCCCCTCAGTACCACTAAAGTTGTGGGGCTTGCAGCCTTGAAACTCTTTGTAAGTGCAACCGTTCTGGACATTCTGGTTAACCGGTGGGGCTGGGGGAATGACATTTTCCATGGCTGCGGCTACTCGTTCCGCAATCATTTCCTCAATTTGGGCTGCTGTGGGTGCTGCTCGTCCGTTTGCCATTGCTCTTCTAAATAGAAATTTTGACTTAAGTCAAAATCCAGCATTCAATATATATAATAATACAGTATATGGTAAACAGGGGAACAACACAACGCATGCCAATTAAGTAACGCAACCAGGTACAAATACCGCAAAACCAACATACAGTAACTTAAATAGAACACTGTGCAAGAATTAAACAATACAAAGTTCCATTCATTAATAAAGAGTTGCATACATCCGCATAGGTTCGTACAATACATAAGTAAAACATGAACTACAAACGAGATTACATAATAAAATCTACTACAAAGTCCTATGGTGACGGTGGGTAAAGAATGTCCATCACGTGGGACATATGGTCCTCGAGCTCAGTTACCCGAGCACGGAGGATCTCCTCCTCCCTTGTCAGTTCCTCGACAGAGGGAGGGGCTGGCAGAGTAGGCGGTGTTGCTGGTGCAGGTGGTGCCGGTGGTGCAGATGATCCGGCTCCAGAAGTAGAGGCTGCAAAGCGGTAAGGCTTACGCACGAAAGGATCAGCAGGGTAAGGCACAACCTGCTTACGAGCGGTAACCCTACGACGCTGACCATGTGCGTTAGTGAACGCTCGACCTCCGTTGATCCCCGGAATAACAGTACCGTCGAAACGGTACCGCTTCTTCGGCGGGGTGGAGGGTGGCTGTACAGGTGCATCATCAGGGTCCTCCTCGGCGGAATCATCGGCACTAGAGTCGTCTGTGGATGAGTCGTCGGATGATGAATCGTCAAAAACAGCTGGAGGTGGTGGCGCTCGGCGACCGGTAGTCATGATCCGATATCTGAAAGGTGGGATCGGTATGACACGTCCATCAGGAAGGCGTCGGCACCAATGGTTATGCTCATTACCAAATGGAACGTCCCCGTATTCCTCGGGAATCACAACACCACCAGAGCGGGGCTGTGGCTCCGAGGGTCTTGGGGCAAGTAGAGCTGGAAACTCCGGGGGGTCCTGGGCTCCGTCTGAGGTAACCACTGGGGCAGGCGTACGGCTACTGGTTCCGGAGGATGAAGCGCTGGGGTTACTGGTTAACGGGATTTGTGCGTCGGCAGCAGCAGTAGGTGAGGTGGCTGAAGAGTCTGAATCGCTGCCCAAAATGATGACAGGTGGAATATCCGACATCTGAACAAGGAAAAATAACTTTTCCATGTTAGTAAGTCATAAAGCAAGCACGTATTAGGCACTACAGCAACCTAGCATGGCAGTAATAATAACAGTGCTAAACAGAAATAACATGTGAAAGCAGATAGTAATCATGCAATAGGATAAATAAGCATACAACAAGTTCGCATGGCAGTAAGGATAAGCAATAGCATGCAGTAAGTTCATACAGCTGAAAAAGTAGACAAAAGCATGTAGTAAGTTTTGCGGAAACAAGTAAACTAGCAAGTTGTAGATTAGTCCTATTAGTGAATCCTACTCGGGTCGGTCTAGACTCACTAATGCAACCTAATTCCCTACAATCAATGCTCTGATACCAAATATGACGCCCCGTACAAAACCATCGTGTACGATTCGTCAACAACAGGATCTTTACACGGTTGAATACTACATGCTGTTTGAAAACCAGTTTGCATTCATAAAAAGATAGCGTTTACAAAAGATAACGTGACACAAAGGTCATTACAAAGCCATTATTCAAATAACATAAGTTGCCAATGCAAAATAAAAGTTTCATGATTTAGACATCTCTAGTAATGCAGCGGATGTAGTGACCCGAACTTTTCCATGTTTATATATATTAATTGAGATTGATATTTACATGATTAAATGTTTCTAACATGTTAAACAATCAAACTTGTTAAGATTTGATTAATTGAAATATGTTTCATATAAACAATTGACCACCCAAGTTGACCAGTGATTCACGAACGTTAAAACTTGTAAAAACTATATGATGACATATATATGGTTATATATATAGTTAACATGATATTATGATAAGTAAACATATCATTAAGTATATTAACAATGAACTACATATGTAAAAACAAGACTACTAACTTAATGATTTTGAAACGAGACATATATGTAACGATTATCGTTGTAACGACATTTAATGTATATATATCATATTAAGAGATATTCGTACATCATAATATCATGATAATATAATAATTTAAAATCTCTTTTGATATTATAAACATTGGGTTAACAACATTTAACAAGATCGTTAACCTAAAGGTTTCAAAACAACATTTACATGTAACGACTAACGATGACTTAACGACTCAGTTAAAATGTATATACATGTAGTGTTTTAATATGTATTCATACACTTTTGAAAGACTTCAATATACTTATCAAAATACTTCTACTTAACAAAAATGCTTACAATTACATCCTCGTTCAGTTTCACCAACAATTCTACTCGTATGCACCCTTATTCGTACTCGTACAATACACAGCTTTTAGATGTATGTACTATTGGTATATACACTCCAATGATCAGCTCTTAGCAGCCCATGTGAGTCACCTAACACATGTGGGAACCATCATTTGGCAACTAGCATGAAATATCTCATAAAATTACAAAAATATGAGTAATCATTCATGACTTATTTACATGAAAACAAAATTACATATCCTTTATATCTAATCCATACACCAACGACCAAAAACACCTACAAACACTTTCATTCTTCAATTTTCTTCATCTAATTGATCTCTCTCAAGTTCTATCTTCAAGTTCTAAGTATTCTTCATAAATTCCAAAAGTTCTAGTTTCATAAAATCAAGAATACTTTCAAGTTTGCTAGCTCACTTCCAATCTTGTAAGGTGATCATCCTACCTCAAGAAATCTTTGTTTCTTACAGTAGGTTATCATTCTAATACAAGGTAATAATCATATTCAAACTTTGGTTCAATTTATATAACTATAACAATCTTATTTCAAGTGATGATCTTACTTGAACTTGTTTTCGTGTCATGATTCTGCTTCAAGAACTTCGAGCCGTCCAAGGATCCATTGAAGCTAGATCTATTTTTCTCTTTTCCAGTAGGTTTATCCAAGGAACTTAAGGTAGTAATTATGTTCATAACATCATTCGATTCATACATATAAAGCTATCTTATTCGAAGGTTTAAACTTGTAATCACTAGAACATAGTTTAGTTAATTCTAAACTTGTTCGCAAACAAAAGTTAATCCTTCTAACTTGACTTTTAAAATCAACTAAACACATGTTCTATATCTATATGATATACTAACTTAATGATTTAAAACCTGGAAACACGAAAAACACCGTAAAACCGGATTTACGCCGTCGTAGTAACACCGCGGGCTGTTTTGGGTTAGTTAATTAAAAACTATGATAAACTTTGATTTAAAAGTTGTTATTCTGAGAAAATGATTTTTATTATGAACATGAAACTATATCCAAAAATTATGGTTAAACTCAAAGTGGAAGTATGTTTTCTAAAATGGTCATCTAGACGTCGTTCTTTCGACTGAAATGACTACCTTTACAAAAATGACTTGTAACTTATTTTTCCGACTATAAACCTATACTTTTTCTGTTTAGATTCATAAAATAGAGTTCAATATGAAACCATATCAATTTGATTCACTTAAAACGGATTTAAAATGAAGAAGTTATGGGTAAAACAAGATTGGATAATTTTTCTCATTTTAGCTACGTGAAAATTGGTAACAAATCTATTCCAACCATAACTTAATCAACTTGTATTGTATATTATGTAATCTTGAGATACCATAGACACGTATACAATGTTTCGACCTATCATGTAGACACATCTATATATATTTCGGAACAACCAAAGACACTCTATATGTGAATGTTGGAGTTAGCTATACAGGGTTGAGGTTGATTCCAAAATATATATAGTTTGAGTTGTGATCAATACTGTGATACGTATACACTGGGTCGTGGATTGATTCAAGATAATATTTATCGATTTATTTCTGTACATCTAACTGTGGACAACTAGTTGTAGGTTACTAACGAGGATAGCTGACTTAATAAACTTAAAACATCAAAATATATTAAAAGTGTTGTAAATATATTTTGAACATACTTTGATATATATGTATATATTGTTATAGGTTCGTGAATCAACCAGTGGCCAAGTCTTACTTCCCGACGAAGTAAAAATCTGTGAAAGTGAGTTATAGTCCCACTTTTAAAATCTAATATTTTTGGGATGAGAATACATGCAGGTTTTATAAATGATTTACAAAATAGACACAAGTACGTGAAACTACATTCTATGGTTGAATTATCGAAATCGAATATGCCCCTTTTTATTAAGTCTGGTAATCTAAGAATTAGGGAACAGACACCCTAATTGACGCTAATCCTAAAGATAGATCTATCGGGCCCAACAAGCCCCATCCAAAGTACCGGATGCTTTAGTACTTCGAAATTTATATCATATCCGAAGGGTGTCCCGGAATGATGGGGATATTCTTATATATGCATCTTGTTAATGTCGGTTACCAGGTGTTCACCATATGAATGATTTTTATCTCTATGTATGGGATGTGTATTGAAATATGAAATCTTGTGGTCTATTATTATGATTTGATATATATAGGTTAAACCTATAACTCACCAACATTTTTGTTGACGTTTTAAGCATGTTTATTCTCGGGTGATTATTAAGAGCTTCCGCTGTCGCATACTTAAATAAGGACGAGATTTGGAGTCCATGCTTGTATGATATTGTGTAAAAACTGCATTCAAGAAACTTATTTTGTTGTAACATATTTGTATTGTAAACCATTATGTAATGGTCGTGTGTAAACAGGATATTTTAGATTATCATTATTTGATAATCTACGTAAAGCTTTTTAAACCTTTATTGATGAAATAAAGGTTATGGTTTGTTTTAAAATGAATGCAGTCTTTGAAAAACGTCTCATATAGAGGTCAAAACCTCGCAACGAAATCAATTAATATGGAACGTTTTTAATCAATAAGAACGGGACATTTCAGTTGGTATCCGAGCGTTGGTCTTAGAGAACCAGAATTTTGTATTAGTGTCTCTTATCGAGGTTGTTAGGATGCATTAGTGAGTCTGGACTTCGACCGTGTTTACTTGAAAAATGATTGCTTAACAAATTTTGTTGGAAACTATATATTTTTAACATGTGAATATTATGTGATATATTAATCTCTTAACGCGTTTGATATTATGTGATAGATGTCTACCTCTAGAACAAGTCCCATTGACTCACCTAATAATAATGAAGAGTCAAATGTAAATTGGAATGATTCGTGGACTGATTCACAAGTTCCCGAAGAGGAACCGGAAGAAGAGTCGGAACCGGAAGAAGAGTCGGAACCGGAAGAAGAATCGGAACCGGATGAAGAAATAGAACCAGTGGGGGAAATAATAAAACGGTTAAGTAAAAGAAAATCCTCAACCAACCGACTAAGGTTAATTATGGTCAATGGTGTTTCCGCCAAGGAAGCAAAATATTAGGAGGATTACCAATTCTCCGATGAATCGGATTCTGACGAGAATTCCGATGATGTTATAGAAATTACCCCAACTGAATTTAAAAAGGCAAAAGAAAATAATAAGGGAAAGGGCATAAAAATAGAGAAATCTAATTCCAACCCCGATGAACTTTATATGTATCGTCAACCCCCGAAGTCCTTAAGTTGTAACAATGACCCGGGAACCTCTAAACCACCAGGTTTTTCTAAACCAATGTGGAAAACGACGGCTCGTATTAGGGGAACATCATATATCCCTAGAAACTTGACAAAATGAACCAAAACCGAAGAAGAAGAAACAAGCGAGTCGGAATAAGATAGTTGTATTCGTGTGGTGTAATATATGTAATATAGTGTGCTTATGCTTTATGATATATGTAAAAATTGCTTGTATTAATAAGTATTTTTTTTTATGAATCTAACTCTTGTCTATTTTACAGTTTAAAAACACAAAATGGATAGACAACCCAATATTTTAAGAGACCTACCCGGAGACATGATTGATGAAATCTTATCTAGAGTCGGTCAGAATTCCTCGGCACAACTATTTAAGGCGAGATCAGTTTGTAAGACATTCGAAGAACGTTCCAAGAATGTCTTGGTTTATAAGAGACTTTCGTTTGAAAGATGGGGGATATCACATTGGGAAACCCATAAGTTACGATGTGTTTACTTTGACGCATATATTGCGGGGAACCCAAATGCTATTTTACGCAACGGGTTAAGAAATTATTTTGACTCAATGTATCCGAATATAGGACTTCATGATTTAGAAAAAGCGGCTAAAATGCAACATAAAGAAGCATGCTATGCTTACGGGTTAGTAATGTTCGCTTCTCACCAAAGTGAGAAAAAGAACATCGGGCTACAACTATTAAACAAAACGTTTCCACAAGTGACGGAGTCGGTAATTGGAGTAAGAAATGAGGTTTTTAGATTGTTACGGGACTGTTGGACATTACGTAACCCTCGTCCCTTTGACGATGTTACTACACGCTGTCTTATCAACGGCCATAACGGTTATGTTCCACAAGACCAAGGATGGGAAGTAATCCTAGTAAAACCAGAATGCATGACTTGTTTCTGGATGTATGAATTTCGTGTCTTTATTGCCTTTGTTGAACGACTTGTGTACTAGCTAGAATTATCTTCACAATCATCTTGTATCAAATTTATTGTGTGCTATATTTCATGCTATATGTAAAATAAGCGGTATTGTAAGTTTGTAAAATATTGTGTAAAAGTTTGAACGCGAAATATTATTATAATCAGTTTTTCATATAGAATTGTAGTAGTTGAATTGTATATTAGCTACTAAGTATGAACTTAACGGGTAGGTACTACCCGAATTTAAACTTATAAAATGCTAATATGAAGAAAAAGCTTTTATAAATGAGTTCATATTATGCTACGAAATACTATTAACTACTCTTAATATTCTGTATGATTAACTTGTTCCATTTGACTATTTTGAAGGAAATGGCACCGACTACTCGACACACCATGAATATGAATGAAGAGGAATTCCGTACTTTTCTAGCTTCAAACATAGCCGCAGTACAGGCTGCGCTACATACCAACAATAACCTTGGATCTAGCAGTACGGGTGATCGTGTAGGATGCACCTACAAAGAATTCACTGCCTGCAAACCTTTGGAATTTGATGGAACCGAAGGACCGATCGGATTGAAACGGTGGACCGAGAAGGTCGAATCGGTGTTTGCCATAAGTAAGTGTACTGAAGAGGACAAAGTGAAGTACGCTACGCATACCTTCACATGTTCTGCGTTAACATGGTGGAATACCTATCTAGAGCAAGTGGGACAAGATGATGCTTACGTACTACCGTGGTCAGCATTCAAGCACTTAATGAACGAGAAGTACCGTCCCAGAACCGAGGTCAATAAGCTCAAGACAGAACTTAGAGGGTTACGAACCCAAGGATTTGATATTACCACGTACGAAAGACGATTCACAGAATTATGCCTATTGTGTCCGGGAGCGTTCGAAGATGAGGAAGAGAAGATCGACGCGTTTGTGAAAGGATTACCGGAAAGAATCCAAGAAGATATAAGTTCACACGAGCCCGCCTCCATACAACAGGCATGTAGAATGGCTCACAAACTAGTGAACCAGATTGAAGAAAGAATTAAAGAACAGACTGCTGAAGAGGCCAATGTGAAGCAAGTCAAAAGAAAGTGGGAGGAAAACGGTGATAAGAATCACCAATACAACAACAACAGCAATTACAACAATAATCGCAACAATTATCCCAACAATCGCAACATCAATCGCAACTACAACAAACGGCCCAACAACAACAACAACAACAACAACAACTACAACAATCATCCCAACAACAATAACAACCGCAACAACAACAACAATCAGAAGCAGCTATGCCAAAGGTGTGAAAAGTATCACTCGGGGTTCTGCACCAAATTTTGCAACAAGTGTAAAAGAAATGGTCATAGCGTGGCGAAGTGTGAGGTTTACGGACCAGGGGTTAACAGAACGAAAGGAACAAATGGTGTCGGAACGAGTAATGGCGGAGCAAGTAGTGTCGGAGCAAGTTATGCCAATGTAGTTTGTTATAAATGTGGAAAACCGGGCCACATTATTAGAAATTGCCCGAACCAGGAGAACACGAATGGACAAGGCCGCGGAAGAGTTTTCAATATTAATGCGGCAGAGGCACAGGAAGACCCGGAGCTTGTTGCGGGTACGTTTCTTATTGACAATAAATCTGCTTACGTTTTATTTGATTCGGGTGCGGATAGAAGCTATATGAGTAGAGATTTTTGTGCTAAATTAAGTTGCCCATTGACGCCTTTGAATAGTAAATTTTTACTCGAATTAGCAAATGGTAAATTAATTTCAGCAGATAATATATGTCGGAATCGAGAAATTAAACTGGGTAGCGAAACATTTAAGATTGACTTGATACCAGTAGAGTTAGGGAGTTTTGATGTGATAATCGGTATGGACTGGTTGAAAGAAGTGAAAGCAGAGATCGTTTGTTACAAAAATGCAATTCGCATTATACGAGAAAAAGGAAAACCCTTAATGGTGTACGGAGAAAAGGGCAACACAAAGCTACATCTTATTAGTAATTTGAAGGCACAAAAACTAATAAGAAAAGGTTGCTATGCTGTTCTAGCACACGTCGAGAAAGTACAAACTGAAGAAAAGAGCATCAATGATGTTCCCGTCGCAAAAGAATTTCCCGATGTATTTCCGAAAGAATTACCGGGATTACCCCCACATCGATCCGTTGAATTTCAAATAGATCTTGTACCAGGAGCTGCACCAATAGCTCGTGCTCCTTACAGACTCGCACCCAGTGAGATGAAAGAACTGCAAAGCTAATTACAAGAACTTTTAGAGCGTGGTTTCATTCGACCAAGCACATCACCGTGGGGAGCTCCTGTTTTGTTTGTCAAGAAGAAAGATGGTACATTCAGGTTGTGTATCGACTACCGAGAGTTGAACAAACTTACCATCAAGAACCGCTACCCACTACCGAGAATCGACGACTTATTTGATCAACTACAAGGCTCGTCTGTTTATTCAAAGATTGACTTACGTTCCGGGTATCATCAAATGCGGGTGAAAGAAGATGATATTCCAAAGACTGCTTTCAGAACATGTTACGGTCATTACGAGTTTATGGTCATGCCGTTTGGTTTAACTAATGCACCAGCTGTGTTCATGGACCTTATGAACCGAGTGTGTGGACCATACCTTGACAAGTTTGTCATTGTTTTCATTGATGACATACTTATTTACTCAAAGAATGACCAAGAACACGGTGAACATTTGAGAAAGGTGTTAGAAGTATTGAGGAAGGAAGAATTGTACGCTAAGTTTTCAAAGTGTGCATTTTGGTTGGAAGAAGTTCAATTCCTCGGTCACATAGTGAACAAAGAAGGTATTAAGGTGGATCCGGCAAAGATAGAAACTGTTGAAAAGTGGGAAACCCCGAAAACTCCGAAACACATACGCCAGTTTTTAGGACTAGCTGGTTACTACAGAAGGTTCATCCAAGACTTTTCCAGAATAGCAAAACCCTTGACTGCATTAACGCATAAAGGGAAGAAATTTGAATGGAATGATGAACAAGAGAAAGCATTTCAGTTATTGAAGAAAAAGCTAACTACGGCACCTATATTGTCATTGCCTGAAGGGAATGATGATTTTGTGATTTATTGTGACGCATCAAAGCAAGGTCTCGGTTGTGTATTAATGCAAGGAACGAAGGTGATTGCTTATGCGTCTAGACAATTGAAGATTCACGAACAAAATTATACGACGCATGATTTGGAATTAGGCGCGGTTGTTTTTGCATTAAAGACTTGGAGGCACTACTTATATGGGGTCAAAAGTATTATATATACCGACCACAAAAGTCTTCAACACATATTTAATCAGAAACAACTGAATATGAGGCAGCGTAGGTGGATTGAATTATTGAATGATTACGACTTTGAGATTCGTTACCACCCGGGGAAGGCAAATGTGGTAGCCGATGCCTTGAGCAGGAAGGACAGAGAACCCATTCGAGTAAAATCTATGAATATAATGATTCATAATAACCTTACTACTCAAATAAAGGAGGCGCAACAAGGAGTTTTAAAAGAGAGAAATTTAAAGGATGAAATACCCAAAGGATCGGAGAAGCATCTTAATATTTGGGAAGACGGAACCCGGTATAGGGCTGAAAGGATTTGGGTACCAAAATTTGGAGATATGAGAGAAATGGTACTTAGAGAAACTCATAAAACCAGATACTCAATACATCCTGGAACGAGGAAGATGTACAAGGATCTCAAGAAACATTTTTGGTGGCCGGGTATGAAAGCCGATGTTGCTAAATACGTAGGAGAATGTTTGACGTATTCTAAGGTCAAAGCTGAGCATCAGAAACCATCAGGTCTACTTCAACAACCCGAAATCCCGGAATGGAAATGGGAAAACATTACCATGGATTTCATCACTAAATTACCAAGGACTGCAAGTGGTTTTGATACTATTTGGGTAATAGTTGATCGTCTTACCAAATCAGCACACTTCCTGCCAATAAGAGAAGATGACAAGATGGAGAAGTTAGCACGACTGTATTTGAAGGAAGTCATCTCCAGACATGGAATACCAATCTCTATTATCTCTGATAGGGATGGCAGATTTATTTCAAGATTCTGGCAGACATTACAGCAAGCATTAGGAACTCGTCTAGACATGAGTACTGCCTATCATCCACAAACTGATGGGCAGAGCGAAAGGACGATACAAACGCTTGAAGACATGCTACGAGCATGTGTTATTGATTTCGGAAACAGTTGGGATCGACATCTACCGTTAGCAGAATTTTCCTACAACAACAGCTACCATTCAAGCATTGAGATGGCGCCGTTTGAAGCACTTTATGGTAGAAAGTGCAGGTCTCTGATTTGTTGGAGTGAAGTGGGGGATAGACAGATTACGGGTCCGGAGATTATACAAGAAACTACCGAGAAGATCATCCAAATTCAACAACGGTTGAAAACCGCCCAAAGTCGACAAAAGAGCTACGCTGACATTAAAAGAAAAGATATAGAATTTGAAATTGGAGAGATGGTCATGCTTAAAGTTGCACCTTGGAAAGGCGTTGTTCGATTTGGTAAACGAGGGAAATTAAATCCAAGGTATATTGGACCATTCAAGATTATTGATCGTGTCGGACCAGTAGCTTACCGACTTGAGTTACCTCAACAACTCGCGGCTGTACATAACACTTTCCACGTCTCGAATTTGAAGAAATATTTTGCTAAAGAAGATCTCACTATTCCGTTAGATGAAATCCAAATCAACGAAAAACTTCAATTCATCGAAGAACCCGTCGAAATAATGGATCGTGAGGTTAAAAGACTTAAGCAAAACAAGATACCAATTGTTAAGGTTCGATGGAATGCTCGTAGAGGACCCGAGTTCACTTGGGAGCGTGAAGATCAGATGAAGAAGAAATACCCGCATCTATTTCCAGAAGATTCGTCAACACCTTCAACAGCTTAAAATTTCGGGACGAAATTTATTTAACGGGTAGGTACTGTAGTGACCCGAACTTTTCCATGTTTATATATATTAATTGAGATTGATATTTACATGATTAAATGTTTATAACATGTTAAACAATCAAACTTGTTAAGACTTGATTAATTGAAATATGTTTCATATAGACAATTGACCACCCAAGTTGACCGGTGATTCACGAACGTTAAAACTTATAAAAACTATATGATGACATATATATGGTTATATATATAGTTAACATGATATTATGATAAGTAAACATATCATTAAGTATATTAACAATGAACTACATATGTAAAAACAAGACTACTAACTTAATGATTTTGAAACGAGACATATATGTAACGATTATCGTTGTAACGACATTTAATGTATATATATCATATTAAGAGATATTCGTACATCATAATATCATGATAATATAATAATTTAAAATCTCTTTTGATATTATAAACATTGGGTTAACAACATTTAACAAGATCGTTAACCTAAAGGTTTCAAAACAACATTTACATGTAACGACTAACGATGACTTAACGACTCAGTTAAAATGTATATACATGTAGTGTTTTAATATGTATTCATACACTTTTGAAAGACTTCAAGATACTTATCAAAATACTTCTACTTAACAAAAATGCTTACAATTACATCCTCGTTCAGTTTCACCAACAATTCTACTCGTATGCACCCGTATTCGTACTCGTACAATACACAGCTTTTAGATGTATGTACTATTGGTATATACACTCCAATGATCAGCTCTTAGCAGCCCATGTGAGTCACCTAACACATGTGGGAACCATCATTTGGCAACTAGCATGAAATATCTCATAAAATTACAAAAATATGAGTAATCATTCATGATTTATTTACATGAAAACAAAATTACATATCCTTTATATCTAATCCATACACCAACGACCAAAAACACCTACAAACACTTTCATTCTTCAATTTTCTTCATCTAATTGATCTCTCTCAAGTTCTATCTTCAAGTTCTAAGTGTTCTTCATAAATTCCAAAAGTTCTAGTTTCATAAAATCAAGAATACTTTCAAGTTTGCTAGCTCACTTCCAATCTTGTAAGGTGATCATCCTACCTCAAGAAATCTTTGTTTCTTACAGTAGGTTATCATTCTAATACAAGGTAATAATCATATTCAAACTTTGGTTCAATTTCTATAACTATAACAATCTTATTTCAAGTGATGATCTTACTTGAACTTGTTTTCGTGTCATGATTCTGCTTCAAGAACTTCGAGCCATCCAAGGATCCATTGAAGCTAGATCCATTTTTCTCTTTTCCAGTAGGTTTATCCAAGGAACTTAAGGTAGTAATGATGTTCATAACATCATTCGATTCATACATATAAAGCTATCTTATTCGAAGGTTTAAACTTGTAATCACTAGAACATAGTTTAGTTAATTCTAAACTTGTTCGCAAACAAAAGTTAATCCTTCTAACTTGACTTTTAAAATCAACTAAACACATGTTCTATATCTATATGATATACTAACTTAATGATTTAAAACCTGGAAACACGAAAAACACCGTAAAACTGGATTTACGCCGTCGTAGTAACACCGCGGGCTGTTTTGGGTTAGTTAATTAAAAACTATGATAAACTTTGATTTAAAAGTTGTTATTCTGAGAAAATGATTTTTATTATGAACATGAAACTATATCCAAAAATTATGGTTAAACTCAAAGTGAAAGTATGTTTTCTAAAATGGTCATCTAGACGTCGTTCTTTCGACTGAAATGACTACCTTTACAAAAATGACTTGTAACTTATTTTTTCGACTATAAACCTATACTTTTTCTGTTTAGATTCATAAAATAGAGTTCAATATGAAACCATAGCAATTTGATTCACTTAAAACGGATTTAAAATGAAGAAGTTATGGGTAAAACAAGATTGAATAATTTTTCTCATTTTAGCTACGTGAAAATTGGTAACAAATCTATTCCAACCATAACTTAATCAACTTGTATTGTATATTATGTAATCTTGAGATACCATAGACACGTATATAATGTTTCGACCTATCATGTCGACACATCTATATATATTTCGGAACAACCAAAGACACTCTATATGTGAATGTTGGAGTTAGCTATACAGGGTTGAGGTTGATTCCAAAATATATATAGTTTGAGTTGTGATCAATACTGTGATACGTATACACTGGGTCGTGGATTGATTCAAGATAATATTTATCGATTTATTTCTGTACATCTAACTGTGGACAACTAGTTGTAGGTTACTAACGAGGATAGCTGACTTAATAAACTTAAAACATCAAAATATATTAAAAGTGTTGTAAATATATTTTGAACATACTTTGATATATATGTATATATTGTTATAGGTTCGTGAATCAACCAGTGGCCAAGTCTTACTTCCCGACGAAGTAAAAATCTGTGAAAGTGAGTTATAGTCCCACTTTTAAAATCTAATATTTTTGGGATGAGAATACATGCAGGTTTTATAAATGATTTACAAAATAGACACAAGTACGTGAAACTACATTCTATGGTTGAATTATCGAAATCGAATATGCCCCTTTTTATTAAGTCTGGTAATCTAAGAATTAGGGAACAGATACCCTAATTGACGCTAATCCTAAAGATAGATCTATCGGGCCCAACAAGCCCCATCCAAAGTACCGGATGCTTTAGTACTTCGAAATTTATATCATATCCGAAGGGTGTCCCGGAATGATGGGGATATTCTTATATATGCATCTTGTTAATGTCGGTTACCAGGTGTTCACCATATGAATGATTTTTATCTCTATGTATGGGATGTGTATTGAAATATGAAATCTTGTGGTCTATTATTATGATTTGATATATATAGGTTAAACCTATAACTCACCAACATTTTTGTTGACGTTTTAAGCATGTTTATTCTCAGGTGATTATTAAGAGCTTCCGCTGTCGCATACTTAAATAAGGACGAGATTTGGAGTCCATGCTTGTATGATATTGTGTAAAAACTGCATTCAAGAAACTTATTTTGTTGTAACATATTTGTATTGTAAACCATTATGTAATGGTCGTGTGTAAACATGATATTTTAGATTATCATTATTTGATAATCTACGTAAAGCTTTTTAAACCTTTATTGATGAAATAAAGGTTATGGTTTGTTTTAAAATGAATGCAGTCTTTGAAAAACGTCTCATATAGAGGTCAAAACCTCACAACGAAATCAATTAATATGGAACATTTTTAATCAATAAGAACGGGACATTTCAGCGGATAACTAATACAGCAGGTCCTTAACGGCAATTCAATAACAGCATGACAGCAAATCTAACAGCGGAAGCAAGAAACCTCTAGGCACCTGAGAAATACACGCTTAAAAGTCAACATGAATGTTGGTGAGCTATAGTTTAAGTTGTAACAGTAACGTAAGATAGGCCACGAGATTTCAGTGTAACAAATAGTATGAAAAGTATATGTATAACCGTGGGCACCCGGTAACTAGACTTAACGTTTATAACCCCCTGAAAGTATACTTGGCGAGTGCGTATGTTCACGAAGTATTAAACACCCGTTAAATGCTAGTGATACTAGCCCGAGTGGGGATGTCAAACCCTATGGATCCATATCTAAGATTCGCGTTCACCGGTTCAAAGACCAATGACTAAACGTTACCGTGCTAAGGGGAATGTGTATGCCGTTGTATAACCCACACACATATAAAGTTTAAGTACTCGTGCCTAGTATGTAAAACGTAAAAAGCGCATGTATTCTCAGTCCCAAAATAGTTAAAGTAAAAAGGGATGCTATAACTCACAGTGATAAAAGCGGTAAAGTCGGTAATGAAAGTACGCAAGTAGTAAGTCGGTCCGAAAGGTCGTCAACCTAAATTAAAGGTTACTAGGTCATTAGGTTGTCTTATAAATTCTAATAGTGCATAAAATAAGTTTAAGTGTCCTCATCATCATCATTCATCATCATAAAAGCTAAGTAAGTTCGACAAGAATAGAGATCGAAACAATAGGCTGACTTCGGTCAGCTTCTACGACCTCTACGTAAATCGAAAAGACGCATAGTCAGTGGATATGGCTCCGTATATGAGTCCCCTAACCGCTGACCAATTTTCAGAACCTAACTCGTCTTCATTTGACCGTGGCGACGGTTTAAGTGCGAGTAGGTCAGAAATTTCAGCACAACGTTAATAGGGTGTAGTGACACTCGGAGGGCCATAAATCCTAAACCGTAACTCGGATTAAGACGAGGCCTAAACGGAAAATCATCTAATCGAACCGAACTAACTGAAAATAAGCTTTTCGGTAGCCCAGGTGACCTGATCAGATACGAAAATCAGTGGACAAGTGCTCCGGTGGAGTTCTTGGTGCTTGATGCTCATCACGGTTCTCATCCTTGATGCTTGTAGCTTCAAGTGTACAACTCGTTGATGGTTTAGCATCACTTTTGACCAAGATTCTACCATCAATACACAATATATTAAGACCAAGTGGTAACACAACTCATTTAAGAGTCTTAGATGGATGATGAACCAAGGTTACATCATATCCTTAGTCTTAACACAATTACAAGTCCTATTTACAAACAAAGTTACAAACTTTACATCAATCAAATAAGTATAAACACAATCTAAGTCAAATGAGGTGAGGGAACCCTAAGCTAGAGAGCTTGGATCCTTTTCACACAAGTTACAAGGTTGCAAAGCTAGAAAGCTTGATCCTTTGATGTTCTTGAAGATCTTGAAGCATAAAGCTTGGATCTTTAAGATATATGAAGATAACAAATATAAGTTTGAATCTTTTTAACAAAATAACAAGATCATAAGTTAGAAAACTTAGATCCAACAAAAAGATATGGAGATTCAAGCTAGAAAGTTTGAATCTTGATTGTTCTTGAAGATCTTGAAGCATAAAGCTTGGATCTTTAAGATATATGAAGATAACAAACAAAAGTTTGAATCTTTTTAAAAAAACAACAAGATTAAAGTAAGAAAAATATAGATCTACAAAGTTGGTGAAGATTCAAAGCTAGAAAGTTTGAATCTTCCATGTTCTTGAAGGATTCATGCTTGAATCAACAAGATATAATCAAGATCAAGGCTAAAGAGCTTGATCTTCCATGATGATGATGATACACGAATTAGAAAGGGAAAGAAGAAGAAAAAGATCAAAAACTTACAAGTGAAAAATGCTAGAAAGGAAGTAAGAGAGTAAGTGTGTGTGGAATTCAAATGAGAGCATGTGTAAAATGAGAGGAATATGGCTAGTATTTATAGGCAAAATTTGACATGGATTGATGAGGTGGAGGGCCTCTTGGCCATGATTTTCAAAGGGGGGGGGGACACCATTTTGCTTTTGGTTAGTGGTTGTCTAAAGCATGTACTTATGCTAGAATCCCATGTAACAATATGAATAATCCTTATCCAAATGCTAGTATGACTCATTAATTAATTTATTTTATTTATTTTATTTATTATGGGTCACTAGTAATAATACTTGGGCTAATTAATTGGGCCACTAGTTAGTGTAGGGTGGGCTTAAGTCCAACAAGGTAGAAAGTCCAACAAGCCTAACTATTGTAATCTAGTAAATAACTAATTAAAATTAAGCATCCAAAAACCCAGGTAATTATTATTATAAAATAATAATTAATATTACTTAGTCATAATATTCCGATTACGACAAAAGTCAAACGTGTGCGCAGTCCGCGGTTTATTCGAAACGTTAAGTAACGCTAACGGTTATAAAGGCTTCCGGTGAACAAGTTAAGTATTCTACGTACTCTAAGGCACGTTTTAACATATAAATGGAAGTAAACCACGTATATCAAGTTTCCAGAGTATAAAGTAACACAGTATGCACAAAATCGCAGTTTCGCAAAAATACAAGGCACGAAAGCAAGTTGAAAAAGTCGGGTCGTTACAAAGTTCCCATGCAATTTAACTTTAATCTATTTTGAGCTCACACCATTCTCCAATACTTGAAAGTAGCTTTTGACCTTGCCCCTTTGAGCCCTTGAAACCGTCGGCCAACTAGGAGGATGGAGGGGGTTTTATTTTCAATTTCTTTGTTACTTATTTACTAGTTTCTATCTCATTTCACACACAACTTACTTGCACTCTCTTTTCTCTAGTTTTTCTCTCTAGTTTGTAAGTATTACATCTTTTTCTTTCTTCTCTTTTTTCCTTTGAAAAACCGAAACATAATCATCATCATTTCATTAGTTTGTTGTTGTTTGTTGTTAAAAGATCAAACTTGTTAGTTTGTATCTTCATAAATCTTGTTACTTCTATCTTTTGTTTGATGAAGAACCAAGAACAAGAATCTAAACTTGTTAGTTTATGGTTCTACACTTAAATGTTTTAAAGATCTAAAAGTTCATAAGCTTTATAATCATACTTGTGTTCATGTTTTGTAGACTTGAAGTTTATTTCCTTAAGATCCAAACTTTGATTTGAATCTTCTCAAGTATGAAACAAACATGAATATAATACTTGTAACTTTAGTTTATTTCTTTCTTTTGTAAGTACTTTAAAGTTGTAATATTGTTAATTTGGTCAAGTATTACTAGTTAAACTTGATCTCATATTTCTTGAAACTAAAGTTAACTTTATAAGTTCAAGAACATGGAAGTATAACTTTCTAGTTATAACTTCACACACTTATGTTGGATCTAAGTTTCTATAACTTATGATCTTCCAGATTTGTTTAAAACAATAGCTTATGAGCTTATATACATTTTACAAGATGAAAATCTAAGTTTCATAACTTATGGTTTCATTAAAGTGAAGATTCAAGTTCTATAACTTAGGATCTAACTTAAGAATACTAGATCTAGACTTTTTAGTCTAGGATATTTAAGATCTAACTAATATCTAAGTTCTACAACTTAAGATCTTGTTTATTTAGTTTACTTTCAAGTTTATAGCTTAATATTACTATTAGAACTCATGTATGTGTCGGATCTAAGATCTTGATGTAGTTTTGGTTCATCAAACTACTTACAACCCTTAATTGAGTTGTGCTACATATCTTAGACTTACACTAGTTTTATTATGGTCAAAAATTGGTTAAGATGATGCAAACACATCAACGAGTTGTACACTTGAAGCTATAAGCATCAAGGATGAGAACCGTGATGAGCATCAAGCACCAAGAACCCACTGGAGCACCTTACTTACTGTTTTCTGGAACTGATCAGTAACCTGGGCTACTGGAAAAGTTGATTTCCAGCTATTTTGGTTCGATTAGATGATTTTTCGTTTAGACCTCGTCTTAATCCGAGTTACGGTTTAGGATTTATGGTCATCCGAAAGTCACTACACCCTTTTAACGTTGTGCTGAAATTTCTGACCTACTCGCACTTAAACCATCGCCACAGTAAAACGATGACGAGTTTGGTTCTGTAAATTGGTCAGCCTCTAGGGAACTTATATACGGAGCCATGGCCACTAGTCTCACCTCATTTCAGTTTGTATAGAGGTCGTGGTGACTGAACGAAGTCAGCCTTTATTTCAAACTCTATTCTTGATTGAAACTTACTTTACACTTTTTGATTAATGATGAATGATGATGATACTTAAGACCTAATTTACATACTTTTTAAACCTTTGGGAACGATTTACTGACTTAGTAACTTTTTACTTAGGTTGAGGACCTTTCGGACCAACCACTTGCTTACTATTCCCGCGTATCGACCTTTACTACTTTCCACTGTGAGTTATAGCATCCCTTTTTACTTTAACTATTTTGGGAACTGAGAATACATGCGCATTTTACATTTTACATACTAGACACGAGTACTTAAACTTTATATATGTGTGGGTTATACAACGGCATAAACTTTCCCCTTAGCTCGGTAACGTTTAGTCATTGGTCTTTGAACCGGTGAACGCGAATCTTAGATATGGATCCATAGGGTTTGACATCCCCACTCGGGCTAGTCGCGCTAGCATTTAACGGGTGTTTAATACTTCGTAAACTTACGCACTCGCCAAGTGTACTTTTAGGGGGTGTTATTTACGTTAAGTTAGTTACCAAGTGCCCACGGTTATACATATACTTTTCATACTGTTTTGAAACACTGAAATCTCGTGGCCTACCTTACATTACTGTTATACTTAAACTATAGCTCACCAACCTTTGTGTTGACGTTTTTAAGCATGTCTTTCTCAGATGCTTAAGGTTTGATTGCTTCCGCTGTAGTTGCCATGCTTTGTAGACTCCCGCTGCGCTTATTAGAGATGTCTTCGCATGAAACGTTTATCTTGCATTCACAAACTTTATTACTTTTGAACAATGTATTCGTAACGACCATTGAGTCACGTACTATTATTAGTTGCTTCTATTCATAGAAGCATACTTTCGGTTGTAAAACTTTTAATGTTGGTTAAGACGTCACTCCGTTTTATGAATGCAAACTTATTTTAAAACAGCATATAGTGTTTGACCTTGTAATGATCATGTTGTTGATGATCCGTACACGTTAATTTTGTACGGGGCGTCACAGTGAGAGCTAAACCCAAGACTAGCTCAGGGCTAATTGGTTTCATCGGTGCCCTCATGAGGGCTAGCCAGGGTGGTGGTGATGATTAAACCGATAAGAGCACTCTAATTAGAATTCATTATGATTTACTATTTTTAGGAAGGTTTAGGCACAATTTGATTTTTCTTTTGCTCCACCCATACCTTATTATTAGAATGAATTTAGGAACGTCAGGGCCTGGTTTGGGCTGGATATATGTAAACTCGGCCCCAAACTCGACTAAGAAATTTCGTCTCAAACTCGGACTCATACTCGAAGAGTTCTCATTTATTTACTAACTATTGGATAAACGAATCTCTCCACGGGTATATGGGGTTCCTATTTACTTATTAATTATCAGGTAGACGAGTTCCTCAATGGGTATTTGTTGACTGAAAGCAGTTTTGAGTGATAGGGGTCATGGGTTGGTGCCAAATTCAAATGGAAGTGTTTGTCATTTTTATAGTTTAAAGCCTATAGAAGCCAATTGCAAACTGGATAAGTGTCTTTCAATCTAGTTCTTAGATGGATTCTTACTGATGTAAGTGATCCAAGCAAAGGTGGTAGACCTGCTGCTTATAAACGTCCATCAATTCCTCAAAACGAAATTGTTATTCAGTAAGGAACGACTTCATCTTTATCATATAACTCACTTGAAGATCGGTCATTGAGGGGGAGCATCATGTTAGGAGCATTTTATGGGCTTCCATTCTATATCATTGTCATGGCTTCCAATTTTTTGTGGGTTCAAAGCCCTGTGTTTGTTTTATTTTTAGGCATCAATGCCTCTTATTGTATTTCATCTCATGACCGGGTTTTCTCCGTCATTATATCTTTTGCTCGATTGATATTCTTCATTAATTTGATGAAGATATCTAATCCTTTTAACGCTATTTCTCTTTTTTCGCCAAAAAAAAAAAGGGTATTTGTGTCCCAATTTATAATAATTATACATCTATTATAAATAATATATATGTATATGTATATATATGTAGTATGTGTATGTGTATATTATCAATTATTTAAATTTAAACGGGTCTGTTATACGAATTCGGATCTTCTTCAGATATACTATCCGAAAATTGAGTTTTTATTAAACCGCATAAAAATTTATAACTATTCACATACCCGGCCCTATACCTGCTCGGTTTCGAGTTTTCTCATCGAGTACGGGTATTCTAGCTATTTATATTCCCGATGGTTTAATATCTTTATCTCATTTAGTCTCATTTGAGGGTGTGTTTGGACGAAAGTAGCTGGAGCTTATTTTGAAGCTGGTAGTTGGAGCTTATTTTTGAAACTGTTAGTTGAAGCTTATTATATTTTATAAGTGTTTGGTAAACTAGCTGGAATTTAGTTTTCAATTCATAAGTTCTACTTTTTATCATAAGCTACTACAAGTAGCTTATTTTTTAAGAGTTTATTATTTTCATAAGCTCTTTTTTTTTATTTACCAAACAAAGCTTATGACTTGAAACTTATTAAAATTATAAACTCAAGCTCCTACAAGCTCTCATAAGGTCCTACAAACTCGCGTGACAAACACACCCAATGAATCAATAGGATTATTTTGATAAACAAATAAATGTCCTAAAGACAATAATTAACGTCTTAAAGACGATGACTGTAAAACTAATAATTAAACCCGAAGTGCGTCATATGAATTTAATAATTTGATGTCAGGGTCAGGACTTAAAATTGAAATGTGGGCGAGCTTCTTGGTTAGTGGTTGATATCTTACGTTTTGATTAGGTCCCATTGGATCAACGACTACATAATTTATTAAATTATATATTATATATTATATTATATACTAGTCCGGATTCGGCCCGCACAATGCGGCGGGGGCTTTCGTCCTGTGTATTCATATTTAACGTAGCGTTGTGTATTTACAGAGGGGAAAACGGCTCATGTCTTAAGCACCGTTTTAGATGTCGTTGTCTTAAGCGTTTTTTAAAAAGTGTCCGTTTCGAACGTAGTTAGTTTCGTTTTGTTCATAAAATTTTTTCGAGTGTAACGGTGCTGTCGGAAAAATTTAACTTGCGGCGAACAAAAAGATACGGGCTGTCGTTGTGTTAAGCATTTTTTAAAAAGTGTCCGTTTCGCGTATAGTTAGTCCCATTGGGTTCGTGAGACTTTTTCGAGTTGAACGGTGGTCTCGGAAAAATTTAACTCGCACCGAGCTAGAAGATATGACCCGTTATATATTCGGGGGGAATTGATTTATTTTATTTTAATAAAATTATATGTTTACACTTTCTACGCCTGAAAAAGTGTAAACTTGAAGGGTTGTGTAAATTGAGCCAAATTTGAGGGACCGCTTATAGTGTGAACGCAAACTCAAAGCTACGATCCGAATTAACTGAAACTACACATCTAAGCATCACTTTTAGTGTGTAAAGGGTAATTATATGTTATATTATTATTTTATTTTATTTTTATCCTATATGCTAAAACACACATCGAATATCGTCGCTTCAATTATTTTGAATTGTCGTTTTGAGTTTGCGTTCACACTACAAACCGGTCCCTCGCCTTTGACTCAATTTACACAACGATCCCTCAAGTTTACACTTTTTCAGGGGTAGAAAGTGTAAATATATAATTTATTAAAATAAAAGAAACTAATTCCACCAGAATTTTTAACGGGCGCTATCTTCTCGCTCGGTGCGAGTTAAATTTTTTCGAGACCACCGTTCAACTCGAAATAATTTTACGAACACAGCGTGACTAACTATACGCGAAACGGACATCGTAAAAAAAAACACTAAATATTTCGGGCTATATTTCATACATGTATATACGTAAAACAAACAACTCAACTTATTAGATATATTAGGTACCAAACAACGTATATCCAAATTCGACCGCGCATTGAATACAACCGCAGCAACGCGCGATCGAATTTTTTTCTAGTTATATACTATATGCCATGAGAAACTTGGTCGTATGATCAGGGAAAAACGACAACAGTCCAACCATCTTTTCACAATTGATTTTCATTCTTCCCCCCTCATCTATACCCAACTTGAAAAAAATACACCAAACTTCAGGAGGGTAAAATGTAAATTCCCTAAATTAAAATAAAAAACTTCACCCAAACCCTTCGACAGCCCGTACCTTCTGCCTCGCTCATAGTTAAATTTCACCAAGCACTCCGTTAAACTCAAAATATTTTTCCGAACAAAACAAAACTAACTATGTTCGAAACGGACACTTTTTAAAAAACGGTAAACACAACGACAGCCCGTATCTTCCCGCTTGCCGCGAGTTAAATTTTTTCGATAGCACCGTCAGACTCGAAATAATTTTATGAACAAAACGATATTAACTACGTTCAAAACAGACACTTTTTAAAAAACGCTAAACACAACGACAACCAGTTTCTTCCTGCTCGCCGCGAGTTAAATTTTTTCGTCAGCACCATTAGACTCGAAATAATTTTATCAACAAAACGAAACTAATTATGTACGAAGCGGACAGATTTTAAAAAACACTAAAGACAACGACACCAACAACGGAGCATAACACATGGGCCGTTTTCCCTTCTGTAAATAAAACTGCGTTAAATATGAATACGCCGGCCGAAAGCCCCAGCCGCATCACGCGGGCCGGACCCGCACTAGTTCGTTGCTATTTTGTAAAGCATGTTAATCTCGTAGGATTTAATGTGTTTGTGATCAGGCATAGAAATAATCTTAAGGTTCGTCCTTGACATCAGGAAGAAATTTTTCCACACGATTTTTTTTTAAAGCGTAACAACCTTTTGGGGGCAAAATATGAAGGTTTTATGTCAAATATAGAGGTTTTTGGTTAAGATTTAGATGTTTTTTGAACAAAATTTAGAGATTTTTGGGTAAAATATAAATGTTTTGGGGGTAAAATATGGACGTTTTGGGGCAAAATATGAATATGCTTTGAGGCAAAAAAAAAAAAAAAAATTTAAATTTCCACCGGGACAAAATCAAAAAATTCAAAATTTTTGCACTAAAAATTGCAAATTCACTGGGGGCGGCCGCCCCCACTTGCCCCTTCATATCGCCCCTGCTTGACATCAAAGAGAAGAAGGATTTAAGGATCATTCGAGTTTAACTCTCCAGTTCGGTGTATCTTGAATAACCCTAATGTGAGATGATGATCTCAACAGGGTGGTTAAACGGGATGATTAAACGTCGACCCACCATCGTCTGGTTATCAGGTATTAATAGCTCAAGAGTGATGTTTAGGGTTTATATTCATAGAACGTTACTTATAACCGTTAGTGCAACTTCGAAGCTATGAATATTTTGATAGTATAGGTTTAAACTCTTGATGATGATGATGATGATGATAAATATTTTTAGAGTTTTGGGACTACAAGTGTGTATAGAGTATGATGTGATGTACATGTGTGTGTGAATGAGGGTTCGATGCCCTATTTATAGGTAGACGTCTTGTCCTTTAGTGTCACATAATAGGACAAAACAGAACATACTCTTGCCACGTCGTACAATTTGGTATGCAAAAAGCTGGAAAAGTGCAAGTGGTCCCCACACAATTTGTCAGTTGTCTGCCACATCCGTCATGTCTGGTGATCGTACGGTGTTGGGATCGTGCCAATTACCGGTGGTCTCTTTTGTTGGTTTGTGGTATTTCTTTGTAAATCGTACGTAACAGTCATGATTCTGTATTGTCGACAATTCCGGTTTAGCGCTGAGACGATCCGTCCTAATCCATAAGGACGAATACAATAACATATGATTACATTGCGAGGTATTTGACCTCTAAATGATACATTTTACAAACATTGCATTCGTTTTTAAAAGACAACTTTCATTACATCGAAAAATGACAGGCATGCATACAATTTCATATTATCCCCACTATAAATGACCTAATCTATCATTTACTTAATAATCTTTATTGAACTCAACGACTTGAATGCAACGTCTTTTGAAATATGCCATGAATGACTCCAAGTAATATCTTTAAAATGAGCATATGCACAACGGAAGATTTCTTTCATACCTGAGAATAAACATGCTTTCAAGTGTCAACCAAAAGGTTGGTGAGTTCATTAGTTTATCATAATCAATCATTTCTATTATTTTAATAGACCACAAGATTTTCATTTCCATTTCTCATAAACATCATCTCATATCAGACATTTCGCAAAAACTGCATAGAGATAAAAATCATTCATATGGATTGAACACCTGGTAACCGACCTTAACAGGATGCATATATAATATCCCCATCATTCCGGGACTCTCATCGGACATGATAAATCGAAGTACTAAAGCATTCGTAACTCGGATGAGGCTTGTTGGGCCAAATAGATCTATCTTTAGGATTCGCGTCAATTGGTGACAATTATCATAAACACCAATTCTTAGGCTACCAAGCTAAAAAGGGGCATATTCGGTTCGATAATCCAACCATATAATGTAGTTTCGATTATTTGTGTCTATTTCGTAAAACATTCGTAAAAGCGCATGTATTCTCAGTCCCAAAAATATATATTGCAAAAACATTTAAAAAGGGAGTAATGAAACTCACGATACGATATTTTCTAGTAAAAATATGCATACGACGGAACTGAACAAAGCAAGGTTGGCCTCGAATTCACGAACCTATATTAAGTATATATATTTATATGCTGGTCAATATATGTCTAACAATTTAGGTCAAGTCGTAGTGTATCACAATCCTAATGCTCGAGATTATCATGCAAAAGTCAACAAAAGTTATTTAATCCAAGAATGAGTTCCAAAATCTATTTATATTTATTATATAACTTAAATATAGTCGTTTTATATATTTAAATATATTTATCAGATTTTAGAGTAAATAATAAAAGTCATTTATTAATAAAAATTTATATTAAGATTTATATATGGTAAAAATATACTTTTATATATTTTAAGTAATAAAATTTATAAAGTTCACTTAATATCATAAAAATATAATGGTATATATTTTTAGTGTAATTATATTAGGTGTGGTAAAAGTATCTTTGTATCACATATTTATTTGATAAAATAATATTGATAATAATAATAAGTAAAAGTTATATTATTTTGTAATAATAATAATTATTATAATTCTACTAATAATAATAATAACAATATTTATTTACTACAATATTTATTTACTAATGATGATATTAAAAATGATAATTCTAATTATGATAGTTCTAACGATACTTTTTAATATTAACCGAAATAATAATTTTATTTAAAATGATAATTTTTAATAATGATAATACTAAAATGATAATAATAATGATATTTTATAATAACAATAATATTCTTATTAAAAATGATAATTTTAATAAAAATGATAGTTTTAATATTAATGATACTTTTAATAATAATAATGATAAAAATAATGAAAACGATATTTTTATCTAAATCAATATCTTACAATATTTTAATTTCATCATGATACTTATACTCATTATTTCTTATTCGACTTGTTTAATAGCTTTTAGTCCCCTTTTATATCGCATTCATAATAATGATAATAATATTAATCATAATAATTAGATGATACTAATATTAATTTTAATGATAATGATACTAATAAATATTATAATAACATTAATGATAATACTAATAACTATATTAATGATAATAATAAAAATAATAATAATAATTATACTAATGATAATGTTAATAATAATCTTAATGATAATAACGATAGTAATACTAATAAAAATGACAATTTTTAATGATAAAATTTATAATGATAATGATAATAATAATAATAATAATAATAATAATAATAATAATAATAATAATAATAATAATAATAATAATAATAATAATAATAATAATAATAATAATTAGTTAATAATAATAACGACGATAATAACGACGATAGTAATAATAATAATAATCATTTTAACAATAATACTTAAAATTATAGATAATTCAATTGACTATATCTTCTAATCCGTTCATCGAAACCACACGATTCCTAAATGAAAAGTTCTTAATTTTTCGCCAGCTTTCCAACGACATGCATATCATATATCTTATCTCAGTAGCATATGTATCTAATTTGTGATTTATCATAAACTATCTAACGACGAAATAAAACATACAAACATGCATAATTAAATATATACTCGAGCACTAGTCAGGGATACATTATTAATATATAAAAGATAAGGTATGAATGCTCATGTATCACTATTGAGATTCAATATTGCAGGAAAGTACGTAGACGCAACGGAGATGATAAACACTAGTTTGACTCACGAGCAATACCCCCGAACCATACCCATAACATCCATAGCTATAACCCATAATTTCCTTAGCTCTATCCCGCTCGCAAAACCCGTTTTGAAATAATTCACTCATGATTTCGTCGTAGTATTTTATGTATAAATACTAATAATATACTACTAATAATAATACGATTAATAATAATATTAATCTTAATAATATATATATATATATATATATATATATATATATATATATATATATATATATTTCAGAGAGATTAAGAGATAGGAAGATGGATAAACTCGGCCGAAATGATCGAGCTTTATAGCCTCAATCTGAATTCCTCAGCTCCACAATTGCGGAGGTTATAGAGTAGGAAGTGCCGCGATTGTGGAGCACCCACTTCCAGCTCACACTCATTTTCCTCGTGGGCTGCCGACGGTTTATTTAATAATATATATATATATATATATATATATATATATATATATATATATATATATATATATATATATATATATATATATATATATATATAATATTTAATTTATATAATTAATTATATATTATATTAAATTCACGTGCATAGTTGACTTGTAATTTTCGTTCCGATGACTCGTACGTTGTCACTCGACTTATGTCCCGATTCCGGTTTCTCGCACTTCTTTTCGTACACTTAGAAAACTAGCATTTTACGTTACGCGACGTGTACCATTATCAATAATTAGACTTAAATCAATGAAAAAGAATCTCACTCAAAGTATAACTTATTCATTTGAGTGTTTTGGTCATTTGCTTCTTTAAATCATTGTTTCACTATATATACAAATATATTTATATACAATAGTATTATTTTAAATCAAAACATTTTATATTAAAGTTATATTTTATCATTTGGAAAAATATATATACATTCATTTAGAAATATAAGTTTATATATATTAGAAATATTTATTTAATAGGATTTATTATATCATATGACGTTTTCACTTTAAACTTAACTAAGTATAGTTCATTTATGTACTAGCCTTTACTCTGACTTGTCAAATATTTTAATTACTTATTTAAATATCAATCGATTCACTAATCGAATACTAATATCGTTTATTGAATAATTCGAGATATATATAAATATGTTTTTAATTACACGTTGTAAGTTATTTATATTTAATTGAATCACGGACCGTTATCATTTATAACTTGTCAAAAGGTTTCTAGAAAAATTCTAAATTTTAAGATAACGTTAAAACCTTTATCCATATTAAAATGACTCGGTAACAATTTGTCAAAAGTGGTTCTAGATATTTATAAAGTTATATTTGTTTTTAAAGAAGTCTTGACACTCTAATATTTATACATAACTCCTAAAATTTATAATGATAAAAGATAATGATAATAACTTTAAAATCTACTTCTTGATATATTGTAAAATGTGTTAATATTTCGAAATACATCGTAGCACGTTTTATATCTTTTAAACAATAATTATATGTACTTGTGATTTATAAAACTTTAATTACATATTCAAATTACATAATAAAACGTTTTAGTAATATAACTCTTTTAGACTGAAAATGTTTTCGTACGTTTGGAATAACTATTATAAAGTTTATTTTTTCTAAAACTAATTATATTTAGATCATAATATCTATCACTAAAACTTATGTTTATTTTAAATCTTTATAAGTTTGTATTAACTTGTTTAATAATAACAATCAAGTGTTACTATATCTATTAATTGTATTTGAAACCACTTATATATAAGCTCAATATACATTGTCTATAACGAATAAGTATAACGTTATACGTTTAATACTTTGTTAACGTTTTCAAGTCATATAATAATTTCATAACTTATTTTCATATCAACCAAACCGTTAACTGTTTTGCTAATATTACTCAATTTAATATTCACACATATGTATATATATTCATACATATCTATTTACACATAATTGTTCGTGAATCGCCAAAAACAGTCGAAAGGTAAATGAATACATGAACATAGTTCAAAGTTTTTGAGATTTCAACTTTACAGACTTTGCTTATCGTGTCGGAAGCATATAAAGATCAAGTTTAAATTTGTTCGGAATTTTCCGGGTTGTCACAAGCGCAAGTAAAGTTGGTTTTTAGGAATGTGTGTGTCAATGGCGCTTGATAATTCATGAGGGCGTTGTGCCTATGGCGCATTACAATACTGCAAGCGCGGATGATCATGCTTATGTCATTATTTAGTAATCTCGTTGAGAATGCGCTGTTAGGCACGTGCCAGTCACGTGTGATGTGCATATATAGCGTATGCGAGTATACGCATAATTAGCTTGCATATCGAAGAAAAAGTATAATGTTACCCAAGAGGTAGCATACCAAATTAGTTTTTCTGATAATTTCACTTCATTCTATCTAAGCATCTGTTTTTGCTCTGGTTAAGATTGAGCCAAATTGCTACTTTTATGTTTTATATTAACTTGACACAGACATCAAGATTCATATAATAAAAATAATGTACATCACACCTAACCGACTAATACTTACTCAGCTACATTTGGTTAAGTCATTTAGATAGATGCAGCATAACGAGTTAGAGTTTTCAATATATTTTTATTGTGGGATTAATTACCTATATATACAAAATGAGTTAAGCATTTTACATATTTTTATTGTGGGATAATTAATAATTATGTCCCTTTTATGCATATGCCTTGTTGAAGTCATAAGATCAAACTCAATTGACTTGTTGCCTTTACCTGTTCAAATACTCATACACGGCAACATAAAAAAAGTTGTACTAGAATTTATAACGATGATCAAACATCGAATATATTTGGATAGGGAGTTGTAATCACTTGCATCCATAAATTTGCTTGAAAACAAAGGGACCAATGAAAACGCGACATGTGTCGCGAAAATCACATGTGATTGGAAAAAAAAAAATTCGAAATTTTTTTTTTTGAAATTTTTATTTTCGAAAAAAAAGATTTTTCGAATTTTTTTTCCGAAATTTTTTTTTTTCGAATTTTTTTTTTTAAAATCATATGTGATTATGCATGTCAATCACATGTGATTGTAAACTCAATCACATGTGATTATGCATGGCAAATCCAATCACATGTGATTGTACAATTCAATCACATGTGATTGTGCAGGTAAATCACATGTAATCGTAAAAAAAAAAATTTAAAAATTTTTTTTTTTTAAATTTCGAAAAAAAATTAAAAATTTTTTTTTCAAAAAAAAATTTTTGAATCTTTTTTTCAATCACATGTGATTTTCGCGACACATGTCGCACTCTCATTGGTCTCTTGAATCTCAGCTTAATTTATTGTATGATGGTCCAATCATCATCAATATCAAATGCATTTTCAGGTGGTTGTTCCTTCTCTGCCTTCTTCTTCTCTGCCTCTATTTGCACACAGTTTTCTTCATGGGCTTGATTAAACATATTCACAAACATATACAACATTGTAATAACTGAAAAAAAAAATCAAGAAATGTATTAATTAGTTTCGGTACATATCAGAAAGAAATTTACATTCAAAGTGTTTTTGATGATTACAAAACAATTATTATAACATGAAATTTCAGCTTACAGAAATTGGAAATAAATACATAACATTTTTTATGTATTACCTTGTTCATACGAGTAACGTTTAGGATCTTCACCAAAGTAAATAATCAAAGCATCGACACTTTTACCCTACAAAAACAAAAACAAAAACAAAAACAAAAATAAAAGCAAAAACAAAAACTTATAATGAATATTAAGCTAAAATTAACCTGAATATCGAATTGATCTTGACACATACCACCCCTGAGTACAATGAGGCGAGGGACTTTACTTCACTTTCCGCATAAGAAAGAAACTTTTTCAAAGACTGAAGATCAAAAACCAAAATTTAAGCCAGTTACATTTAGGTACACTATAAAGTAATTTTATTATCCATATTTTATCATATTTTGTGTTGTTCAAAGCAAATTGATTGCTAAATTCGTACCTTCCGGAAACGTTTAGAAACATGTCCGTCTTTTTTACACCGTTTCTTTTCCTGGATTACTTTCTCCAGTCCTTTAGTAACAGCTTGCATCTCTTCTGCGACGATTTTGAGTTGAATCTGGAATAAAATTATCAAAGCAATCAACATTCATAAAACTTCTCTAACATAATAATAATAATTATTATTATTATTTTTTGAAAAAAGCTTAACATAATTATTTATGTGGCGCATTTGGGCCAAGTTTACCTTAGTTGCAGCTTCCAAACTGCCAAGTTCCTTGGAAAAATCAAGGAGTTCGGGTAGTTTTTCGGCAAGCACCTAACATGAAAAATTGTAAAACAGTGACTTATTCACTTATATTGATACATTTTACGTCTTTCATTGTAACAAGAACGTCGATTATTACCATACAAAGATAATGCAACAGGGTCATTTTGTTGTTCTTGGGACGTGTTTCATTAAGTATCAGGAGGCTATCCAATTTGAAACCAACAGCAGCACCTATATATATATATATATATATATATATATATATATATATATATATATATATATATATATATATATATATATATATATATATATATATATATATATTCAAAATAAGAATCAAATCAGCAATTCATAACTAGAAGCTTCGATTAATAACTAACCTCTTGCGGTTCCCTGGTTCAGAGCGTTTCCAAGAGAAAGAATTGTCTGCATGACTCTCCTAAACCGAGCTCCTGATCTGATATAAGCACACCAGCAACATAGGTGAAAAGGTAAAGTTTAACCTAATTCAATTGTCAAATGATTAAGATAAACGTTAACTTGCCTGTTGTTCTACTGATAGATACACATCGTTTAGATTTTTCCTAAGATATGAAACCTAAAAAACCAAAATCAATACTATATTATAATCTAGTACTTATATTATATGTAGCAACATAATACATATAATAGCATGTTTCAGACCTGTGTGGTAAACTGTAACTTATAAGCGAATACTCTTAGTTTAGCTTCTTGACGTGGAACTTTCATTAGCTCCATGAACGACTGTTACAAAAAATCAGAATTAAATTCATATATTCATAGGCTTTTCAAGAAAAGAAAAAAAAAAATCATATATTCATACGAATCATATCATACCAGTTCACATTTTCCCAATGCATCCTTCTCTCCTTTATACCCCTAAGGATATAAAAATAAAAAACTAGTTAAACAATAAAAAATCTATAAATGTACAATAAAATCTTGAGCTGATTACGATGATAAACATCTCGATTAGCATCAAACCTTAATTAGTTCCATCTCCTCTTTGGTAGGACAGCACTTTATAAGAAGATTTACTTGCTCAAGATCGATTGCTAAATCGTCCAAATTAAGGACAATTTCCTGTTGAATTTCTCAATTAAAGAATTAATAACATGTATTAGACATCCTATACAAGTATCAACCTATGAGAACCTTATGTTTTACAGGCTATAATTATTGCTATAAATGTGTCTCAATATGCTTATCATGTTTGTAATGCTCTCTTCACCTTTAAAACGTACTGAGCTTACCATTAATTCATGTAATGGTCTCTCCAGCTTCGAAAGCATCATCTCACATTTGTATGCCCGCCCATGCTCAATCTGTTAGAGATGTTAACGAAATAAATAACCAATATATACAAATAACCTTAATGTTTATTAAATTTTTTAAATATTCAACAAGGACTAAAATAATTATCAAACACATTCATCAGAATAGCTAAAAAGTATTTAAAGATACACGTATTACACACATCGATAAGAAAACTATTTTACCAGTTGCACTTTTTCTGGTTTTGCTGCTTGAGTTCTTACTTTTGCGGCCTTATCGGAACTTGTATTCACCGAGAAGAGAATTTCAAGTTCTGGAAAATCAATGTCTGGTCTGATGCACATCAGCCAAAAGGAAAATTCGAACCTCACGAGTTTAAAAAAAAATGAAAAGAAAAAAAAACACACCTATCATCTGTGCCAGATTTTTCTGCTTCGGCCCACAAGCTTCCTTGCGTTGTTCTATTAAATTTACTCCAATGTAAAGGCTTCAGTTTCTTTCCAGGTTGATTTTTCACAGAAGCTGTTTTAGACAAACCACGGCCCTTATTTGTTGGGGCTGCAGGCGGAGATGGAGCAGATGTATTTGTACTACTAGATGCTCTCGAAAGAGTTGGCGGTGGAGGGGCGGCACGGCCACCTTTCGCATTCCGATTAACAATAGCAGCTGAAGGAGGAGGTGGTGGTGCTGCCTTCGGTGTTTGTGGTAGAGCTGCTATTGGGGATAGTGGCGGTGGCGGAGGTGGTCCAGGTACGGTACCTGCATTCATTGGTGGTGGTGGTGGTGCTGGCGGTGGTGGCCCACCCTTACCAGATATTTTTGCTTCAGCCCACAAGCTTCCTTGCGTTGTTGTGTTAAGCTTACTCCAATGGAAAGAAGTTATTGTGTCCATTTTCGAGAAAAGAAGCTTCATCGTATATATAGTTTGTAAGTACGATTGAAAATCTATATATAAATGCCAATGTGAAATTCACAAAAAAAAAAAAAAATAGAAAAAGAAAAAATACCTCAGCTTGTAAGTCTGTGTGAAAGTGTTCCTTAGCGTCCCAACGTATGTCAATTTCATCACGATTAAGCATTAACGTGTTTGATTCGATGAAAGCTGTGTTAAACATGGCACGATACACAGTTTTTTCTTTCACCATATCATCAAGTAAGCTAATACACTCGAGCACGACATCACCTTGAATATTGCAGTTAACATGAATGTTAATAAATTCATTGTCTGCCTGCAATGCATGGCAAAAGTCATCCACTTTAAATATTTCATCCACTTTTACATGACTCACTAATCTAAGGCAAGTTTAGTTCGCAGACCCGTCTTTCAAACGGTACATTCCACATATTATCATGTTTCGAATCTAAAGACTTGAGCATCTTTTAGAAGGTATATACAACAAATCATCATTAACGTACATGATTGAGAACGTATGGCACTTATACTAATTAAGAGTCAAAACCGAGAAACATAGCTCTAGCAACATTATAAGGATAAGGGTGTGTTTGGGTGAAACTAACTGGAGTTGGAGCTTATTTTTGAAGCTGGAAGCTAATGCTTAATATTTTTTATAAGTGTTTGGTAAAGAAGCTGGAGCCGGAGCTAATTAATGAAAATTGACTAAAAAGTAACACAAATAATATTTAAATATCACAATGAAGGGTTTTTTTTTTAGTAATTTTAAAGTTCATGAGCTCTATTTTTTCAGTAAGTTAGATATGAAAAGCTTATAATTTTCATAAGCTCTACTTTCTATTCATCACCAAACAAACTTATGACTTAAAGCTTATAAAATCATAAGCTCAAGCTCCCACAAGCTCTCATAAGCTTTTATACTAAAAGGTTATCTAAACACACCCTTGGCTAATAGGAATAAGGATAGGACATCCATACCTGTTTGTAATATCGGATATCATTTTTTCTTCTTGGGCTTGAGAATAGAAGTTTAGGGGTTTTATCAACACGTGACAAAGGATCTCGTCCGTAGATTCTGAATATAGGGCAACAACTCCCTTCTTCATCAAAATCAGGGATCATTCTCATGAAAACAAAATCCAAAGTAAGGGCCTTCTCTTTTGGAGGCCATTTTGCATCTGTGTATCTTCTTGACACATACTTTAAGTACCTCAACTGAGAAGGTTTAGGATCAATTGATACCATTTCGGGTAACAAAGATGAAGGAAACTGGTAATGCACCGTATCTAAGGCTTTGGTTTCAAGAGAGAATTTGTTTCTATATAGCATAAGAGCCGCCACCAAGAAAGGCAAAACTGGCAAACCACCACGCTCGGAGTGCATTATAAGTTTATGTTGTGGAACTGCGAGCCATCTTTCGCTCGATTCTAAAAAACGGAAGAGCACCTCTACTGAGAGCGACGGACAACCTTCATAATCCCAAGGATAGTCCTCGACAATAACATCAAATTCGGATAAAGCAGAATTAATCCTGCATTCTTTTTTATCTTTATCCTTGTCTCCCTCTCCAAAATTAAAAATTTTGATTGAAGATTCAGGGTAAGTATCCTTAAACTGGTTTATTATATTGCCTATATGACCTTTATAGTCTTCTTGTTCCCAACCTTCAGTTGTGTAGCAGCAGTCAAAGACTGTAAACCAATTGACACATCATCATCATTATCATTATATATATTATATATATTACTCCTTATATATCAAAGCTGAAATGAAATTGTATTATTATGAAGACTGAATAGAAATACAGGAGCATGGGAATAAGGCCAGAATACAAAACATAAAACCACTCACCCTTGTGTTGTAGCTCCCATGGGGTGCATCATTACACACAAGGTTGCCCATTAACCCTTGAATTCTATTCAAAGTTGCTTTCCGCACATCGCGTTGCTGCAGTGGTGAGGGCCTGAGGGGGTTTTTACCACTCATGTCCTCGGATTCGGCCGAGTTTGGCAGCAGTTTGGAGCGGGTTATGGAGATGCATGCTTGAGTGCATATATTAAACTAATTACTCAATTAAGGATTAACAAATTACCATAAATTCTTTCGAAGATCCCGGCAATTCCATTTGGAGGCGTTTTCAACAAACTACGTAACAACGACATCGAATTTCACTGATATTGAAACCCTAGAAGCTAAATTAATAAATCCCCCAATTCTCTGAAAAAATATACATTTACGTCGTGGTTTGATGTGCGAAAATAAAATTAAAAGTTGTATATAAATACAATTATCGTTTGCGACGTGAATCAATAAGGTTATGGTTGTGAAAGAATCTAACAATGGCGATTAATTATTGTGAGCTTCTATTTTGTTTTTGTGTAGTTGCATCAATCGTTGCTTAAGGGTTCGTGTTTTGCATGCCAATTTTGTTTCAATCCCTCGTGAAATAAAAGAGTTTGCAATATCATGTTCTGATGGTTTTATATTATTTATAATAAATGATAAATTATAAAGAATAATTATAATTATGATTAAGTTCAATTTATTCCCTTTTTATAAAAATTTTCATTTTTATCTAATGGAGATAATATTTTCGCCACCACTTTCTTTGACTACTTCTACCTAAATGTTTCCTTAATGATGGCTTACATGAAGAATAAATTTCAATGGTGAAAGTGTAATCTCATTTTATCTAACGTTTACTTCAAGTTTATATTTACAAATACACTTTTACATACTACATTATTATTATTTATTATAAATAATAATATATGCTACTTAATAGTTATATAGTTTTTTTAGTTTCAATGAAAGCTATATACATAAAAAAAATACCAATGTATGTCACATACTTTCAAAAATTGTATCAATGTATACAAAAGGTAACCTGCTACATGCTAAACCGGTCATCTTCATCTTCATCATTATCAGCAAAATCTGGCAGAAGCTATGGTGGTCCATGGCGGCTTATGTTGGTGCAAATCGAAAACACCTCAAAACTTGATCAAAACTCATCAAAATTTGCCCTTCTCTGCGATAAATCATTCTAAACATAAACCCATTGTTGGATTTCACAAACACATAACCAAATCTGAGAAATCATTCGATTTCAGTAACAATTTTTTGAAAACAAAAAATGCTCATAACTTGATGAAAACTTTGAGTTAGCCTATGAGATTTTGAGGAGACATTCACTAGATGATTACCAATGTTATGCCTCTGGTATTCTTCACTCTGTGCGAGTCAAACGGTTAACCTAAAGCATTTCGGGTACGCTTTGCGTGATGGATGAGAGGAGTTTCTTCCTAACGGGTGTGTGGGTGGCAAATGAGAGGATTCCAATGTTGTGGATGCCAATGTTGTGCCTCTGGTATCCTTCACTCTCTGCGAGCCAAGCAGTTAATCTAAAGCATTCCGGATATGCTTTGCGTGATGAATGCGAAGAGTTTCTTCCTAACGGTTGTGTGAGTGGCAAATGAGAGGATTCAATGCTAAAATTGCCGTTCTAAAATAAATAAAGATAAAAGAAGTGTTGTGTTAGTGATTGTAAATGTGAGGACTGAATTTGTATATTTAAAAAAACTTAAGGGGAAAAAGACACAAAATAAAAGGTTTGTTTGATGTATGATTGGTTAAGTACATGTTCTAATAGTATCACTAAAGTGACATACTTCAAGTATAAAGAGTGGAAGATTTGTGTCGTTTTCAGTTGAGAACATCGTCCAACGGCGTTCTCTCGCAATGTGGAGTCGTTTTAGATAGACCGTTAAAACAAAAATTTTGGATCCACGTTAACTTCAAAAATACCATAAACTCGGTGTCATCTACTTTTGAATTGTTTTCAGTTTTTAACATTTTGCACCCGTCAAACAAAATTCCTATGGTCAATCAAAAAAATACATAGAAACATTCCACCAATGCTAAAGGCCAATAAAAAAAACACGATATAAAACATTCCGCCAATGCTCATGGCCAATCAAAAAACACATAGAAACATAGTTCGAATAAAAAGAACCTCTAAGACCATATACTTCTCCAATTTGAGTGTGATTCGTTCGATAACCTACCTCCGTATCTACCTTTTTTTTAGTTTTGATTGGCACATTTCTCCAGCAACAACACTTTTGTCCTTTCCTTTGGCTTTTTGACGCGACGAGCTTGGTGTAGGTACGTCATCTTGTTCATGAAAATATTATTTTCAAAACCCAAGACTGCTTAACAGACTGACCTTCCGTCCGAGATCTTTTTTTTGTGTACAACTTTACATTTGGAGATTAAAACCATTGGCAACAATACATGCAACGGCTAGTACACATATTCCATTCCTTTTGCAACGGTTTGAATTTTGAATTGAAGATGATAGAAAAGAAACTATCACTATTCAGTATTTTTGATAGGACTATTTCTTATTACTTCTGATTCCTTATTTGTTTTTGTTAATAATTCACCCTCCGAGTTGGACTCCTTATTGGTATTTTTTCTTCTCCGTGACTGTTTATTGGCTTGTTTTTCTTGTTTTAATTTTTCTTGTTCAGCTTCCTTCTGTGCCTTCTTCTTCTCTGCCTCTATTTGCTTGCAGTTATCATCATGAGCTTGATTAAACATATTCACAAATGCATACAACGTCGTAACAACTGAAATAAATATCAAGAATTGGATTAGTTTCAGTACATATCAGAAAGAAATTTACATTCATAGAAATTGGAAATGAATACATAACATCTTTTATGTATACCTTGTTCATATGGGCAACGTTTAGGATCTTCCCCAAAGTAAAGAATCAAAGCATCCACACTTTTACCCTACAAAAACAAAAACTTACAATGAAAATTGGTAACAAAACTTAGCATTAATATCAAATTTTTCTTGGGACATACCACCCCTGAGTACAGCGTGGCCAGAGACTTTACTTCACTTTCAGCAGAAGAAAGAAACTTTTTCAGAGACTAAAGATCAAAAACCAAAATTTAAGCCAGTTACATTTCGGTACACGATAATGTAATGTTATGATCCATATTTAATCATATTTGTGTTACAAAAAACATATCGATTGTTAAATTTGTTAGTTAGTTACGCGTATACCTTCCGGAAACGTTTAGAAACATGTCCATCTTTTTTACACAGTTTCTTTTCATGAATTACTTTCTCCAGTCCTTTAGTAACAGCTTGCATCTCTTCTGCCAAGATTTTAAGTTGAATCTGGAATATAATTATCAATGCAATCAACATTTATAAAACTTCAATAATTTAATTATTTATGTAGCGCATTTGTGCTAAATTTACCTTAGTTGCAGCTTCCAAACTACCAAGTTCCTTGGAAAAATCAAGTAGTTCGGGTAGTTTTTCGGCAAGTACCTAGGAGATCCACCAGAGGTAACATGGGAAAAGACAAAATTACAGGACAGTCCACGTGGTTTGTACCAAATTACAGGTTCAAAACCTAAACTTTTTTTTACAAGGTCAGTCACTGTGGTTTGCAAATGTTGCAACGACAGTCCCTCCGCCGTCTAACGGACATTAAATATTCCCATTAAATCTCATTACATGCCTTGCACATGAGAGTATATATATCCGTCCTTTTATCTAGCTTTTTCTTTCCTGACAACTTCTTCCCTAACGCCTACATTATTTCCCTAAACCTTGTTAGAATCCAACAACCCAATTAATATTAAAATCCAACAGCCTGGATATGTTCGGCTTTAGAGAAGATTTAGCGGAAGTTTTTATCGTCCGTCAGACGGAGGGGCTGTCTATGCAATAGTTCACAGTGACTGACTTTGTCAAAAGAAAAAGTTTAAGGAATGAACATGCAATTTAGTACAAATCACAGGGACTGTCCTTGTGATTTTGTTCATTAGAAAATGTAAAACAATGACTTATCCACTTGAATTGATGCATTCTATTTTTTTCATTGTAACGACATGTATAAATACCTTACAAAGATAATGCAACAGGGTCATTTTGTTGTTCTTGGCACGTGTTTCCTTAAGTTTCAGAAGGCTATCCAATTTGAAACCAACAGCAGCACCTAAAACAAAAAACAAAATTATTCATTCAAAATAAGAATCAAATCAGGAATTCATAACTAGAAGCTCAATTAATAACTAACCTCTTGCGGTTCCCTGGTTCAAAGCGTTTCCAAGAGAAAGAATTGTCTGCATGACTCTCCTAAACTTAACCGAGCTCCTGATCTGATATAAGCACACCATCAACATATCGAAACAAGTAAAGTTTAACCATATTAAGGTTGCGTTTGATAAAACTTAATGAATTGACGTTGAATGGTTCATAATCTGAATGATTAAAGTAAATGTAACTTGCCTGTTCTACTGATAGATACACATCGTTTAGATTATTTCTAAGATCTGAAACCTAGAAAAGCAAAATCAACACTAAATTATAATCTAGTACTTATACGCAGCAGCACAATGCATGTAATATCATCTTTCAGACCTGTGTACTAAACTGTAACTTATAAGAGAATACTCTTAGTTTAGCTTCTGAACGTGGAACTTTCATTAGCTCCATGAAGAACTGTTACAAAAAAATCAAAATTAAATTCATATGATTAACTACTCATATAGTCATATGAATCATATGATATTAATGCAGAATGGTAATAAGTAATAACGTACAAGTTCACATTTTCCCAATGCATCCTTTTCTCCTTTATACGCCTAAGCATAAAATAGATAGTTAAACAAACTAAAATCTTTAAATGCATAATAAAATCTTCTGCCGATTACAATGATAAACATTTTGATTAACATCATACCTTTATTTGTTCCATCTCCTCTTTGGTAGGACAGTACTTTATAAGATGATCCACTTGCTCAAGATCCATTGCTGAATCGTCCAAATTAAGGACAATTTCCTGTTGAATTTCTCAATTAACGAATTAATAGCATGTATTAGACATCCTAAACTAGTATTAACTTCACAAGTTAATAAATTCACAAATTTCTAGTGTTCTACTACTGAGATTGCCTCGGATCTAATTTATGAGTTAATAAATTTTCGTGCTATTATTAGAACACAAAAAAATGTAGTACTTCATCACAACGTATGAGAACCTTATGTTTTACAGGTTATAATTATCTCTATTAATATGTCTCGATATGCTTATCATGTCCGTATATATTTATATGTTTGATGAATTCTACATGGAAAAAATAAAATGGGCTGAGCTTACCATTAATTCATGTAGTGGTCTCTTCACCTTTGAAAGCATGATCTCACAATTGTATGCTCGTCTGTGCTCAATCTACTAGAGTAGTTAACAAATAAATAACCAACGTATACATAAATGTTTAAGCTTAATGCATTTATCAGATATTGAACAAGGATAAAGTGAATATCAAACTCATTCATCAGAATAGCTAAAAGGTATTTAAAAATACACGTATTACACACATCGATAAGAAACATATTTTACCAGTTGCACTTTTTCTGGTTTAGCTGCTTGATTTCTTAATTTTGCTGCCTTATCGGAACTTGTATTCACCGAGAAGAGAAGTTCAAGTTCTGGAAAATCAATGTCTGGTCTGATGCACATCAGCCAAAATAAGCAAATAAATAAAAATAGAACCTCGCGAGCTTAAAACTAAAAAATAAATGGTCCTACATGAAAAGGGAAAAAAACACACCTATCATCTGCACCAGATTTTTCTGCTTCAGCCCACAAGCTTCCTTGTGTTGTTCTATTAAACTTACTCCAATGTAAAGCCTTCAGTTTTTTTCCAGGTTGATTTTTCACAGCCCCTGTTCTTGACAAAGCACGCCCCTTATTACCTGGGGCTGGCGGAGATGGAGCAGATATATTTGTACTACTAGATTCTCTCGAAAGAGTTGGCGGCAGAGGGGCGGCACCGCCACATTTCTCATTCCCATTAGCAGCTGGAGGAGGATGTGGCGGTGTTGCCTTCGGTTTTTGTGGTGGAGGTGCTGGTGGTTTTGGTGCTGCTGGGGCTGGTGGCGGCGGCGGAGGTGGTCCAGGCCCGGGAGGAGGTGGTGGTGGAGGTCCAGGTACGGTACCTGACTTCTTTGGTGGTGGTGGTGGTGGTGGTGCTGGAGGTGGTGGGCCAGCCTTACCATCTGGTGGGACCGGAGTAGTTGACATGGATGCTGTTCCATTTGATTCAAATTTTTCAGTAATGGCAGGATGTGCACATGTCAAAATTATGTGAGGTGGCAATTTGTTAGAAGCATCCGGAGATGTTTGTGTTGATGATGGTAATTGTGTGGGAAGTGAAATACTTCTTGCCTTAACAGCATTATTATCCGACTGTGAGTCATTTGAATTGGCTTCGTTAACATGATTATTATTATTATTTGTAGGAAGTGTTTGAAGTAAATTTTTAGATTCGGTCCTTTGATGAGAACCAGTTTCCAACATTTCATTTACGATATCTGATAATTGCATATGGTGGAGCCTATTTACTGCATCATCACTTTTAGGAACAAGCCAATCGACACTGCCAAACATATCTTGAACTTTAGAAAATGCTTCCATCGGGAGCCCTCCCTCCTCAAAAGAAGACAAATCAAGTGGAACCAAAGAAGCCGTTGTGTCCATTTTCGAGAAAAGAAGCTTCATCGTATATATAGTTTGTAAGTACGATTAAAAACACACACACACACACACACACACACATATATATATATATATATATATAACACATAGGGGGAGGTTCAATACAGAACCAAAAAGCTACAAAACTAACTAATGTGCACAGATTTACACTTGTGCACAATGGTGCACATTAAAAAAGTTCTGTATTGGACTTTTGGCTATATATATATATATATATATATATATATATATATATATATATATATATATATATATATTATATATATATATATAAAAGAAGAGGGAAGTAACCATTGATCCCCCCGATTTGGTCGTTTTCCCATATATATATATATGAATTCCTAGGTGAAATTTAAGAAAAATACCTCAGCTCTGAAGTCCTTGTGAAAGTGTTCCTTAGCATCCCAACATATGTCGAGTTCATCACGATTAAGCATCAACATGTTTGATTTGATGAAGGCTGTATTGAACATGGCGCGATACATAATATTTTCCTTCACCATGTCATCATGTAAATTAATACACTCGAGCACGACATCACCTTGAATATTACAGTTAACATCAATTTTGACAAGTTCATCCTCTGCCTGCATTTCATGGCAAAAATAAACTGACCAAATCCATATAGAAGATATAAGTTAGCATGAAAAAAGAGATGATGTATCGACATACGCTAGTAAGCTCGTCGAGTGCTACAGATTAAACGTATATCCAAATGCAACGCTAAAGACTAAAGAAAAGAAATGGGGCTCTAGAAACATTATAAAGGATAATAAATATAAGGATAGAGCATTTGTACCTGATTGTAGTATCGGATATTCTTCTTTCTTCTTGGAGTTGAGAATAAAAGTTTAGGGGTTTTATCAACACGTAACAAAGGATCTCGTCCGTATATCCTGAATATAGGGGAGCAACCCCCTTTTCCATCAAAATCAGGGATCATTCTCATTATAACACAATCCAAAGTGAGTGCCTTCTCTATCGGAGGCCATTTTGCATCTTCATTTTTCCTTGATACATACTTTAAGTACCTCAACTGAGAAGGTTTAGGATCAATTGATACCATTTCGGGTAGCAAAGTTGAGGGGAACCGGTAATGCACCGTATCTAAGGCTTTGGTTTCAACAGAGAATTTCTTTCGATATAGCATGAGAGCCGCCGCCATGAAAGCTAAAACCGGCCAACCACCATGCTCAGAGTACATTATAAGTCTATGTTGTTCATCGACTGAGAGCCAGCTTTCACTAGATTTTAAAAAACTGTGCATCACCTCTATTGAGAGCAACGGACAACCTTCATACTCCCAAGGATAATCCACAAAACTAACATTAAATTCTGATAAAGCAGAATTAATCCTGCATTCTTTTTTATCTTTATCATTGTCTCCCTCTCGAAAATTAAAAATCATGATTGAAGATTCAGGATAAGTCTCCTTAAACTGGTTTATTATATTGCCTATATGACCTTTATAGTCTTCTTGTTCCCAGCCTTCAGTTTTGTAACAGCAATCAAAGACTGTAAACCAATTGACACATCATTATCATTATCATTATCATTATCATTATCATCATTATATCATCATCATTATATCAAAACATAAAACCACTAAAACCTATTTACAAGTGAAGTGATGACAAAGGAAGAAAGGTTTAGGTATTATTAAGCAGTAAACACGTATATTAACCTAATTACTCAATTAAGGATTAACAAATTACCGTAAATTCTTTCGAAGATCCAAACAATTCCGTCAGGAGGCTTTTTCAACAAACTACGTAACAATGACATCGAATTTCACTGATATTGAAACCCTAGAAGCTACATTAATAAATCCCCCAATTTTCTGAAAAACATATACACTTTGCGCTGTGGTTTTATGAGCGAAAATAAAATTGAAGTTGTATATGATAAATACAATTATTGTTTGCGACGTGAATCAATGAGGTTATGGTTTTGAAAAAATCTAACAATGGCGATTGATTCTTATGAGCTTCGATTTTGTGTTTCTGTAGTTGCATCAATCGTTGCTTCAAGGTTTGTGTTTTGCATGCCAATTTTGTTTCAATCCCTCGTGAAATAAAAGAGTTAGCAAAATCAGACGTTTTGATGATTTTATATTGAATTTTTCTAAACATATGTTAAGGGCCAAGCTTTAAATTTGAGACGAGTATAATATATATATTTTTTTACATAATTATAAACTACATCAAATAAGTGCCTCACTACTACTTGTCAAGGTTGAAGAAATCGGAACATGAGGAGTTCTCGGCGGGACTATTCCTGGGAGTTCTCGGAGAACTCGGGGAGTTCTCGGCGGTTTACTTTCGTTGACTTCTTGGATAATTTTTATGATACCCGAGATTTGATGGAGATCTGACCGATTTTTGGCCGAGAAACTCCATTTATCGGTCGGTCGTTGACCAATTTTTTGGCCGATTTCAAAACGAGAACTCGGCAGCAACTCCAAAACGATTTCTCGGCAAGACTCGACCGATTTTTTCGATTTTTACAACCTTGTTACTTGTAATGAATAATTATTAAAGCTTGAACTCTTTTATTTTTTCTTTCTAAATATAGCTTAGCTAACAATAGAAAATTTCTTTTATTTTATTTTATATTATTATTTATATAAATAATAGATTATACAGAGTAATTATGATTATGATCAAGGTCTATTTATGCCTTTTTTATATACTTTTTTCATATTTATCCAACGTTTACACTTCAGTTTATACTTATACCGGTGATAGGGTGCCTCGCGTTGCAACAGTTGATGCTTTAGAAAATAAAAGAGTCCAATGATTACCAACTATTGTATAAATCTGATTGTAAAGAACCTTTGAATCTTTAACTATCTTGTGCTGATAGTTAAGGTAGTACACCAGCTCACTCGACACAATATACATTGTTGTTCCTATACTTAGTAATAATTAAGTAAACTTATGTTGACCTGCACATAACAATTGGTGTTCATAATCATGTTTTGTCATTATCAAATCCTTAATTATATAGGGGACTCAACAATATGCAAACCCCTTATCTGGCAACTTAAAGTTGATTGTTGCTGGAGGATAAGGTTTATGATGGGGAGATGATTCTCACACACCACTTTTTTATCAATATACACCTAATTACCTATTTTATCCTTAATTATATACATATAATAATAATATAAATTTAACTTTCTAGGACATAAATGTGATTTTATGAGACAAAAGTGTAAATGGATCAAAAGTAAAACCTCCCTTTATGATGTACTATGTGTCTTTTGATTAATAGAATTTCTAGTAGTTGTTAAAAAACTAAAAGTTGCTAAAGTTTGTTGAACATTATAATGATGTGAGAGTTACCCAAAGTCTATTTTTAATATGTAACACTTTATAATCGGTCAAATGAGCTTTGAAACGCATTCAAATGCGAACTTTTAAAGAAAAAGTTGCCTTTCAAAATCTTTTTTAAGAAAAAAAGAAAAAAATAGTTTTTTTGGAGACTTTTTGGAGAGTTAAAAAAAATGCTCTTAGGAAAAAAAAATACGAATCACAGAGCCACATGATATTTGATAGCGTCGAGGCATACCATTTGGCTTCTTTTTTAAATGTCATGGTGTAGAATCGATTAACTACATTTATCGAGATCAAAATAGTTTTGCGTGTTTGATAATAGATTTTTCCTTTAATAATTAGCAAGACTATACTTGCTTGAGTTAAAACTATTTATTAATAATGATTCTGACTTGGTTGGATGATTTGTTTTTATTCAGTTGAATAAAAGATTTATTGTTGGTGATCTGTTTCAGATAATTTTGTCAAGTTCAACAAAATGTTTATTGTCGGTGATTACTGATTAGTTTCAGATACTTTTATTGGATTAATATGATTACAGATCAAAAGTAGCGATGTTAAATGGGGCTTGATCAGGTCGAGCTTAACCTTACAATCTTTAAATGTAGGTCGTAACAGTTAGGTTCACAGCAAACACTTCTTGCCCAATACATATATCGTTTTGGTCGTCGTGATATATATGCTACCTTAACCAATGCAAAGTAAATTGCATTATGAAATCCTCAAGTGAGAATGAAACTCGAGACTTCATGAACACCCAGTATGACGGTAATCACTCAGTTAAATGAAAATGGTTAACTTACATGATCAAATTAAAGAAGTCTTTGCAATATAGAAACAAACCTAATGAAACAAACAAACAAACAACTTAACCTGAACTCGTGAGCAAACATACCTTACAATTTTTCACAAATTTTGCCCACAGTGAAACATTAGAATACTTAACGCCTTAAACATACAATTGATGGCATCGGGTCGGGTTTAGGTAATCACATACCCGAACCCGATTAGGAAAACCCATCTCAAACCCGGACCCGAACCCGAACCCGTCAGGTCCTCATTTAGTTACTAAATAGCGGATAAAAGGCTTCCCCAGCGGGTATTCGGGTCTCCATTTACTTGCGAACTATTGGATAAATGGGTTATCTCACGGGTATTCAAGTCTTTTTCGGGTATATGAGCCGGGTAATCGGGTATACGGGCCGTGTAATCGGGTATGTGGGCCGCGTAATCGGGTATATAGGCCATGTATATGGACTCGGGTCTTTTTTCGGGTATACTAGCCGGTTAATCAGGTTTGTGTCTAAAACCATACCCGGATCCGGAGCCGCGAAGAAAATACCTATACCCGACCCTACACCCATTTACCTGACCTGAACCCGGCCCATAAATATCGGGTTTCGAGTTTTCACATCGAATACGTTTTTTTTTTTTTTGCCCGTTGTGTTATGGTATGTGTGTTTATTTATTGTATATACTTTTAAGAAGACTTGTAGACGGGTGTATTAACTTGGGCACCAAGTTAATACGAATACAAATATTAATAATTGTAAACGTGTACGTATATATTTACTTTTCATAATAATCGTGTACGCATATTTGCATATATTAAACCCTAGGGTTTAACAAATTACTTCCGTTCTCCTTCCTCAACAACACAAACCCACCGTAAACAAATTATTAATATTCCCAATCAAAACACACATAATAAATTCAATACCCGCATGCATTATATTCATATTCTTGATTGAGACAATGCGTGATCATATACCCGGAACTATGAATTCAATCGAGAATAACGTTGAAACTGAAAAACCCAATGATCATGCAACTGAAGATGATAAATTATCATCTGAATCTTCATCTTCTATCAATAACTCACCGCTTAGAAAAATAAAATTTCATCTTGCAGAGAAACCTTTGAATGCGATATTGTTTACTAATATTGCAGGTGATGCCCACAGTTTTCAGCTTTTGATTCTCAATCCTACATATTCGGACGATGCCGATAATGATCTCAGCCGGGTCGTAATAATTGACCCGGAAAGTGGTGGAGCAGAATTGGATATGGAGAACAGCTCTGTTAAGGGAATTGTAAGTTTCTTGAATACAGTATGAAAGTTGCAATCTTTTAATGATATCAACAATTTTGTTTACCACCTTTTATGAGCGGCCGTGGGGCCTAGGGGATATACGCTAATTCCTATAACAAAAAGTTAAATTTTATATATAAAGATATAGTAGAAGGATTAACTGATTTGGGGACAGTTAGCTTTGACACAATTAAACCTATGTCTAGGCACAGTCTATATAACCATTCCAAGAACCATCTCCTTCCTCATGTTCAATTATGTGGTTTCATGTTCAAATCTTGAAGTAGTCATAGAATGGTTTGGAGACGGTCACAAATTAATCCAGTTTCTCTTAGGTCACGAACATAAGAGTAAATATACTCGCCCTTCAGGGTAACCCGAAACTGGCGGAACTTGAAGTCGACCACAGATGGGGAGATTGGACGGGTGCAAAAACTTATTCAATTATTATTCATTGACAGTTGAGTCAAACACTACTAAAAACCTTATTTTTTAGTAAATTTCTTTTTAAATGTATTCTTTTTTTCTTTTTTTTTTTTTTTTTTTTTTTTTGAAAATTCAGCTGCCCGCCCTATCCTAGAGATATCCTGCCCTTGGGTCTCGGTTCAAACCTTGAACAGCAGTATATCTCTGGTGGCCTTGGATTAGTGTCGGAAACAATCATGGTATAACCAAATTAGGCCGTGTGTATATTTGAGTAAAAAAAATAAATACTCCCTAAATAGATAGCCTGAAGAGGGAAAACGTTAGTTTCTTTTCATTTACATACACACAATGTATATAATGTTGTGAGCTAGCCCGATATATTGGAGGCCAGAGGTGGTCGATTATCTCGCTCATCGTCAAAGTTGGCCTAGCAGTAACTATGAGTTGGTTACTTAATTGATGCAAAATTTTGTTACCAAATTAAATGCATATATGTGATCTAACAAACATATTTTAATTACAGGGTGCTGGTTTGGTGAATCTTGGGAACACTTGTTTTCTTAATTCAGTATTGCAATGCCTAACTTATACTCAACCTTTAGCTGAACATTTACAAAGTGGAAAGTATCATACTAGTTGTAAGTTATTCTTTTAATTAGTATAATCTATTTCAGATTTTGTAACACCCTTTCGAGCTTACCTTTTGTTTTCTATTCATTAATAATGTGAAGGTCAAAATGAGGGATTTTGTGCTTTTTGTGCTGTTCAGAAGCATGTGGCTGATGCACTTGAATCATCAGGGGAACGTATAAGACCTTTGGACCTGGTCATAAATTTGCCGTGTATCCTTAATTTCAAACTACTATTATGTCATTTAACGATTGGATTTACGATTTTCTTTTTTTTTTTTTTTTTTTTTTTTTTTTTTTTTTGAAAAGCACGATTTGAACGTATATACTTAACCACATTATTAGGTATATCTGAATCCTTTGTGATTTCTAGGCAAGAAGATGCCCATGAGTACATGGTTAATTTGTTGGAATCGATGCATATGTGTTGTCTGCCTTCAACTGAATCGCCTTCTGCAAATCATACAAGTTTGGTTCATGACATATTTGGTGGTCGTCTTCGAAGTCAGGTAACTACTCTTGTTTTCATAACAAATTATAGAGGCTTAAGCTGTTTCAATTTTGATTGGACTATTTTAATCGCTCTGTTGTTTTGTTATTGTTTTAATTTGCAGGTGAAATGCATGGAGTGTAACTATTGCTCCGACAAGTTTGAAACTTTTTTAGATTTAAGTCTCGAGATCTTGAGAGTGACGGATATATATGAAGCACTTGAAGATTTCACTACTGCAGAAGAGTTAGATGGTGGGGCCGAGGTATACGATTGTGAACAGTGCAAGAAAAAAGTCAAGGCGCTGAAACAACTTACGATTGACCAGGCCCCTAACGTTCTTACCATCCACCTCAAACGATTTAGTTCTTTTTTGCCGGGACTAAAGATCAAGAAGAAAGTGCATTTTTATTCTACTTTGGACTTGGAAGATTTTGTTACTGGTCCACATGTAAGTCAAAATCCAGACCTGTTCATTATTTATTTATTTATTTATTTGCTTATTCAAACCAAAACATTGCAGGATGGTGATTTGAGTTACAGTCTATATGGTGTTTTGGTTCATGCTGGACAGAGCACACAGTCTGGTCATTATTACTGTTATGTTAGAACGTCTGCTGACGTATGGTTTTTACTTGACGATGATGAGGTAAAAAAAGCTTTTATTTGTTTTACATTTTAACCGCTTAGCATTTTACTCCCTCCTTCCCAATTTAATAGTCCACACAGTTAAATAAATGTCATTATCACATTGTACTTTTTACCCCTTTTTGTTTTACATGCATAAAGGAGGGTATAAAAGAACCTTACCCGGGTTTTCTTATCTATTTATTGAAGTGTACTATCAATTTGGGACATCTCAAAAAGGAAAAACATGACTATTGAATTAGGACGGAGGGGGTAGTTTTTTGTGGGGATGAAAAATGAAGATAAACATTTTTTGATGTCTTTGCTGATGTGAATAGGTGAAAGTATGCAAAAAAAGAGATGTTTTTAAGGAGCAGGCGTACATGTTATTCTATTGTAGTAATAAAAAGACTAGTGAGAACACTGATGGTAGTATACAAGTTTCAGGTCAAACGGACATTTCTGAGTCTTGTATTGATAGTTGTCCGATGTCGAAGGGAAAGGGTCAAAATGAAAAGGACCCGTCTGTTTTGTGTGAGATAACATCTTCTACATGTAATAACATATGTGGTGAAAAGGGTCAAGATGTTGCTGATGTCATGCAAGTAGACACTTGTAGTAGTAGATGGAGTAATGTTGCAACTGTACCATCTACCTCCTCCTTCGATGGTCCTCAAAACCAGAGTGTCACGATGAATGATGAAAAGGAAACATTAACGAAAACAATGTTAATAGAAAATAAAGAACCAACTGCTTTTGTAATGAGGTGTAGTAAGCTAAAAATGGCTATTGATGAGCCTGTTTGTGTTGCAACCGTCGTACCATCTAGTTTTGTTCCTCCTCCTCAAAAGCAGCAGTCTCTCATTAATGATTTAAAGGAAGCATTATCGATGTTGCTATTAAAAAAATATGAAGAAAAAATCACATGCGAAGATGTTAAAGAACCAAGTGCTTTTGTAATGAGGTGCATCAAGCTAAAAATGGCTATTGATGAGCCTGTATGTGTTGCAACCGTCGTACCATGTACTAGTGTTTCCCCTCCTCAAAAGCAGCTGAGTCTCATGAATGATGTCAAGGAATCATTACCGACCTCGCTAATAAAAGAACATGAAAAAAAAATCACATGTGAAAATGTTAGTGACTCGAATGCTGTAATGATGCGCAGTAAGAAGCCACAAATGGCTACGAAAGAACCTGTATGTCTTGCGACACGGGTAATAGATCGTTGGGGTATGTTGGGTGGTGATGATAGTCTGAAAGTAGCGGTTACGTCTAGTGAGAGCTCAATCTTGCCAAAAAAGGAAAGTTTTTTGATAGATCATAAAGTAAAAGTTGGTGCTGATGAGAAGAGACACAAGAAGCATCTGAAGGTTTCGTCTGGGGTTATGAAATTTTGCTCCAACATACATGTGGGCGCATTGTTAAATCAGCAGAGAAAGAAAAAGAGACGTAATCGAAACTTGCATACGCATATGCCGCCGATTAAGAAGAATCTCCCTGTGAATGGAAACAAGTCTGGTTCAAATGTTATGGACACAATAAACGATACTACTTCAGTAATCAGAAGCGTAGAAAACGAGTTTAATATTGTCGCGGAAAGAACCTCATCGGTAGTTACAGAACCCGAGGGTTCTAAAGCCTCCACGAGTCTTGAGTGCAAAGATAATCAGTTCATATGCTCATTGCTGCCATTTGAAGATAGATCTGGTATTAATTAGTCGTTTCGAATTATTTCGACAGATATGTTAATTAAAAATTATTTTATGTTTATGGGAACGGATTCAGGGATAAGCAACGTAAGTGGCTAAGAGGGGATAAGTAAAATAACGTTTTTTTTTTTTTTTTTTTTTTTTTTTTTTTTTTGATTAAATTTGCATTAAAATGCTCTCATAATTTGTATTTTTATAAGCCAAAAACATTAATTTATCATTCATCACAAATGATAGTATCATTCATAAACAATTTTTATCATTCATCACCGATTTTTGAACGATTTGGCTATATATATATATATATATATATATATATATATATATATATATATATATATATATATATATATATATATATATATATATATATATATATATATATAGGCAGGATCAATGAGGAAGTAACCAATCGGGGGAAGCAAATTTTTTTTTTTTAGTTTTTTTTGGAATTTTTTTTCCGGCATCAAGATCACACGAAAATATGAACATTTAGAAGAGACACTTCGTGATGAATGTTATTATTTAGGCGGGAAAACGATCGACAAAAATAACATTCAAGATAATATTGTTCGTGAAGAATATGAACGTTTTTTTTTCCCATGTTTTGTGAAGTAAAATTTAGCCCGATTTAGAGTTTAGGGTTTAGGGTTTAGGGTTTAGGGCTTAGGGTTTAGGGTTTAGGGTTTGGTGTTTTGGGTTTATTCCATAAACCCAAAACACCAAACCCTAAACCCTAAGTCCTAAACCCTAAACTCTAAACCGTTCGTGTTAAATACTCAATCTAAATCCTAAATCTAAACCCTAAACCCTAAATTTCTAAACCCTAATATCTAAACCCTATAAACCCTAATATCTAAACCCTAATATCTAAACTCCAATAGCTAAAAACTCAACATACGCTCGAAAAACACGATAATTCTTCGAGCATTTTCCCGCCAAAATATAAACATTTATCACAAAATGTCTCTACTAAATGTTCATATTTTCATCTCATCTATAATGTTCGTGAACAAAGTTTTTTCAAAAAACGAAAAAAATAAAAGTTTTTACTTCCCCTCGCTCCCCCCGATTGGTTACTTCCCTCTTGATTCTACCACTATATATATATATATATATATATATATATATATATATATATATATATATATATATATATATATATTTGTATTTTTTCCGTTTTCCATATCAAGAGACCCTGAAAAGATAATTATTTCATTTTTTTTTTTTTTTTTTTTTTTTTTTTTTTTTTTTTGAAATTTTGCTTATCCCTTCTTAGTCATGTTTAAGCTTAGCCACCTATCTCGCCCCATATGTCTGTATTCTAATTTGATATATTATTATTAAAAATGAAGTAACATCTCAAAAAACTAAACTCTGGTTTGTTACTGATTACAGCCCCACGTTGTGACCAAAGTGTTTCAACTCTTGAGATGAAAGAAACAGAAGAAGTGCTTCCTGGTATAGGAGGTTATATAGGAGACAAATGGTGAGATGAAGTACCACATTTCTAAAATTCTAGTATATAAGAAAAATTGCGGGATTTTTTAATTTTTTAATTTTTTTTTTTTTTTTTTTTTTTTAATGTTTCCTTGTGAGTTACTGTATTTTATTAATTTACTATGTAGAGTACAATTCTACAGGGACAATGAGTACGAGCGTGGAAAGAGGAAGAAAGTAAGGGATGATTCGTATACAAACTTCCAAGGAAGAAATGTGTTCCAGGATATCGCGAATGAGGCATTCAAGCTGCATGCTGCTGGTAAAAGAAAAAGGAGACGGAATAAACGTTCAAAGAGATCGAATTCCAAACAAAGGCGTTTCAGGAAACGATAGAGTAACATAACATTGTCGTTTGGTTGAAGTAAAATTATTATTTGAATGTGCAGACTGCAGGATATGATGGTTTTGAAACTCAAGTAATGCTACACATTATAATTAAGTAATTAAGTAATTTTTATAATTTAAAAGGATTAAATTAGATGGACTATTCTGCTATCTTACATATACTGTAAGAATTGCTATATATGCTAAAAAAATTTATACATAAAAACATGTCTATTTCAAACGATTACTAGCACTCAAAATAGCAGCAGCCACGATCCAACAGCACCCCACCCGTTTATTTTCATCGACCTTTACATCAAACGCGGCTTTTTAAAACGAAACGACCTTAGCAAACAGGATTTTTTTTCTTTTTTCTTATTTGCAAAAACAGGTTATTCATTTAAAAAAATCTGGTTAACATAATATGGCTCTATTTATCGAGTCAACAACAAGCGTCGATTTATTGGCGACTTGACTGTCGCTTAGAGCCTAAATTGATTTTCGGGTAGGTTTAAAAATCATGGAAATTTGATTCGACCTTTTTATGGCGTCTCACACTTTGCTTTGTTTTTTAACCTACTCATTGATTAGAGGTCCATTCGGAGACAATCTCTCTATCTATCAAACATTGAGAGTGAGTACTTTGTCAACTCTTGTGGTGTTTCACTCTGGGTAGAGAAACGACTTCTCTTTATTTTAGGATTGAGGAAGGATTGTCTACATCTTAACTCCCCATACCCCACTTTTTTGGGATTGGGTTTTGTGTTATCTTTGTCATTGTTGGTTAACAAGCATTCGTAAGGATTCACAGAAACATATGTTTACTACATCCATTACAGTCTACAACTTTCAATGCATGTTGTACAACTCATTAAGGCATAACTGATTTCCGTTGTAAGTAACTCAGCTGATCAATGTAGACATGTAGTTAAAAAAATATGTAAACACAAACATGATCATATCATATACTCTACTAATGTAACATAGTCATGTAATTCTCTATGATTAGCAACTAATACTGATACTAAACGTCTAAACATACTAAAATAACAAATCAATATCAGTCCTTTCAGATCTTTAGGCAAGCAGATGTCCATGAGTACATGGTAAATTTGTTGGAATATAATGGATGCATATGTGTTGTTTGCCTTTAACCGAATCGTCTTCTGCAAATGATACAGAATTGGTCCCCACAACATATTTGGTGGTCGTCTTCGCAGTCAAGTTAACAAAAATGATTGCATCAAATTGTAGTCTGCTTAAATTGTTTCAATTTTTATTTGACTATTTTCTCGCTCTGCTATTGTTTTGATTTGCAGGTGAACTGCATGCAGTGTAACTATTCCTCTGACAAGTTTGAAACTTTTTTAGATTCAAGTCTCGAGATCTTGAAGGTGAAGGATATTTACATGGCACTTGCAGATTTTACTCTCACAGAAGAGTTAGATCATAGATGGCTGGTGGGGCCAAGCTATACGATTGTGAACAGTGCAAGAAAAAAGTCAAGGCTCTTAAGCAGCTTTCGTTTGACATGGCACCTAACGTTCTTACAATCCACCTCAAACGATTTAGTTCTTTTATGCCGGGAGTAAAGAGCAACAAGAAAGTGCAATTTTTTCCTACTTTGAACTTGGAACATTTTGCTACTGGTCCATATGTAAGTCAAACGAATTCCCACCCGTTCATTATTTATAGATTTTTGATTTTTTTCGCTTACTCTTTCGGCTTCTTTAAGATCCAAGTCAAATTGACTTATTGCCTTTACCTGTTTAAATACTTATACACAGCAACATAAGAAAAGTTATACTAGAATCTATAACGATGATCAAACATAGAAAAATTTCTGGATAGGATACAAATTATATCATGGTCCAATCATCATTAATGTCAAATGCACTTTCAGGTGGTTGTTCCCTCTGTGCTTTCTTCTCTGCCTCTATTTGCTTGCAGTTTTCTTCATGGGCTTGATTAAACATATTCATAAATGCATACAACGTTGTAACAACTGCAAAGAATATCATGAAATGGATCAGTTTCAGTACATCTGAAAGAAATGTACACTCATAGTGCTTTTGATGATTACAAAACAATTATCATAACATCGAATTTCTGCTTACAGAAATTGGAAATAAATACATAACATTTTTTTTATGTATTACCTTGTTCATATGGGCAATGTTTAGGATATTCCCCAAAGTAAAGAATCAAAGCATCCACACTTTTACCCTATAGAAACACAAACTTATAATGAGCATTAATGACTAAAATTAGTGTTCAAATTAATCTTAACACATACCACCAGTGAGTACAGAGAGGTCAGAGACTTCACTTCACTTTCAGCAGAAGAAAGAAACTTTTTTAGAGACTGAAGATCAAAAACCAAAATTTAATCCAGTTACTTTTCAGTACCATATTTTGTAATATTTGTTTTGTTCAAATTAAACAAATTGATTACTATATTATATAGTTAGTTACTTAGTTACGCATGTACCTTCCGGAAACATTTAGAAACATGTCCATCTTTTTTACAAAGTTTCTTTTCCGGGATTGCTTTCTCCAGTCCTTTAATAACAGCTTGCATTTCTTCCGCCAAGCTTTTGAGTTGAATCTGGAATGAAATTATCAATGAAATCAACATTCATAAAATTTTGAAATAACTTAATTATTTTGTAGCGCATTTGGGTCAAGTTTACCTTAGTAGCAGCTTCCAAACTGCCAAGTTCTTTGGAAAAATCAAGTAGTTCGGGTAGTTGGTCTGCAAGCACCTAACATGCAAAAATGTAAAGCAATGACTTATTCAGTTAGATTGATACATTTTACGTCTTTCATTGTAACAAGAAGGTCGATTATTACCTTACAAAGATAATGCATCAGGGTCATTTTGTTGTTCTTGGCACGTGTTTCGTTAAGTTTCAGGAGGCTATCCAATTTAAAACCAACAGCAGCACCTAAAACAAAAACAAAATTATTCATTTAAAATAAGAATCAAATCAGAAGCGCATAACTATAAAGTTGATTAATAACTAACCTCTTGCAGTACCCTGGTTCAAAGCGTTTCCAAGAGAAAGAATAGTCTGCATGACTCTCCTAAACTTAAGGGAGCTCCTGATCTGATGTAAGCACACCATCATCATACATGAAAAGGTAAAGTTTAACCTAATTAAATTGTCAAATGATTAAATTAAACGTTAACTTGCCTGTTCTACTGATAAATACACATCGTTTAGATTTTTCCTAAGATCTGAAACCTAAAAAAGCAACATCAACACTAAATTATAATCTAGTACTTATATTATATATAGCAGCAAAATGCATGTAATAGCACGTTTCAGACCTGTGTGGTAAACTGTAACTTATAAGAGAATACTCTTAGTTTAGCTTCTGAACGTGGAACTTTCATTAGCTCCATGTAAAACTGTTACAAGAAATCAGAATTAAATTCATATGACTGACTACTCATATAGTCATATAAATCGTATTATATTAAAGAAGAATGGTAATCACGTACTAGTTCACATTTTCCCAGTGCATTCTTCTCTCCTTCATACGCCTAAGCATAAAAAAGCTAGTTAAACATTAAATAAATTCTATAAATGAAAAATAGAATCTTCAGCTGCTACAATGATTAACATCACACCTTAATTAGTTCCATTTCCTCTTTGGTAGGACAGTACTTTATAAGAGTATCCACTTGCTCAAGATCCATTGCTGAATCGTCTAAATTAAGGACAATTTCCTGTTAAATTTCACAACTAAAGTATTAATAACATCATTTAGACATCCTAAACTAGTATTAACTTCACAAGTAAATAAATTCACAACTTTCTAGTGTTCAACTACTAAAATTGCCTCGGCTCTAATTTACTAGTTTATCATGTTCGTATATATATTTCTCTGTTAAGTGATGCAAAACGTTCTGATCTTACCATCAATTCATGTACTGGTCTCTTCAGCTTTGAAAGCATGATCTCGCAATTGTATGCTCGTCTGTGCTCAATCTGATAGAGGTGTTAACAAATGAATAACAAAAATTACAAATAACCTTAACATTTATTGCATTTTTTTAAATACTGAACAAGGACTAAAGTAACTATCAAACTCATTAATCAAAAATAGCTAAAAAGGTATATAAAGATACACTTATTACACACGTTAATAAGAAAACTATTTTACCAAAAGCACTTTTTCTGGTTTAGCTACTTGAGTTCTTACATTTGCGACCAAATTGGAACTTGAATTCAGTGAGAAGAGAATTTCAAGTTCTGGAAAATCAATGTCTGGTCTGATACACATCAGGCAAAAGACAAATTAGAACCTCGCAAGGTTAAAAATAAAATATACTCTACACGAAAAAGGAAAAAAACACACCTATCATCTGGGCCAGATTTTTCTGCTTCAACCCACAAGCTTCCTTGTGGTGTTCTATTAAGCTTACTCCAATGAAAAAAATCCGTTGTGTCCATTTTCGAGAAAAGAAGCTTCATGGTATATGTAGTTTGTAAGCACGATTGAAAATCTATATATGAATGCCAATGTGGAATTCAAAAAAAAAAAAAAAAAAAATTAAAAATAAAAATAAAATACCTCAGCTCTGAAGTCTGTGTGAAAATGTTCCTTAGCGTCCCAACATATGTCAATTTCATCACGATTAAGCATCAACATGTTTGATTTGATAAAAGTTGTGTTGAACATGACACGATACATAATTTTTTCTTTCACCATGTCATCATGTAAGCTAATACACTCAAGCACGACATCACCTTGAATATTGCAGTTAACATCAATAATGACAAGTTCATCGTCTGCCTGCAATACATGGCAAAATAAACTGACCAAATCCATATAGAAGACGGTGTTTTCAAACCGGTCTGGAATTTTTTATTTTGAAAATCAAATAATTTAGTACATTGAGATAATAATAATAATAATAATAATAATAATTTTCGGGGATCACGCGGTGTCTTGTGCTGGTATGGTGGGTATTAAGCATCGACATAATGTTGTTCGGGATTCCCTTGTTGATGTTTGTTATCGATCTGGGATTTCAGCGAGAAAGGAGGTTGACATTGGGTTGTCTGGAGGGAACGACAGGGCCCTCAGACCTGCAGATGTGTTACTTTATTCCTGGGATCGTGGTCGTGATGTTTGTGTTGACCTGACAGGGTCTTCTCCTTTGACACAGTCTGGGCTTTCTAACTTCGTCCCTGGACGTGCTGTGGTTGATGCGGCTCGTCGGAAGCGGGACAAGTACGAATCTAGCTGTCAGGCGATTGGTTATGGTTTCATTCCTTTCTCATTTTCTTCGCTTGGGGAATTAGAGAAGGAGGCTGTTTCTTTGCTAAAGCGGGTTCAGAAGATTTCGATGGCGCAAGATATTGGTGCCGGTGCTGCTGCTCATATTTTTACTAGGATAGGTTTTGCTATTGCTAGAGGTGTGGGGGCCCAGATTGTCTCTAGGCTTCCCACTAATTTTTTGTAAGTTTTAAAACTTTTAAGTTAATATAATTTCCATTTCCATAATAATAATAATAATAATAATAATAATAATAATAATAATAATAATAATAATAATAATAATAATAATAATAATAATAATAATAATAATAATAATAATAATAATAAATACAGGTTTGAGAATACATGGATTTAAATGTAAGAAACATTATAAAGGCTAATAAGAATAAGGATAGGGCATCTATACCTGATTGTAATATTTTCTTCTTGGGGTAGAAAATAAAAGTTTAGGGGTTTTATCATCACGTAACAAAGGATCTCGTCCGTAGATTCTGAATATAGGGCAACAACCTCCTTTTCCATCAAAATCGGGAATCATTCTCATTATAACACAATCCAAAGTGAGCGCCTTCTCTATCGGAGGCCATTTTGCATCTTCATTTTTCCTCGATACATACTTTAAGTACCTCAATTGAGAAGGTTTAGCATCAATTGATACCATTTCGGGTACCAAAGTTGAAGGAAAATGGTAATGCACCACATCTAATGCTTTGGTTTCAATAGAGAATTTCTTTCTATATATCATTAGAGCCGCCACCATGAAAGACAAAACCGGCCAACCACCAAGCTCGGAATGCAATATAAGTTTATGCCATTTATTAACTGAGAGCCATCTTTCACTCGATTCTAAAAAACGGTGCATCACGTCTACTGAGAGCAATGGACAACCTTCATACTCCCAAGGATAGTTTTCAACACTAACATCAATTTCGGATAAAGCAGACTTAATCCTACATTCTTTTTTATCTTTATCATTGTCTCCTTCTCCAAAACTAAAAACTTTGATTGAAGTTTCAGGGTAAGTATACATAAACTGGTATATTATCTGGCTTATATGACCTTTATAGTCTTCTTGTTCCCAACCTTCAGTTGTGTAGCAGCAGTCGAAGGCTGTAAACCAATTGACACATCATCATTATCATTATTATATGTTACTCCTTATATATCAAAACTGAGATAATAAAGTTGTAATCCGATTTATATTCAGTACACGCAAACATACACTAATGGTACATGCATTATGAAGACTGGATAGATATACAGAGCATGGAATAAAGCCAGAAAACAATACATAAAACCAATCAGACCTATTTACAAGTGAAGTGATGACAACAGAAGAAATGTTTATGTATTATTATGCAGTAAACACGTAAATTAAATTGATTACTCAATTAAGGATTAACAAATTACCGTAAATTCTTTCAAAGATCCAGACAATTCCGTTAGGAGGCTTTTTCAACAAATTACGTAGCAATGACATCGAATTTTATTGATATTGAAACCCTAGAAACTACATTAATAAATCCCAAGTCTCTGAAAAATAAATACACAGGCGTTGTGGTTTTATGTGCGAAAATAAAATTTAAAGCTGAATATAAATACAATTATTATTTGCGACGTGAATCAATGACTGAAATAATCTAACAATGGCTATTGATTCTTGTAAGCTTCAATTTTCTGTTTGTGTAGTTGCATCAATCGTTGCTAAGGGTTTGTGTTATGCATGCCAATTTTGTTTCAATCACTCATGAAAAAGAGAGGAGATAGATGGATTTAAAAAGAAAAAATTACGCCGTTAGTACCTGCGGTTTGTTTACATTATCATGACAAGACATATATTTTTATTTTTGCGTAGTTGGTACCTAGGTTTTGTATAACTTGCGTGGTTGGTACCCCTAATTAACTGGGGTTAAATTTTAATGATTAACCCTTCACATGTGCCACACATGTGAGGGTATATTCGTCCTTTATTATGTGGACTGATTACTTTTATTTTTGTTTTGTAAAGCTGGACTAATTTAGTCAAAAACTTGTCATCTTCTTGTTAAAATACAATGCAAATTTAGTTAATATGGAATTAGTAATGTATATAAATATCTAGATATTAAAATGTAAAAGAAATATCTAGATATTAATATATATATATATATATATATATATATATATATATATATATATATATATATATATATATATATATATATATATGAAGAAAAATCTAAATGTTAAAATGAAAAAATCTAGATATTTTTATGTGGTAAAAATATCTAGATATTTATCCATGAAAATATCTAGTTTCTAGAATGTTCCATGGAGTAGTATAAATGTGGGTGATGAGTAGTTCATTTGTGTAAGGTGTGAGAGTTGTGAGGAAGTAAGAAGAGTGTGAGTTAGAGAAGAGAAAACTTATAAGTAAGTAATATTGTAATTGTATTTTGTATTAATAAAAGTGTTCTTTGTTAAGTTTCCCGGTTAAGCCTTAGTTCGTGTTTAAGTTCTTAGTGCACTTGTGTTATTTTTATTATATGGCCGACTCTGCCGCCTAAGTGATATATGGTCGGTTATACCGCCTGAATGATATATGGTCGACACTGTCGCCTAAGCATTATTGTGCACTAAGGATTCATAAAAATTAAAGGCTAACCAACGTCAAAGTGTTGGTATAGTGAGTTTAGTATAATCTAGGTCCTCTATAGTGGGTGTGTTGGGTGTAGTGACCCGAACTTTTCCATGTTTATATATATTAATTGAGATTGATATTTACATGATTAAATGTTTCCAACATGTTAAGCAATCAAACTTGTTAAGACTTGATTAATTGAAATATGTTTCATATAGACAATTGACCACCCAAGTTGACCGGTGATTCATGAACGTTAAAACTTGTAAAAACTATACAATGACATATATATGGTTATATATATAGTTAACATGTTTTTATTATAAGTATGTATCTCATTAGGTATTTTAACAATGAGTTATATACATAAAAATGAGACTATTAATTTAAGAAACTCGAAAACGATATATATAACGATTATCGTTATAACAACGTTTTACTAGGTACATATGAATCATATTAAGATATTGATATACTTGGTTAATTATGTTAAATTATAAGTAAATATATTATTAAGTGTATTAACAATGAAATACATATGTAAAAATAAGACTACTAACTTAATGATTTCGAAACGAGACATATATGTAACGATTATCGTTGTAACGACATTTAACTGTATATACATCATACTAAGATATATTATATATCATAATATCATGATAATATAATAATTTAACATCTCATTTTTTATAATAAACAATGGGTTAACAACATTCAACAAGATCGTTAACCTAAAGGTTTCAAAACAACATTTACATGTAACGACTAACGATGACTTAACGACTCAGTTAAAATGTATATACATGTAGTGTTTTAATATGTATTTATACACTTTTGAAAGACTTCAAGACACTTATCAAAATACTTCTACTTAACAAAAATGCTTACAATTACATCCTCGTTCAGTTTCATCAACAATTCTACTCGTATGCACCCGTATTCGTACTCGTACAGTACACAGCTTTTAGATGTATGTACTATTGGTATATACACTCCAATGATCAGCTCTTAGCAGCCCATGTGAGTCACCTAACACATGTGGGAACCATCATTTGGCAACTAGCATGAAATATCTCATAAAATTACAAAAATATGAGTAATCATTCATGACTTATTTACATGAAAACAAAATTACATATCCTTTATATCTAATCCATACACCAACGACCAAAAACACCTACAAACACTTTCATTCTTCAATTTTCTTCATCTAATTGATCTCTCTCAAGTTCTATCTTCAAGTTCTAAGTGTTCTTCATAAATTCCAAAAGTTCTAGTTTCATAAAATCAAGAATACTTTCAAGGTTGCTAGCTCACTTCCAATCTTGTAAGGTGATCATCCAACCTCAAGAAATCTTTGTTTCTTACAGTAGGTTATCATTCTAATACAAGGTAATAATCATATTCAAACTTTGGTTCAATTTCTATAACTATAACAATCGTATTTCAAGTGATGATCTTACTTGAACTTGTTTTCGTGTCATGATTTTGCTTCAAGAACTTTGAGCCATCCAAGGATCCATTGAAGCTAGATCCATTTTTCTCTTTTCCAGTAGGTTCATCCAAGGAACTTAAGGTAGTAATGATGTTCATAACATCATTCGATTCATACATATAAAGCTATCTTATTCGAAGGTTTAAACTTGTAATCACTAGAACATAGTTTAGTTAATTCTAAACTTGTTCGCAAACAAAAGTTAATCCTTCTAACTTGACTTTTAAAATCAACTAAACACATGTTCTATATCTATATGATATGCTAACTTAATGATTTAAAACCTGGAAACACGAAAAACACCGTAAAACCGGATTTACGCCGTCGTAGTAACACCGCGGGCTGTTTTGGGTTAGTTAATTAAAAACTATGATAAAATTTGATTTAAAAGTTGTTATTCTGAGAAAATGATTTTTATTATGAACATGAAACTATATCCAAAAATTATGGTTAAACTCAAAGTGGAAGTATGTTTTCTAAAATGGTCATCTAGACGTCGTTCTTTCGACTGAAATGACTACCTTTACAAAAACGACTTGTAACTTATTTTTCCGACTATAAACCTATACTTTTTCTGTTTAGATTCATAAAATAGAGTTCAATATGAAACCATAGCAATTTGATTCACTCAAAACGGATTTAAAATGAAGAAGTTATGGGTAAAACAAGATTGGATAATTTTTCTCATTTTAGCTACGTGAAAATTGGTAACAAATCTATTCCAACCATAACTTAATCAACTTGTATTGTATATTATGTAATCTTGAGATACGATAGACACGTATACAATGTTTTGACCTATCATGTCGACACATCTATATATATTTCGGAACAACCATAGACACTCTATATGTGAATGTTGGAGTTAGCTATACAGGGTTGAGGTTGATTCCAAAATATATATAGTTTGAGTTGTGATCAATACTGAGATACGTATACACTGGGTCGTGGATTAATTCAAGATAATATTTATCGATTTATTTCTGTACATCTAACTGTGGACAACTAGTTGTAGGTTACTAACGAGGACAGCTGACTTAATAAACTTAAAACATCAAAATATATTAAAAGTGTTGTAAATATATTTTGAACATACTTTGATATATATGTATATATTGTTATAGGTTCGTGAATCAACCAGTGGCCAAGTCTTACTTCCCGACGAAGTAAAAATCTGTGAAAGTGAGTTATAGTCCCACTTTTAAAATCTAATATTTTTGGGATGAGAATACATGCAGGTTTTATAAATGATTTACAAAATAGACACAAGTACGTGAAACTACATTCTATGGTTGAATTATCGAAATCGAATATGCCCCTTTTTATTAAGTCTGGTAATCTAAGAATTAGGGAACAGACACCCTAATTGACGCGAATCCTAAAGATAGATCTATTGGGCCTAACAAACCCCATCCAAAGTATCGGATGCTTTAGTACTTCGAAATTTATATCATATCCGAAGGGTGTCCCGGAATGATGGGGATATTCTTATATATATATATGCATCTTGTTAATGTCGGTTACCAGGTGTTCACCATATGAATGATTTTTATCTCTATGTATGGGATGTGTATTGAAATATGAAATCTTGTGGTCTATTGTTACGATTTGATATATATAGGTTAAACCTATAACTCACCAACATTTTTGTTGACGTTTAAAGCATGTTTATTCTCAGGTGAATACTAAGAGCTTCCGCTGTAGCATACTTAAATAAGGACGAGATTTGGAGTCCATGCTTGTATGATATTGTGTAAAAACTGCATTCAAGAAACTTATTTTGTTGTAACATATTTGTATTGTAAACCATTATGTAATGGTCGTGTGTAAACAGGATATTTTAGATTATCATTATTTGATAATCTACGTAAAGCTTTTTAAACCTTTATTGATGAAATAAAGGTTATGGTTTGTTTTAAAAATGAATGCAGTCTTTGAAAAACGTCTCATATAGAGGTCAAAACCTCGCAACGAAATCAATTAATATGGAACGTTTTTAATCAATAAGAACGGGACATTTCAGTTGGTATCCGAGCGTTGGTCTTAGAGAACCAGAAAATTTGCATTAGTGTGTCTTATCGAGTTTGTTAGGATGCATTAGTGATTCTGGACTTCGACCGTGTTTTCTTTAAAAATGATTGCTTAACATTTTTGTTGGAAACTATATATTTTTAACATATGAATATTATGTGATATATTAATCTCTTAACGTGTTTGATATTATGTGATAGATGTCTACCTCTAGAACAAGTCCCATTGACTCACCTAATAATAATGAAGAGTCAAATGTAAATTGGAATTATTCGTGGACTGATTCACAAGTTCCCGAAGAGGAACCGGAAGAAGAGTCGGAACCGGAAGAAGAATCGGAACCGGACGAAGAATCGGAACCGGAAGAAGAATCGGAACCGGTGGGGGAAATAATAAAACGGTTAAGTAAAAGAGAATCCTCAACCAACCGACCAAGGGTAATTATGGTCAATGGTGTTTCCGCCAAGGAAGCAAAATATTGGGAGGATTACCAATTCTCCGATGAATCGGATTCCGACGAGAATTCCAATGATGTTATAGAAATTACCCCAACTGAATTTAAAAAGGCAAAAGAAAATAATAAGGGAAAGGGCATAAAAATAGAGAAATCTAATTCCAACCCCGATGAACTTTATATGTATCGTCAACCCCCGAAGTTCTTAAGTTGTAACAATGACCCGGGAACCTCTAAACCACCAGGTTTTTCTAAACCAATGTGGACAACGACGGCTCGTATTAGGGGAACATCATATATCCCTAGAAACTTGGCAAAACGAACCAAAACCGAAGAAGAAGAAACGACCGAGTCGGAATAAGATAGTTGTATTCGTGTGGTGTAATATATGTAATATAGTGTTCTTATGCTTTATGATATATGTAAAAATTGCTTGTATTAATAAGTATTTTTTTATGAATCTAACTCTTGTCTATTTTACAGTTTAAAAACACAAAATGGATAGACAACCCAATATTTTAAGAGACCTACCCGGAGACATGATTGATGAAATCTTGTCTAGAGTCGGCCAGAATTCCTCGGCACAACTATTTAAGGCGAGATCAGTTTGTAAGACATTCGAAGAACGTTCCAAGAATGTCTTGGTTTATAAGAGACTTTCGTTTGAAAGATGGGGGATATCACATTGGGAAACCCATAAGTTACGATGTGTTTACTTTGACGCATATATTGCGGGGAACCCAAATGCTATTTTACGCAACGGGTTAAGAAATTATTTTGACTCAATATATCCGAATATTGGACTTCGTGATTTAGAAAAAGCGGCTAACATGCAACATAAAGAAGCATGTTATGCTTACGGATTAGTAATGTTCGCTTCTCACCAAAGTGAGAACAAGAACATCGGGCTACAACTATTAAACAAAACGTTTCCACAAGTGACGGAGTCGGTAATTGGGGTAAGAAATGAGGTTTTTAGATTATTACGGGACTGTTGGACATTACGTAACCCTCGTCCCTTTGACGACGTTACAACACGCTGTCTTATCAACGGCCATAACGGTTATGTTGCACAAGACCAAGGATGGGAAGTAGTCCTAGTAAAACCAGAATGCATGACTTGTTTCTGGACGTATGAATTACGTGTCTTTATTGCCTTTGCTGAACGACTTGTGTACTAGCTAGAATTATCTTCACAACTATCTTGTATCAAAGTTATTGTGTGCTATATTTCATGCTTTATGTAAAATAAGCGGTATTGTAAGTTTGTAAAATATTGTATAAAAGTTTGAACGCGAAATATTATTATAATCAGTTTTTCATATAGAATTGTAGTAGTTGAATTGTATATTAGCTACTAAGTATGAACTTAACGGGTAGGTACTACCCGAATTTAAACTTATAAAACGCTAATATGAAGAAAAAGCTTTTATAAATGAGTTCATATTATACTACGAAATACTATTAACTACTCTTAATATTCTGTATGATTAACTTGTTCCATTTGACTATTTTGAAGGAAATGGCACCGACTACTCGACACACAGTGAATATGAATGAAGAAGAATTCCGTACTTTTCTAGCTTCAAACATAGCCGCAGTACAGGCTGCGCTACATACCAACAATAACCTTGGATCTAGCAGTACAGGAAATCGTGTAGGATGCACCTACAAAGAATTCACTGCCTGCAAACCTTTGGAATTTGATGGAACCGAAGGACCGATCGGATTGAAACGGTGGACCGAGAAGGTCGAATCGGTGTTTGCCATAAGTAAGTGTACTGAAGAGGACAAAGTGAAGTACGCTACGCATACCTTCACAGGTTCTGCGTTAACATGGTGGAATACCTATCTAGAGCAAGTGGGACAAGACGATGCGTACGCACTACCGTGGTCAGCATTCAAGCACTTGATGAACGAGAAGTACCGTCCCAGAACCGAGGTCAATAAGCTCAAGACAGAACTAAGAGGGTTACGAACCCAAGGATTTGATATTACCACGTATGAAAGATGATTCACAGAATTGTGCCTATTGTGTCCGGGAGCGTTCGAAGATGAAGAAGAGAAGATCGACGCGTTTGTGAAAGGATTACCGGAAAGAATCCAAGAAGATATAAGTTCACACGATCCCGCCTCCATACAACAGGCATGTAGAATGGCTCACAAACTAGTGAACCATATTGAAGAAAGAATTAAAGAACAGACTGCTGAAGAGGCCAATGTGAAGCAAGTCAAAAGAAAGTGGGAGGAAAACGGTGATAAGAATCACCAATACAACAACAACAGCAATTACAACAATAATCGCAACAATTATCCCAACAATCGCAACATCAATCGCAACTACAAAAAACGGCCCAACAACAACAACAACAACAACAACAGCAACTACAACAATCATCCCAACAACAATAATAACCGCAACAACAACAACAACAATCAGAAGCAGCTATGCCAAAGGTGTGAAAAGAATCACTCGGGGTTCTGCACCAAATTTTGCAACAAGTGTAAAAGAAATGGTCATAGCGCGGCGAAGTGTGAGGTCTACGGACCAGGGGTTAATAGAACGAAAGGAACAAATGGTGTCGGAACGAGTAATGGCGGAGCAAGTAGTGTCGGAGCAAGTTATGCCAATGTAGTTTGTTATAAATGTGGAAAACCGGGCCACATTATTAGAAATTTCCCGAACCAGGAGAACACGAATGGACAAGGCCGCGGAAGAGTTTTCAATATTAATGCGGCAGAGGCACAAGAAGACCCAGAGCTTGTTACGGGTACGTTTCTTATTGACAATAAATCTGCTTACGTTTTATTTGATTCGGGTGCGGATAGAAGCTATATGAGTAGGGATTTTTGTGCTAAATTAAGTTGTCCATTGACGCCTTTGGATAGTAAATTTTTACTCGAATTAGCAAATGGTAAATTAATTTCAGCAGATAATATATGTCAGAATCGAGAAATTAAACTGGTTAGCGAAACATTTAAGATTGATTTGATACCAGTAGAGTTAGGGAGTTTTGATGTGATAATCTGTATGGACTGGTTGAAAGAAGTGAAAGCAGAGATCGTTTGTTATAAAAATGCAATTCGCATTATACGAGAAAAAGGAAAACCCTTAATGGTGTACGGAGAAAAGGGCAACACGAAGCTACATCTTATTAGTAATTTGAAGGCACAAAAACTAATAAGAAAAGGTTGCTATGCTGTTCTAGCACACGTCGAGAAAGTACAAACTGAAGAAAAGAGCATCAATGATGTTCCCATTGCAAAAGAATTTCCCGATGTATTTCCGAAAGAATTACCGGGATTACCCCCACATCGATCCGTTGAATTTCAAATAGATCTTGTACCAGGAGCTGCACCAATAGCTCGTGCTCCTTACAGACTCGCACCCAGCGAGATGAAAGAACTGCAAAGCCAATTACAAGAACTTTTAGAGCGTGGTTTCATTCGACCAAGCACATCACTGTGGGGAGCTCCTGTTTTGTTTGTCAAGAAGAAAGATGGTACATTCAGGTTGTGTATCGACTACCGAGAGTTGAACAAACTTACCATCAAGAACCGCTACCCACTACCGAGAATCGACGACTTATTTGATCAACTACAAGGCTCGTCTGTTTATTCAAAGATTGACTTACGTTCCGGGTATCATCAAATGCGGGTGAAAGAAGATGATATTCCAAAGACTGCTTTCAGAACACGTTACGGTCATTACGAGTTTATGGTCATGCCGTTTGGTTTAACTAATGCACCAGCTGTGTTCATGGACCTTATGAACCGAGTGTGTGGACCATACCTTGACAAGTTTGTCATTGTTTTCATTGATGACATACTTATTTACTCAAAGAATGACCAAGAACACGGTGAACATTTGAGAAAGGTGTTAGAAGTATTGAGGAAAGAAGAATTGTACGCTAAGTTTTCAAAGTGTGCATTTTGGTTGGAAGAAGTTCAATTCCTCGGTCACATAGTGAACAAAGAAGGTATTAAGGTGGATCCGGCAAAGATAGAAACTGTTGAAAAGTGGGAAACCCCGAAAACTCCGAAACACATACGCCAGTTTTTAGGACTAGCTGGTTACTACAGAAGGTTCATCCAAGACTTTTCCAGAATAGCAAAACCCTTGACTGCATTAACGCATAAAGGGAAGAAATTTGAATGGAATGATGAACAAGAGAAAGCGTTTCAGTTATTGAAGAAAAAGCTAACTACGGCACCTATATTGTCATTGCCTGAAGGGAATGATGATTTTTTGATTTATTGTGACGCATCAAAGCAAGGTCTCGGTTGTGTAATAATGCAACGAACGAAGGTGATTGCTTATGCGTCTAGACAATTGAAGATTCACGAACAAAATTATACGACGCATGATTTGGAATTAGGCGCGGTTGTTTTTGCATTAAAGACTTGGAGGCACTACTTATATGGGGTCAAAAGTATTATATATACCGACCACAAAAGTCTTCAACACATATTTAATCAGAAACAACTGAATATGAGGCAGCGTAGGTGGATTGAATTGTTGAATGATTATGACTTTGAGATTCGTTACCACCCGGGGAAGGCAAATGTGGTAGCCGATGCCTTGAGCAGGAAGGACAGAGAACCCATTCGAGTAAAATCTATGAATATAATGATTCATAATAACCTTACTACTCAAATAAAGGAGGCGCAACAAGGAGTTTTAAAAGAGGGAAATTTAAAGGATGAAATACCCAAAGGATCGGAGAAGCATCTTAATATTCGGGAAGACGGAACCCGGTATAGGGCTGAAAGGATTTGGGTACCAAAATTTGGAGATATGAGAGAAATGGTACTTAGAGAAGCTCATAAAACCAGATACTCAATACATCCTGGAACGGGGAAGATGTACAAGGATCTCAAGAAACATTTTTGGTGGCCGGGTATGAAAGCCGATGTTGCTAAATACGTAGGAGAATGTTTGACGTGTTCTAAGGTCAAAGCTGAGCACCAGAAACCATCAGGTCTACTTCAACAACCCGAAATCCCGGAATGGAAATGGGAAAACATTACCATGGATTTCATCACTAAATTGCCAAGGACTGCAAGTGGTTTTGATACTATTTGGGTAATAGTTGATCGTCTCACCAAATCAGCACACTTCCTACCAATAAGAGAAGATGACAAGATGGAGAAGTTAGCACGACTGTATTTGAAGGAAGTCATCTCCAGACATGGAATACCAATCTCTATTATCTCTGATAGGGATGGCAGATTTATTTCAAGATTCTGGCAGACATTACAGCAAGCATTAGGAACTCGTCTAGACATGAGTACTGCCTATCATCCACAAACTGATGGGCAGAGCGAAAGGACGATACAAACGCTTGAAGACATGCTACGAGCATGTGTTATTGATTTCGGAAACAGTTGGGATCGACATCTACCGTTAGCAGAATTTTCCTACAACAACAGCTACCATTCAAGCATTGAGATGGCGCCGTTTGAAGCACTTTATGGTAGAAAGTGCAGGTCTCCGATTTGTTGGAGTGAGGTGGGGGATAGACAGATTACGGGTCCGGAGATTATACAAGAAACTACCGAGAAGATCATCCAAATTCAACAACGGTTGAAAACTGCCCAAAGTCGACAAAAGAGCTACGCTGACATTAAAAGAAAAGATATAGAATTTGAAATTGGAGAGATGGTCATGCTTAAAGTTGCACCCTGTAAAGGCGTTGTTCGATTTGGTAAACGAGGGAAATTAAATCCAAGGTATATTGGACCATTCAAGATTATTGATCGTGTCGGACCAGTAGCTTACCGACTTGAGTTACCTCAACAACTCGCGGCTGTACATAACACTTTCCACGTCTCGAATTTGAAGAAATGTTTTGCTAAAGAAGATCTCACTATTCCGTTAGATGAAATCCAAATCAACGAAAAACTTCAATTCATCGAAGAACCCGTCGAAATAATGGATCGTGAGGTTAAAAGACTTAAGCAAAACAAGATACCAATTTTTAAGGTTCGATGGAATGCTCGTAGAGGACCCGAGTTCACCTGGGAGCGTGAAGATCAGATGAAGAAGAAATACCCGCATCTATTTCCAGAAGATTCGTCAACACCTTCAACAGCTTAAAATTTCGGGACGAAATTTATTTAACGGGTAGGTACTGTAGTGACCCGAACTTTTCCATGTTTATATATATTAATTGAGATTGATATTTACATGATTAAATGTTTCCAACATGTTAAGCAATCAAACTTGTTAAGACTTGATTAATTGAAATATGTTTCATATAGACAATTGACCACCCAAGTTGACCGGTGATTCATGAACGTTAAAACTTGTAAAAACTATACAATGACATATATATGGTTATATATATAGTTAACATGTTTTTATTATAAGTATGTATCTCATTAGGTATTTTAACAATGAGTTATATACATAAAAATGAGACTATTAATTTAAGAAACTCGAAAACGATATATATAACGATTATCGTTATAACAACGTCTTACTAGGTACATATGAATCATATTAAGATATTGATACACTTGGTTAATTATGTTAAATTATAAGTAAATATATTATTAAGTGTATTAACAATGAAATACATATGTAAAAATAAGACTACTAACTTAATGATTTCGAAACGAGACATATATGTAACGATTATCGTTGTAACGACATTTAACTGTATATACATCATACTAAGATATATTATATATCATAATATCATGATAATATAATAATTTAACATCTCATTTTTTATAATAAACAATGGGTTAACAACATTCAACAAGATCGTTAACCTAAAGGTTTCAAAACAACATTTACATGTAACGACTAACGATGACTTAACGACTCAGTTAAAATGTATATACATGTAGTGTTTTAATATGTATTCATACACTTTTGAAAGACTTCAAGACACTTATCAAAATACTTCTACTTAACAAAAATGCTTACAATTACATCCTCGTTCAGTTTCATCAACAATTCTACTCGTATGCACCCGTATTCGTACTCGTACAATACACAGCTTTTAGATGTATGTACTATTGGTATATACACTCCAATGATCAGCTATTAGCAGCCCATGTGAGTCACCTAACACATGTGGGAACCATCATTTGGCAACTAGCATGAAATATCTCATAAAATTACAAAAATATGAGTAATCATTCATGACTTATTTACATGAAAACAAAATTACATATCCTTTATATCTAATCCATACACCAACGACCAAAAACACCTACAAACACTTTCATTCTTCAATTTTATTCATCTAATTGATCTCTCTCAAGTTCTATCTTCAAGTTCTAAGTGTTCTTCATAAATTCCAAAAGTTCTAGTTTCATAAAATCAAGAATACTTTCAAGGTTGCTAGCTCACTTCCAATCTTGTAAGGTGATCATCCAACCTCAAGAAATCTTTGTTTCTTATAGTAGGTTATCATTCTAATACAAGGTAATAATCATATTCAAACTTTGGTTCAATTTCTATAACTATAACAATCTTATTTCAAGTGATGATCTTACTTGAACTTGTTTTCGTGTCATGATTTTGCTTCAAGAACTTTGAGCCATCCAAGGATCCATTGAAGCTAGATCCATTTTTCTCTTTTTCAGTAGGTTCATCCAAGGAACTTAAGGTAGTAATGATGTTCATAACATCATTCGATTCATACATATAAAGCTATCTTATTCGAAGGTTTAAACTTGTAATCACTAGAACATAGTTTAGTTAATTCTAAACTTGTTCGCAAACAAAAGTTAATCCTTCTAACTTGACTTTTAAAATCAACTAAACACATGTTCTATATCTATATGATATGCTAACTTAATGATTTAAAACCTGGAAACACGAAAAACACCGTAAAACCGGATTTACGCCGTCGTAGTAACACCGCGGGCTGTTTTGGGTTAGTTAATTAAAAACTATGATAAACTTTGATTTAAAAGTTGTTATTCTGAGAAAATGATTTTTATTATGAACATGAAACTATATCCAAAAATTATGGTTAAACTCAAAGTGGAAGTATGTTTTCTAAAATGGTCATCTAGACGTCGTTCTTTCGACTGAAATGACTACCTTTACAAAAACGACTTGTAACTTATTTTTCCGACTATAAACCTATACTTTTTCTATTTAGATTCATAAAATAGAGTTCAATATGAAATCATAGCAATTTGATTCACTCAAAACGGATTTAAAATGAAGAAGTTATGGGTAAAACAAGATTGGATAATTTTTCTCATTTTAGCTACGTGAAAATTGGTAACAAATCTATTCCAACCATAACTTAATCAACTTGTATTGTATATTATGTAATCTTGAGATACCATAGACACGTATACAATGTTTCGACCTATCATGTCGACACATCTATATATATTTCGGAACAACCATAGACACTCTATATGTGAATGTTGGAGTTAGCTATACAGGGTTGAGGTTGATTCCAAAATATATATAGTTTGAGTTGTGATCAATACTGAGATACGTATACACTGGGTAGTGGATTGATTCAAGATAATATTTATCGATTTATTTCTGTACATCTAACTGTGGACAACTAGTTGTAGGTTACTAACGAGGACAGCTGACTTAATAAACTTAAAACATCAAAATATATTAAAAGTGTTGTAAATATATTTTGAACATACTTTGATATATATGTATATATTGTTATAGGTTCGTGAATCAACCAGTGGCCAAGTCTTACTTCCCGACGAAGTAAAAATCTGTGAAAGTGAGTTATAGTCCCACTTTTAAAATCTAATATTTTTGGGATGAGAATACATGCAGGTTTTATAAATGATTTACAAAATAGACACAAGTACGTGAAACTACATTCTATGGTTGAATTATCAAAATCGAATATGCCCCTTTTTATTAAGTCTGGTAATCTAAGAATTAGGGAACAGACACCCTAATTGACGCGAATCCTAAAGATAGATCTATTGGGCCTAACAAACCCCATCCAAAGTATCGGATGCTTTAGTACTTCGAAATTTATATCATATCCTAAGGGTGTCCCGGAATGATGGGGATATTCTTATATATATATATGCATCTTGTTAATGTCGGTTACCAGGTGTTCACCATATGAATGATTTTTATCTCTATGTATGGGATGTGTATTGAAATATGAAATCTTGTGGTCTATTGTTACGATTTGATATATATAGGTTAAACCTATAACTCACCAACATTTTTGTTGACGTTTAAAGCATGTTTATTCTCAGGTGAATACTAAGAGCTTCCGCTGTCGCATACTTAAATAAGGACGAGATTTGGAGTCCATGCTTGTATGATATTGTGTAAAAACTGCATTCAAGAAACTTATTTTGTTGTAACATATTTGTATTGTAAACCATTATGTAATGGTCGTGTGTAAACAGGATATTTTAGATTATCATTATTTGATAATCTACGTAAAGCTTTTTAAACCTTTATTGATGAAATAAAGGTTATGGTTTGTTTTAAAAATGAATGCAGTCTTTGAAAAACGTCTCATATAGAGGTCAAAACCTCGCAACAAAATCAATTAATATGGAACGTTTTTAATCAATAAGAACGGGACATTTCATTGGGCTCGTCGAAACTTACAACAATTGGTATCAGAGTGGGTCGTTAGGGACCATTGCTAGTGGAGGTACTCATCGGTAAACGTTGGACGTTTACATCGTCTTGTTAACACCAAGGCCCTAATGGAGATTCATTCTGAGCACAGTTAGGAACTGTGAAAGCTCATCGGTCTGGGACCAAGCTAATTGGACGTTGGACGTCATGATGGCAGATCTTGCAAATACGAGCAGTGAAATCAAGAGTCTCAATAACCACAACTATGGTTATTGGCAGACTTGCATAGAATCCTACCTACAAGGACATGATTTATGGGAAATAGTTGCTGGCAGTGACACAACGCCTCCACCAAAAGAAAATGCCGAAGCCTTGAGAAAATGGAACATCAAGGCCGGGAAGGCTTTATTTATATTGAAGACTACAATCGAGGAGGATCTATTGGAGCACATCCGCGACGAGAAAACACCAAAGGCAGCTTGGGAAAATTTTGAAAAATTATTTTCAAAGAAGAATGAAGCACGCCTCCAGCTCTTGGAAAATGAGCTTGCGTGTATCACACAAGGAAGTCTATCTATTTCTCAATATTTCACCAAGGTGAAATCTATTTGTCGTGAGATATCTCAACTTGCTCCTGAAGAGAAAGTGAGTGATGCAAGGATGAAGAGAATTATCATCCACGGCTTAAGATCCGAGTATAATGGATTTATAGCCGCTGTGAGAGGATGGCCTACTCAACCATCATTAATAGATCTGGAGAATTTATTGGCTAATCAAGAGGCATTAGCCAAGCAGATGAATGAAGTAACCATAAAAGACGGAGAAGATACACTCTTCACCAATAAGAAGAAAGCAACATCTCGAAGACAAGAGGCGATGAAAGAAAGTAAGACATATGGGTGGAAGGGTCACCCAAAATCAAAAGAAAACGCTTCAAGGGGAGCTCCACAAGGAAGAAGAGATCATCGCCAACAATACGGGGAAAATGATAAGAGAAAGAATGGTGAATGCTTCAATTGTGGCAAGAAGGGTCATTTTGCTCGAGATTGTAGATTCCCCAGAAGGCAAACTTTCGAAGGAAATGTAGCCGCAGCAAGAGATGAGAATAAAGAGGTCACATTTGAAGCAACCATTAATGAGGAAAATTGGGATGCAGAAGCAGGACTCTCCATTGAAGCTGACATGGATGATCAAGCTCTTGCAGCAACCTTAAAGTCAAAAATAAACTTTAAAGATGATTGGATCATTGATTCTGGGTGCTCAAATCATATGACCAATGATGAGACGAAGCTGCAAGAAATGGATGATTACAAAGGAAAGAGAATCGTGTTGACAGCCGACAATTCAAAGTTATCTATTTCTCACATTGGAAATACAATAATTCCAAATGAAGGCAGCTCTCATAAGCTCCAACTCGAGAAGGTGTATCTTGTCCCTGGCCTAAAGAAGAATTTACTATCAATACCACAATTGACAGCAGAAGGGAACTATGTGCTCTTTGGACCAGAAGATGTGTCCGTATTCAAAAGAGTGAAGGTGGTTGGCAATCCAATTATGCAAGGAAGAAGAATATAGTCGGTCTATGTACTATCTACTGAAACAGCATATGTGGATAAGAATCGAAAAAATGAGACGGATGATCTATGGCATGAACGTCTTGGGCATGTGGGCTACAATAAGTTAAAGGAGATGATGGTGAAACACATAGTAAATGGGCTTCCTCAAATTGATATCCAAACAGATACAATATGTGTTGGATGTCAATTTGGCAAAGCTCACCAATTTCCATTCAAGGAGTCAGAGCATCAGTCTAAGACATCACTAGAGCTCATACACTCAGATGTCTTTGACCCAGTGAAACAAATATCACTTGGAGGAATGAAGTATATGGTGACATTCATTGATGACTTCTCAAGGTATGTGTGGGTTTACTTCATGAAGGAAAAGTCGGAGACTTTTCAGAAAAGTCGGAGACTTTTCAGAAGTTTAAAGAGTTCAAGAAGAAGTTAGAAAGTGAGCTCAATAATAAGATTAGGTGCTTACGCACAGATAATGGAGGAGAATATTTATCGACTGAGTTTAATATCTATCTTGAAAAGCACAAGATTAGAAGACAATTAACTTGTCCCTATACTCCACAACAGAATGGAGTCGCTGAATGCAAGAATCATCACCTTGCCGAAACTTGTAGAAGTATGCTTCATGGTAAGAATGTGCCAGGAAGATTTTGGGCTGAATGTATGAGAACGGCATCATACGTGATAAATAGGCTTCCACAAACAAAGTTGGGGCATATTTCACCGTATGAAAGATTATGGAAGATTAAGCCAACCGTCAACCATCTCAAGGTTTTTGGATGTGTATGCTACGTCTTCGTGCTAGATCATCTAAGAAGCAAATTTGATAAAAAGGCAATTCGGTGCATTTTTGTTAGTTATGATGAATCAAGAAAAGGATGGAGATGTTGTGATCCAAATACCGGAAAGTGTCATACTTCAAGAAATGTGGTATTTGATGAAGCTTTTTCATGGTGGTCACCTCAAAAGATAGAGCTTCCAAAATCTCATGGATTAGAAGAAGGTCCAGAAGAAAAAGAAGAGCCTAAAGAGTAGATATTGGATCCAATAAAAGAAGGATAAGGGTCGTACTCTAAGGAAACGAGTCCATGGAAAACTGGTGTGCATCAATCTGTAACCAAGGAGGTTCGTCCAAGCCAAAAGGAAGTCGAGGAGCATGCACAAGAATTAAGGAGATCAACAAGGCCGAGACAACCTAATCCAAGGTATACCAATGCTGCACATGTGGATGAATCAATACCTATTGAGCCTTCTACTTATGAAGAAGCAGCGCAAAGTCGAGAATGGCAGAAAGTGATGGAAGAAGAAATTAATGCACTAAAAGAAAACCAGACATGGAGTTTAGTTCCAAAGCCAAAAGATGTAAAACCAATATCTTGTAAATGGGTTTACAAGGTGAAGACTCGATCAGATGGATCCATTGAAAGGTATAAAGCTCGACTTGTTGCTAGAGGTTTTTCTCAACAATATGGGCTGGATTATGAAGAAACATTTAGTTCGGTGGCAAAGATCACAACAATTCGAGTTCTGCTAGCTTTATCTGCTAGCAAATCTTGGTAATTATGGCAGATGGATGTCAAGAACGCTTTCTTACATGGAGAACTCGACAAAAACATTTATATGGAGCAACCAAGATGCTTTGAGAACAAGATCCATCCTGAGCATGTCTGCAAATTAAAGAAGGCACTATATGGCTTGAAGCAGGCTCCAAGAGCTTGGTACGGGAAAATTGGTGAGTTCTTGGTATAAAGTGGTTTTACAGTTGCTCCTTCAGATTCTAGTTTATTTGTGAAACAAAATCAAGGAAAACTAGCCATAGTGCTAGTATATGTGGATGGCTTAATCATCACGGGAGATCACTATGAGGAGATCCAAAGAATAAGAGAGAATATGTCTATCAGATTTCATATGAAGGAGCTTGGAGAACTCAAACATTTTCTTGGACTCGATATAGAGCAGAAAAAAGAAGGATTATTTCAGGGACAACAGAAATATGCGCGAGATCTTTTACAAAATTACGGAATGCTTAATTGCAAATCTATCTCAACTCCGATGGATCCGAATAAAAAACTATGAGCAGATGAAGGAAAAAGTCTTCAAGATGTTACCATGTATCGAAAGTTGGTCGGAAGTCTTATTTATCTCACACTAAGTAGGCCAGATATATCTTATGCAGTTGGAGTGGTTAGTCGATACATGAGCAATCCGAAGAAGCCTCACCTTGATGTCGTACGACGCATCTTAAGGTATGTTAAAGGCACTATTAACTTTGGCATTTTGTACAAGAAAACAAAAGAATGTCACGTGACTGGATATTGTGACGCTGATTACGCTGGAGACTATGATACACGACGGTCAATAACTGGATACATGTTTAGTCTTAGATTGGGAGTAATATCATGGTGCAGCAAGAGACAACCAACAGTATCCTTGTCAAGCACTGAAGCAGAATATCGATCGGCATTATCAGCAACACAAGAAATGTAGTGACCCGAACTTTTCCATGTTTATATATATTAATTGAGATTGATATTTACATGACAAAATGTTTCCAACGTGTTAAGCAATCAAACTTGTTAAGACTTGATTAAATGAAATAAGTTTCATATAGAAAATTGATCACCCAAGTTGACTGGCGATTCACGAACGTTACAAATTTGTAAAAACTACATGTTGTGGTATATATAGACATATATATATGGTTGACATGAGATTATGATGAGTAAGTATCTCACTAAGTATATTAACAATGTGTGATATACATAAGAAATGAGATTACTAAGTTAAGAAGCTCGAAATGATATATATATATATATATATATATATATATATATATATATATATATATATATATATATATATATATATATATATATATATATATATATATATATATATATATATATATATATATATAACGATTATCGTTATGATAACGTCTACTAAATACATATGTATCATATTAAGATATTGATACACTATATTTAACATGATAAAATGATATTTAAATATATCATTAAGTGTGTTAATAATGAACTACATATGTAAAAACAAGACTACTAACTCAAGAATTACGAAACGAGACTTATATGTAACGATTATCGTTGTAACGATATTTTAATGTATATATCATATTAAGAGATATTCATACATCATAATATCATGATAATATAATAATTTAACATCTAATTTGATATAATAAACATTGGGTTAACAACATTAATTGAGATCGTTAACTTAAAGGTTTCAAAACAACACTTACATGTAACGACTAACGAAGACTTAACGACTCCATTAGAATGTAACATGTTGTGTTTTGATATGTATTCTTACACTTTTGAAAGACTTCAAGACACATATCAAAGTACTTCTACTTAACAAAAATGCTTACAACTACACCCTCGTTAAGTTTCATCAACAATTCTGCTCGTATGCACCCGTATTCGTACTCGTACAATACACAGCTTTTAGATATATGTACTATTGGTATATACACTCAAATGATCAGCTCTTAGCAGCCCATGTGAGTCACCTAACACATGTGGGAACCATCATTTGGCAACTAGCATAAAATATCTCATAAAATTACAAAAATATTAGTAATCATTCATGACTTATTTACATGAAAACAAAATTACATATCCTTTATATCTAATCCATATACCAACGACCAAAAACACCTACAAACACTTTCATTCTTCAATTTTCTTCATATAATTAATCTCTCACAAGTTTGATCTTCAAGTTCTAAGTGTTCTTCATAAATTTCATAAGTATAGTTTCATAAAAATCAAGAATACTTCCAAGTTTGCAAGTCTAATTCCAAGCTTTCTAATCCATTCCAAGTAATCATCTAAGATCAAGGAACCTTAGTTATTTATAGTAGGTTATCTTTCTAATTCAAGATAATATTCATATTCAAACTTTGATTCAATTTCTACAACTATAATAATCTTATTTCGAGTGAAAATCTTACTTGAACTGTTTTCGTGTCATGATTCTGCTTCAAGAACTTTCAAGCCATCCAAGGATCCTTTGAAGCTAGATCCATTTTTCTCATTTACAGTAGTTTTATCCAGAAAACTTGAGGTAGTAATGATGTTCATAACATCATTCGATTCATACATATAAAGCTATCTTATTCGAAGGTTTAAACTTGTAATCACTAAAACATAGTTTAGTTAATTCTAAACTTGTTCGCAAACAAAAGTTAATCCTTCTAACTTGACTTTTAAAATAAACTAAACACATGTTCTATATCTATATGATATGCTAAATTAATGATTTAAAACCTGGAAACACGATGAACACCATAAAATCGGATATACGGCGTTGTAGTGAAACAGGGGGCTGTTTTGGTTTGGATAATTAAAAACTATGATAAACTTTGATTTAAAAGTTGTTCTTCGGGGAAAATGATTTTTCATATGAACATGAAACTATATCTAAAAATCTTGGTTAAACTCAAAGTGAAAGTATGTTTTTTAAAATGGTCATCAAGATGTCGTTCATTCGACGGAAATGACTACCTCTTTAGTAATTGACATGTAACTTAAATTTCCAACTATAAACCTATAATTTTTCTATTTGGATTCTTAAATTAGATTTCAATATGAAACCATAGCAATTTGATTCACTCAAAACGGATTTAAAATGAAGAAGTTAAGGATAAAACAAGATTGGATATTTTTGATCTTTTTAGCTACGGGAAATGTTTAACAAATCTATACAAATCATATCCTAACTAACTTATATTATATTATACATGTATTCTAATATATTATGTAATCTTGGGATACCATAGACACGTATGCAAATGTTTTGACATATCATATCGACCCATGTATATATATTATTTGGAACAACCATAGACACTCTATATGCAGTAATGTTGGAGTTAGCTATACAGAGTTGAGGTTGATTCCAAAAATATATATACTTTGAGTTGTGATCTAGCCTGAGACGTGTATACACTGGGTCGTGGATTGATTTAAGATAATATATATTGATTTATTTCTGTACATCTAACTGTGGACAACTAGTTGTAGGTTACTAACGAGGACATCTGACTTAATACACTCAAATCTTTAAAACATAATAAAAATGGTTGTAATTATATTTTGATCATACTTTGATATATATGTACATATTTGTATAGGTTCGTGAATCGATCTGTGGCCAAGTCTTATTTCCGAGGAAGGAAATATCTGTGAAAGTGAGTTATAGTCCCACTTTTAAAATCTAATATTTTTGGGATGAGAATAAATGCAGGTTTTATAAATGATTTACAAAATAGACACAAGTACGTGAAACTACATTCTATGGTTAAATTATCAAAATCGAATATGCCCCTTTTTATTAAGTCTGGTAATCTAAGAATTAGGGAACAGACACCTTAATTGACGCGAATCTTAAAGATAGATCTATTGGGCCTAACAAACCCCATCCAAAGTACCGGATGCTTTAGTACTTCGAAATTTATATCATATCCGAAGGGTGTCCCAGAATGATGGGGATATTCTTATATATGCATCTTGTTAATGTCGGTTACCAGGTGTTCACAATATGAATGATTTTTATCTCTATGTATGGGATGTGTATTGAAATATGAAATCTTGTGGTCTATTGTTACGATTTGATATATATAGGTTAAACCTATAACTCACCAACATTTTTGTTGACATTTAAAGCATGTTTATTCTCAGGTGAATACTAAGAGTTTCTGCTGTTGCATACTAAAATAAGGACAAGATTTGGAGTCCATGTTTGTATGATATTGTGTAAAAACTGCATTCAAGAAACATATGTCGATGTAACATATTTCTATTGTAAACCATTATGTAATGATCGTGTGTAAACAGTATATTTTAGATTATCATTATTTGATAATCTACATAATGCTTTTGAAACCTTTATTGATAAAATAAAGGTTATGGTTGTTTTAAAAATGAATGCAGTCTTTGAAAAACTTCTCATATAGAGGTCAAAACCTCGCAACGAAATCAATTAATATGGAACGTTTATAATCAATATGAACGGGACATTTCAGTTGGTATCAGAGTGTTGGTCTTAGAGAACCAGAAAATTTGTATTAGTGTGTCTTATCGAGTTTGTTAGGATGCATTAGTGAGTCTGGACTTCGACCTTGTTTTCTTTAAAAATGATTGCTTAACATTTTTGTTGGAAACTATATATTATTAACATGTAAATATTATGTGGTATATTAATCTCTTAACATGTTTGATATTGTGTGATAGATGTCTACCTCTAGCACAAATCCATTGACTCACCTAATAATAACGAAGAGTCGAATATATATTGGCTAGATTCACAAGTTCCCGAAGAACCGGAAGAAGAGGAAACGGAACCGGAAGAAGAGGAACGGGAAGAAGAGGAACCAGAAGAAGAGGAACCGGAAGAAGAAGAGGTTCTGGAGGGGGGAATAGTAGGAACCACAGAAAACCAGTCAAATAAAAGAAAATCCTCAACCAATGGACCAAAGTTAATAATGGTCAATGGTGTTTCCGCTAAGGAAGCAAAATATTGGGAAAATTACCAATTTTCCGATGAATCGGATCCTGATGAGGATTCTGATGATGTTATAGAAATTACCCCGACCCAATTTAATGAGGCAAAAGAAAATAATAAGGGAAAAGGCATCAAAATAAAGAAATCTGATTCCGACCCCGATGAACTTTATATGTACTGTCAACACCCGTATTTTCAATACCGTGACAATAACCCGGGAACCTCTAAACCACCAGGTTTTTCTAAACCAATGTGCAAAACGACGGCTCGTATTAGAGGAACATCATATATCCCTAGAAAATTAGGAAAAAGAACCAAGTCCGAAGAAGAAGAAACCAGTGATTCAGATTAGAGGGGTGTGAGCATGTTGTGTAATAAATATATTGTAGTGTGCTTGTACTTTTATGTTCTATGTAAAAATTTCTTGTATTGTTTGTTATTACGAATCTAATCCTTGTCTATTTTACAGTATAAAAACAAAATGGACGTTAAGGGTAGACAACCGAATATTTTAGAAGACCTACCAGAGGATATGATTGAGGAAATCTTGTCTAGAGTCGGTCAGAATTCATCAGCACATTTAGTTATGGCGAAATTAACTTGTCAAACATTTGAAAGACTTTCCAGAAATGCCTTAGTTTATAAAAGGCTTTCCTCTGATAGGTGGGGTATATCACATTGGGGAGACTTTAAGTTAAGCCGTGTTTTCTTTAAAGCATTAAATGCGGGGAACCCAAATGCAATTTTACGCTACGGGTTAAGAACCTATTTTGACTCAACATATCCCAACATAGGATTTCGTGAATTAGAAAGAGCTTCTAACATGCAACATAAAGAAGCATGTTATGCTTACGGGTTAGTGATGTTTGCTTCTTACCAAAGTGAGAAAAAGAACATCGGATTGCAGCTTTTAAATAAAACTTTCCCACAAGTGACGGATTCAGTAGTTGGGGCGAGAAACAAGGTTTTTAGATTATTACGGGGCTGTTGGACATTACGAAACCCTCGTCCTTTTGACGACATTACAACATGCTGCATAGCCAATGGTCATAACGGTTATTTTCCACAAGATCAAGGATGGGAAGTCGTCTTAGTAAAACCAGAATGCTTGACTTGTTTCTGGACTTATGAATTACGTGTCTTTATTTCCTTTGCTGAACAACTTGCGTATTAACTAGATTTATCTTCAAAACTGTCCTCTATCATAGTGTACTATATTTCATGTTATATGTAATATAGCGAAGTTGTAAGTTTGAAGAATATTTGTATGTGATATATTATTATAATCAGTTTTTCATATGGAATTGTAGTAGTTGAATTGTATATTAGCTACTAAGTATGAACTTAACGGGTAGGTAGTACCCGAATTTAAACTTATAAAACGCTAATATGAAGAAAAAGCTTTTATAAATGAGTTCATATTATGCTACGAGATACTATTGACTACTCTCAATATTATGTATGATTAACTTGTTTCATTTGACTATTTTGAAGGAAATGGCACCGACTACTCGACACACCTTGAATATGAGCGAAGAGGAATTTCGTGCCTTTCTTGCTTCAAACATAGCCGCAGTACAGGCCGCGCTACATACTAATAATAACTCTGAATCTAGCAATACAGCTAACGGCGCAAGAAATCGTGTAGGATGCTCCTACAAGGAATTCACTGCCTGCAAACCTTCAGAATTTGATGGGACCGAAGGACCAATCGGATTGAAACGATGGACCGAGAAAGTTGAATCGGTGTTTTCCATAAGTAAGTGTGCTGAAGGAGATAAAGTGAAGTACGCTACGCATACCTTCACAGGTATTGCGTTAACATGGTGGAATACCTATCTAGAGCAAGTGGGACAAGATGCTACTTATGCGCTACCGTGGTCAGCATTCAAGCACTTGATGAACGAGAAGTACCGTCCCAGAACCGAGGTCAATAAGCTCAAGTCAGAACTTAGAGGGTTACGAACACGGGGATTCGATATTACTTCGTACGAACAACGATTCACAGAATTGTGCCTATTGTGTCCGAGAGCGTTCGAAGATGAGAAAGAGAAGATCGACGCGTTTGTGAAAGGGTTACCGGAGAGAATCCAAGAAGATATAAGTTCACACGAGCCTGCCTCCATACAAAAGGCATGTAGAATGGCTCACAAACTAGTGAACCGAATTGAGGGAAGAATTAAAGAACAGTCGGCCAAAGAGGTCAACGTGAAGCTAGTCAAAAGAAAGTGGGAGGAAAACGGTGATAAGAGTCACCAATACAACAACAACTATCCCAACAATCGCAACATCGATCGCAACTAAAACAAATGGCACAACAACAACAACAACAACAACAACAACAACTACAACAATCATCCCAACAACAATAACAACCACAACAACAACAACAATCAGAAACAGCTATGCCAAAGGTGTGAAAAGTATCACTCGGGGTTCTGCACCAAATTTTGCAACAAGTGTAAAAGAAATGGTCATAGCGCGGCGAAGTGTGAGGTCTACGGACCAGGGATTAACAGAACGAAAGGAACAAATGGTGTCAGAACGAGTAATGGCGGAGCAAGTAGTGTCGGAGCAAGTTATGCCAATGTAGTTTGTTATAAATGTGGAAAACCGGGCCACATTATTAGAAATTGCCCGAACCAGGAGAACACGAATGGACAAGGCCGCGGAAGAGTTTTCAATATTAATGCGGCAGAGGCACAGGAAGACCCGGAGCTTGTTACGGGTAGTTTCTTATTGATAATAAATCTGCTTACGTTTTATTTGATTTAGGTGCGGATAGAAGCTATATGAGTAGAGATTTTTGTGCTAAATTAAGTTGTCCATTGACGCCATTGGATGGTAAATTTTTACTCGAATTAGCAAACGGTAAATTAATTTCAGCAGATTATATATGCCGGAATCGAGAAATTAAACTGGGTAGCGAAATATTTAAGATTGATTTGATACCAGTAGAGTTAGGGAGTTTTGATGTAATAGTTGGCATGGACTGGCTGAAGGAGATGAAAGCAGAGATCGTATGTTACAAAAATGCAATTCGCATTGTACGAGAAGAAGGAGAACCCTTAATGGCGTACGGAGAAAAGGGCAACACGAAGCTACATCTTATTAGTAATTTGAAGGCACAAAAACTAATAAGAAAAGGTTGCTATGCTGTTCTAGCACATGTCGAGAAAGTACAAACTGAAGAAAAGAGCATCAATGATGTTCCCGTCGCAAAAGAATTTCCCGATGTATTTCCGAAAGAATTACCGGGACTACCTCCACATCGATCTGTTGAATTTCAAATAGATCTTGTACCAGGAGCTGCACCAATAGCTCGTGCTCCTTACAGACTCGCACCCAGCGAGATGAAAGAACTGCAAAGCCAACTGCAAGAACTATTAGAACGTGGTTTCATTCGACCAAGCACATCACCATGGGGAGCTCCTGTTTTGTTTGTCAAGAAGAAGGATGGTACATTTAGGTTGTGTATTAACTACAGAGAGTTGAATAAACTTACCATCAAAAACCGTTATCCACTGCCGAGAATTGACGACTTATTTGATCAACTACAAGGCTCGTCGGTTTATTCGAAAATCGATTTACGTTCTGGATATCATCAAATGCGAGTAAAGGAGGATGATATTCCAAAAACTGCTTTTAGGGCGCGTTATGGTCATTACGAGTTTATGGTTATGCCGTTTGGATTGACTAACGCACCAGCTGTATTCATGGACCTTATGAACCGAGTGTATGGGCCATATCTTGACAAGTTTGTCATTGTTTTCATCGATGACATACTTATTTACTCAAAGAATGATCAAGAACACGAAGAACATTTGAGAAAAGTGCTAGAAGTATTGAGGAAAGAAAAACTGTACGTTAAGTTTTCAAAGTGTGCATTTTGGTTGGAAGATGTTCAATTCCTCGGTCACATAGTGAACAAAGAAGGTATCCAGGTGGACCCGGCAAAGATTGAAACCGTTGAAAAGTGGGAAACCCCAAAAACTCCGAAGCATATACGTCAATTTTTAGGATTGGCTGGTTACTACAGAAGATTCATCCAAGATTTCTCCAAAATAGCAAAACCCTTGACTGCATTAACGCATAAAGGGAAGAAATTTGAATGGAAGGATGAACAAGAGAAGGCGTTTCAGTTATTTAAGAAAAAGCTAACTACGACACCTATATTGTCATTGCCTGAAGGGAATGATGATTTTGTGATTTATTGTGATGCATCAAAACAAGGTCTCGGTTGTATATTAATGCAACGAACGAAGGTGATTGCTTATGCGTTTAGACAATTGAAGATTCACGAGCAAAATTATACGACTCGCGATTTGGAATTGGGTGCTGTTGTTTTTGCATTAAAGACTTGGAGGCATTATTTATATGGGGTCAAAAGTATTATATATACCGACCACAAAAGTCTCCAACATATATTTAATCAGAAGCAACTGAATATGAGACAACGCAGGTGGATTGAACTGTTGAATGATTATGATTTTGAGATTCGATACCACCCGGGGAAGGCGAATGTGGTAGCCGACGCTTTGACTAGAAAGGACAGAGAACCTATACGGGTAAAAGCTATGAATATAATTATTCGTACTAACCTTACTACTCAAATAAAGGAGGCGCAACAGGGGGTTGTAAAAGAAGAAAAGTTGAAGAATGAGATACCCAAAGGATCGGAGAAACATCTTAATATTCGGGAAGACGGAACCCGATATAGGACTGATAGAATTTGGGTACCAAGGTTTGGAGATGTGAGAGAAATGGTACTTAAGGAAGCACATAAAACCAGATATTCAATACATCCCGGAGCGGGGAAGATGTATAAAGATCTCAAGAAACACTTTTGGTGGCCGGGTATGAAAGCCGATATTGCTAAATATGTAGGAGAATGTTTGATGTGTTCTAAGGTCAAAGCTGAACATCAAAAACCATCAGGTCTACTACAACAACCTGAAATCCCGGAATGGAAATGGGAAAACATTACCATGGATTTCATTACTAAATTGTCAAGGACTGCAAGTGGTTATGATACTATTTGGGTAATAGTTGATCGTCTCACCAAGTCAGCACATTTCCTGCCAATGAGAGAAGATGACAAAATGGAGAAGTTGGCGTGATTGTATTTGAAGGAGGTTATCTCCAGACATGGAATACCCGTCTCTATTATCTCTAATAGGGATGGTAAATCTGTTTCAAGGTTCTGGCAGACGTTGCAACAAGCATTGGGGACTCGTCTAGACATGAGTACTGCCTATCATCCACAAACTGATGGGCAGAGCGAAAGGACGATACAAACGCTTGAAGACATGCTACGAGCATGTGTTATTGATTTCGGAAACAGTTGGGATCGACACCTACCGTTAGCAGAATTTTCCTACAACAACAGTTATCATTCTAGTATTGAGATGGCACATATGTCAATGTAATATATTTCTATTGTAAACCATTATGTAATGATCGTGTGTAAACAGTATATTTTAGATTATCATTATTTGATAATCTACGTAATGCTTTTGAAACCTTTATTGATAAAATAAAGGTTATGGTTGTTTTAAAAATGAATGCAGTCTTTGAAAAACGTCTCATATAGAGGTCAAAACCTCGCAACGAAATCAATTAATATGGAACGTTTATAATCAATATGAACGGGACATTTCAGTTGGTATCAGAGTGTTGGTCTTAGAGAACCAGAAAATTTGCATTAGTGTGTCTTATCGAGTTTGTTAGGATGCATTAGTGAGTCTGGACTTCGACCGTGTTTTCTTTAAAAATGATTGCTTAACATTTTTGTTGGAAACTACATATTATTAACATGTAAATATTATGTGGTATATTAATCTCTTAACATGTTTGATATTGTGTGATAGATGTCTATCTCTAGCACAAATCCATTGACTCACCTAATAATAACGAAGAGTCGAATATATATTGGCAAGATTCACAAGTTCCCGAAGAACCGGAAGAAGAGGAAACGGAACCGGAAGAAGAGGAACGGGAAGAAGAGGAACCAGAAGAAGAGGAACCGGAAGAAGAAGAGGTTCTGGAGGGGGAATAGTAGGAACCACAGAAAACCGGTCAAATAAAAGAAAATCTTCAACCAATGGACCAAAGTTAATAATGGTCAATGGTGTTTCCGCTAAGGAAGCAAAATATTGGGAAAATTACCAATTTTCTGATGAATCGGATCCTGATGAGGATTCTGATGATGTTATAGAAATTATCCCGACCCAATTTAATGAGGCAAAAGAAAATAATAAGGGAAAAGGCATCAAAATAGAGAAATCTGATTCCGACCCCGATGAACTTTATATGTACTGTCAACACCCGTATTTTCAATACCGTGACAATAACCCGGGAACCTCTAAACTACCAGGTTTTTCTAAACCAATGTGCAAAACGACGGCTCGTATTAGAGGAACATCATATATCCCTAGAAAATTAGGAAAAAGAACCAAGTCCGAAGAAGAAGAAACCAGTGATTCAGATTAGAGGGGTGTGAGCATGTTGTGTAATAAATGTATTGTAGTGTGCTTGTACTTTTATGTTCTATGTAAAAATTGCTTGTATTGTTTGTTATTACGAATCTAATCCTTGTCTATTTTACAGTATAAAAACAAAATGGACGTTAAGGGTAGACAACCGAATATTTTAGAAGACCTACCAGAGGATATGATTGAGGAAATCTTGTCTAGAGTCGGTCAGAATTCATCAGCACATTTAGTTATGGCGAAATTAACTTGTCAAACATTTGAAAGACTTTCCAGAAATGCCTTAGTTTATAAAAGGCTTTCCTCTGATAGGTGGGGTATATCACATTGGGGAGACTTTAAGTTACGCCGTGTTTTCTTTAAAGCATTAAATGCGGGGAACCCAAATGCAATTTTACGCTACGGGTTAAGAACCTATTTTGACTCAACATATTCCAACATAGGATTTCGTGAATTAGAAAGAGCTTCTAACATGCAACATAAAGAAGCATGTTATGCTTACGGGTTAGTGATGTTCGCTTCTTACCAAAGTGAGAAAAAGAACATCGGATTGCAGCTTTTAAATAAAACTTTCCCACAAGTGACGGATTCAGTAGTTGGGGTGAGAAACAAGGTTTTTAGATTATTACGGGGCTGTTGGGACATTACGAAACCCTCGTCCTTTTGACGACATTACAACATGCTGCATAGCCAATGGTCATAACGGTTATTTTCCACAAGATCAAGGATGGGAAGTCGTCTTAGTAAAACCAGAATGCATGACTTGTTTCTGGACTTATGAATTACGTGTCTTTATTTCCTTTGCTGAACAACTTGCGTATTAACTAGATTTATCTTCAAAACTGTCCTGTATCATAGTGTACTATATTTCATGTTATATGTAATATAGCGAAGTTGTAAGTTTGAAGAATATTTGTATGTGATATATTATTATAATCAGTTTTTCATATGGAATTGTAGTAGTTGAATTGTATATTAGCTACTAAGTATGAACTTAACGGGTAGGTAGTACCCGAATTTAAACTTATAAAACGCTAATATGAAGAAAAAGCTTTTATAAATGAGTTCATATTATGCTACGAGATACTATTGACTACTCTCAATATTCTGTATGATTAACTTGTTTCATTTGACTATTTTGAAGAAAATGGCACGGACTACTCGACACACCTTGAATATGAGCGAAGAGGAATTTTGTGCCTTTCTTGCTTCAAACATAGCTGTAGTACAGGTCGCGCTACATACCAACAATAACTCTGAATCTAGCAATACAGCTAACGGCGCAAGAAATCGTGTAGGATGCTCCTACAAGGAATTCACTGCCTGCAAACCTTCAGAATTTTATGGGACCGAAGGACCAATCGGATTGAAACGGTGGACCGAGAAAGTTGAATCGGAGTTTGCCATAAGTAAGTGTGCTGAAGGAGATAAAGTGAAGTACGCTACGCATACCTTCACAGGTATTGCGTTAACATGGTGGAATACCTATCTAGAGCAAGTGGGACAAGATGCTGCTTACGCGCTACCGTGGTCAGCATTCAAGCACTTGATGAACGAGAAGTACCGTCCCAGAACCGAGGTCAATAAGCTCAAGTCAGAACATAGAGGGTTACGAACACAGGGATTCGATATTACTTCAGACAAAAAATGATTCACAGAATTGTGCCTATTGTGTCCTAGAGCGTTCGAAGATGAGGAAGAGAAGATCGACGCGTTTGTGAAAGAGTTACCGGAGAGAATCCAAGAAGATATAAGTTCACACGAGCCTGCCTCCATACAAAAGGCATGTAGAATGGCTCACAAACTAGTTAACCAAATTGAGGGAAGAATTAAAGAACAGGCGGCCGAAGAGGCCAACACGAAGCTAGTCAAAAGAAAGTGGGAGGAAAACGGTGATAAGAGTCACCAATACAACAACAACTATCCCAACAATCGCAACATCAATCGCAACTACAACAAACGGCACAACAACAACAACAACAACAACAACAACAACAACAACTACAACAATCATCCCAACAACAATAACAACCGCAACAACAACAACAATCAGAAGCAGCTATGCCAAAGGTGTGAAAAGTATCACTCGGGGTTCTGCACCAAATTTTGCAACAAGTGTAAAAGAAATGGTCATAGCGCGGCGAAGTGTGAGGTCTACGGACCAGGGATTAACAGAACGAAAGGAACAAATGGTGTCAGAACGAGTAATGGCGGAGCAAGTAGTGTCGGAGCAAGTTATGCCAATGTAGTTTGTTATAAATGTGGAAAACCGGGCCACATTATTAGAAATTGCCCGAACCAGGAGAACACGAATGGACAAGGCCGCGGAAGAGTTTTCAATATTAATGCGGCAGAGGCACAGGAAGACCCGGAGCTTGTTACGGGTAGTTTCTTATTGATAATAAATCTGCTTACGTTTTATTTGATTCGGGTGCGGATAGAAGCTATATGAGTAGAGATTTTTGTGCTAAATTAAGTTGTCCATTGACGCCGTTGGATAGTAAATTTTTACTCGAATTAGCAAACGGTAAATTAATTTCAGTAGATTATATATGCCGGAATCGAGAAATTAAACTGGGTAGCGAAATATTTAAGATAGATTTGATACCAGTAGAGTTAGGGAGTTTTGATGTAATAGTTGGCATGGACTGGCTGAAGGAGATGAAAGCAGAGATCGTATGTTTCAAAAATGCAATTCGCATTGTACGAGAAGAAGGAGAACCCTTAATGGCGTGTAGAGAAAAGGGCAACACGAAGCTACATCTTATTAGTAATTTGAAGGCACAAAAACTAATAAGAAAAGGTTGTTATGCTGTTCTAGCACATGTCGAGAAAGTACAAACTGAAGAAAAGAGCATCAATGATGTTCCTGTCGCAAAAGAATTTTCCGATGTATTTCCGAAAGAATTACCGGGACTACCTCCACATCGATCTGTTGAATTTCAAATAGATCTTGTACCAGGAGTTGCACCAATAGCTCGTGCTCCTTACAGACTCGCACCCAGCGAGATGAAAGAACTGCAAAGCCAACTGCAAGAACTATTAGAACGTGGTTTCATTCGACCAAGCACATCACCATGGGGAGCTCCTGTTTTGTTTGTCAAGAAGAAGGATGGTACATTTAGGTTGTGTATTGACTACAGAGAGTTGAATAAACTTACCATCAAAAACCGTTATCCACTACCGAGAATTGACGACTTATTTGATCAACTACAAGGCTCGTCGGTTTATTCGAAAATCGATTTACGTTCTGGATATCATCAAATGCGAGTAAAGGAGGATGATATTCCAAAAACTGCTTTTAGGGCGCGTTGTGGTCATTACGAGTTTATGGTTATGCCGTTTGGATTGACTAACGCACCAGCTATGTTCATGGACCTTATGAACCGAGTGTGTGGGCCATATCTTGACAATTTTGTCATTGTTTTCATCGATGACGTACTTATTTACTCAAAGAATGATTAAGAACACGAAGAACATTTGAGAAAAGTGCTAGAAGTATTGAGGAAAGAAAAACTGTACGCTAAGTTTTCAAAGTGTGCATTTTGGTTGGAAGAAGTTCAATTCCTCGGTCACATAGTAAAAAAAGAAGGTATCCAGGTGGACCCGGTAAAGATTGAAACCGTTGAAAAGTGGGAAACCCCAAAAACTCCGAAGCATATACGTCAATTTTTAGGATTGGCTGGTTACTACAGAAGATTCATCCAAGATTTCTCCAAAATAGCAAAACCCTTGACTGCATTAACGCATAAAGGGAAGAAATTTGAATGGAAGGATGAACAAGAGAAGGCGTTTCAGTTATTGAAGAAAAAGCTAACTACGGCACCTATATTGTCATTGCCTGAAGGGAATGATGATTTTGTGATTTATTATGATGCATCAAAACAAGGTCTCGGTTGGGTATTAATGCAACGAACGAAGGTGATTGCTTTTGCGTCTAGACAATTGAAGATTCACGAGCAAAATTATACGACTCACGATTTGGAATCGGGTGCTGTTGTTTTTGCATTAAAGACTTGGAGGCATTATTTATATGGGGTCAAAAGTATTATATATACCGACCACAAAAGTCTCCAACATATATTTAATCAGAAGCAACTGAATATGAGACAACGCAGGTGGATTGAACTGTTGAATGATTATGATTTAAAGATTCGATACCACCCGGGGAAGGCGAATGTGGTAGCCGACGCTTTGAGTAGAAAGGACAGAGAACCTATACGGGTAAAAGCTATGAATATAATTATTCGTACTAACCTTACTACTCAAATAAAAGGAGGCGCAACAGGGGGTTGTAAAAGAAGGAAAGTTGAAGAATGAGATACCCAAAGGATCAGAGAAACATCTTAATATTCGGGAAGACGGAACCCGATATAGGGCTGATAGAATTTGGGTACCAAGGTTTGGAGATGTGAGAGAAATGGTACTTAAGGAAGCACATAAAACCAGATATTCAATACATCCCGGAGCAGGGAAGATGTATAAAGATCTTAAGAAACACTTTTGGTGGCCGGGTATGAAAGACGATATTGCTAAATGTGTAGGAGAATGTTTGATGTGTTCTAAGGTCAAAGCTGAACATCAGAAACCATCAGGTCTACTACAACAACCTGAAATCCCGGAATGGAAATGGGAAAACATTACCATGGATTTCATTACTAAATTGCCAAGGACTGCAAGTGGTTATGATACTATTTGGGTAATAGTTGATCGTCTCACCAAGTCAGCACATTTCCTGCCAATGAGAGAAGATGACAAAATGGAGAAGTTGGCGCGATTGTATTTGAAGGAGGTTATCTCCAGACATGGAATACCCGTGTCTATTATCTCTGATAGGGATGGTAGATTTGTTTCAAGGTTCTGGCAGACGTTGCAACAAGCATTGGGGACTCGTCTAAACATGAGTACTGCCTATCATCCACAAACTGATGGGCAGAGTGAAAGGACGATACAAATGCTTGAAGACATGCTACGAGCATGTGTTATTGATTTCGGAAACAGTTGGGATCGACACCTACCGTTAGCAGAATTTTCCTACAACAACAGTTATCATTCTAGTATTGAGATGGCGCCATTTGAGGCACTTTATGGTAGAAAGTGCAGGTCTCCGATTTGTTGGAATGAAGTGGGGGATAGACAGATTACGGGTCCGGAGATAATACAAGAAACTACCGGGAAAATCATCCAAATTCAACAACGATTGAAAACCGCCCAGAGTCGACAAAAGAGCTACGCGGACAGTAAAAGAAAAGATATAGAGTTTGAAATTGGAGAAATGGTCATGCTTAAGGTTTCACCTTGGAAATGCGTTGTTCGATTTGGTAAACGGGGGAAACTAAATCCAAGGTACATTGGACCATTCAAGATTATAGATCGTGTCGGACCAGTAGCTTACCAACTGGAGCTACCTCAACAACTCGCGGCTGTACATAACACTTTCCAAGTCTCGAATTTGAAGAAATGTTTTGCTAAAGAAGATATCACTATTCCATTGGACGAAATCCAAATCAATGAAAAACTTCAATTCATTGAAGAACCCGTCGAAATAATGGATCATGAGGTTAAGAGACTTAAGCAAAACAAGATACCGATTGTTAAGGTTCGATGGAATGCTCGTAGAGGACCCGAGTTCACCTGGGAGCGTGAAGATCAGATGAAGAAGAAATACCCGCATCTATTTCCAGAAGATTCGTCAACACCTTCAACAGCTTAAAATTTCGGGACGAAATTTATTTAACGGGTAGGTACTGTAGTGACCCGAACTTTTCCATGTTTATATATATTAATTGAGATTGATATTTACATAACTAAATGTTTCCAACATGTTAGGCAATCAAACTTTTTAAGACTTTATTAAATGAAATAAGTTTCATATAGACAATTGATCACCCAAGTTGACCGGCGATTCACGAACGTTACAAATTTGTAAAAACTACATGTTGTGGTATATATAGACATATATATATGGTTGACATGAGATTATGATGATACTAAGTATATTAACAATGTGTGATATACATAAGAAATGAGATTACTAAGTTAAGAAACTCGAAATGATATATATAACGATTATCGTTATGATAACGTCTACTAAATACATATGTATCATATTAAGATATTGATACACTATATTTAACATGATAAAATGATATTTAAATATATCATTAAGTGTGTTAACAATGAACTACATATGTAAAAACAATACTACTAACTCAAGAATTACGAAACGAGACTTATATTTAACGATTATCGTTGTAACGATATTTTAATGTATATATCATATTAAGAGATATTCATACATCATAATATCATGATAATATAATAATTTAACATCTCATTTGATATAATAAACATTGGGTTAACAACATTAATTGAGATCGTTAACTTAAAGGTTTCAAAACAACACTTACATGTAACGACTAACGAAGACTTAACGACTCCATTAGAATGTATATACATGTTGTGTTTTGATATGTATTCTTACACTTTTGAAAGACTTTAAGACACATATCAAAGTACTTCTACTTAACAAAAATGCTTACAATTACATCCTCGTTCAGTTTCATCAACAATTCTACTCGTATGCACCCGTATTCGTACTCGTACAATACACAGCTTTTAGATGTATGTACAATTGGTATATACACTCCAATAATCAGCTCTTAGCAGCCCATGTGAGTCACCTAACACATGTGGGAACCATCATTTGGCAACTAGCATGAAATATCTCATAAAATTACAAAAATATTAGTAATCATTCATGACTTATTTACATGAAAACAAAATTACATATCCTTTATATCTAATCCATATACCAAAGACCAAAAACACCTAAAAAAACTTTCATTCTTCAATTTTCTTCATCTAATTGATCTCTCTCAAGTTCCATCTTTAAGTTCTAAGTGTTCTTCATAAATTCCATAAGTATAGTTTCATAAAAATCAAGAATACTTCCAAGTTTGCAAGTCTACTTCCAAGCTTTCTAATCCATTCCAAGTAATCATCTAAGATCAAGGAACCTTTGTTATTTACAGTAGGTTATCTTTCTAATTCAAGTTAATATTCATATTCAAACTTTGATTCAATTTCTACAACTATAACAATCTTATTTCGAGTGAAAATCTTACTTGAACTGTTTTCGTGTCATGATTCTGCTTCAAGAACTTTCATGCCATCCAAGGATCCTTTGAAGCTAGATCCATTTTTTTCATTTCCAGTAGTTTTATCCAGAAAACTTGAGGTAGTATGATGTTCATAACATCATTCGATTCATACATATAAAGCTATCTTATTCGAAGGTTTAAACTTGTAATCACTAGAAAATAGTTTAGTTAATTCTAAACTTGTTCGCAAACAAAAGTTAATCCTTCTAACTTGACTTTTATAATCAACTAAACACATGTTCTATATCTATATGATATGCTAAATTAATGATTTAAAACCTGGAAATACGATGAACACCATAAAATCGGATATACGCCGTTGTAGTGAAACCGGGGCTGTTTTGGTTTGGATAATTAAAAACTATGATAAACTTTGATTTAAAAGTTGTTCTTCTGAAAAAATGATTTTTCATATGAACATGAAACTATGTCCAAAAATCTTGGTTAAACTCAAAGTGAAAGTTTGTTTTTCCAAATGGTCATCAAGATGTCGTTCTTTCGACAGAAATGACTACCTCTTTAGTAATTGACATGTAACTTAAATTTCTGACTATAAACCTATACTTTTTCTGTTTGGATTCTTAAATTAGATTTCAATATGAAACCATAGCAATTTGATTCACTCAAAACGGATTTAAAATGAAGAAGTTATGGGTAAAACAAGATTGGATATTTTTGATCTTTTTAGCTACGGGAAATGTTTAACAAATCTATACAAATCATATCCTAACTAACTTATATTGTATTATACATGTATTCTAATATATTATGTAATCTTGAGATACCATAGACACGTATGCAAATGTTTTGACATATCATATCGACCCATGTATATATATTATTTGGAACAACCATAGACACTCTATATGCAGTAATGTTGAAGTTAGCTATACAGAGTTGAGGTTGATTCCAAAAATATATATACTTTGAGTTGTGATCTAGCCTGAGACGTGTATACACTGGGTCGTGGATTGATTTAAGATAATATATATAGATTTATTTCTGTACATCTAACTGTAGACAACTAGTTGTAGGTTACTAACGAGGACATCTGACTTAATACACTCAAATCTTAAAACATAATAAAAATGGTTGTAATTATATTTTGATCATACTTTGATATATATGTACATATTTGTATAGGTTCGTGAATCGATCCGTGGCCAAGTCTTATTTCCGAGGAAGGAAATATCAGTGAAAGTGAGTTATAGTCCCACTTTTAAAATCTAATATTTTTGGGATGAGAATACATGCAGGTTTTATAAATGATTTACAAAATAGACACAAGTACGTGAAACTACATTCTATGGTTGAATTATCGAAATCGAATATGCCCCTTTTTATTAAGTCTGGTAATCTAAGAATTAGGGAACAGACACCCTAATTGACGCGAGTCCTAAAGATAGATCTATTGGGCCTAACAAACCCCATCCAAAGTACCGGATGCTTTAGTACTTCGAAATTTATATCATATCCGAAGGGTGTCCCGGAATGATGGGGATATTCTTATATATGCATCTTGTTAATGTCGGTTACCAGGTGTTCACCATATGAATGATTTTTATCTCTATGTATGGGATGTGTATTGAAATATGAAATCTTGTGGTCTATTGTTACGATTTGATATATATAGGTTAAACCTATAACTCACCAATATTTTTGTTGACGTTTAAAGCATGTTTATTCTCAGGTGAATACTAAGAGCTTCTGCTGTTGCATACTAAAATAAGGACAAGATTTGGAGTCCATGTTTGTATGATATTGTGTAAAAACTGCATTCAAGAAACATATGTCGATGTAACATATTTCTATTGTAAACCATTATGTAATGATCGTGTGTAAACAGTATATTTTAGATTATCATTATTTGATAATCTACGTATTGCTTTTGAAATCTTTATTGATAAAATAAAGGTTATGGTTGTTTTAAAAATGAATGCAGTCTTTGAAAAACGTCTCATATAGAGGTCAAAACCTCGCAACGAAATCAATTAATATGGAACGTTTATAATCAATATGAACGGGACATTTCAAGAAATTACTTGGTTGAAGCAACTAATGAAAGATCTTCATCAATCAACAGATTATCAAGTAAAATTTTTCTGTGATAATCTATCAGCTATTCGAATAGCAGAGAATTCAGTCTTCCATGCAAGAACAAAACATATAGAAGTGCACTATCACTATGTACGCGAGAAGGTCCTTGAAGGGGAGATCAAGATGATGCTGTAACGACCCGGAAATTTCCGACCAAATTTAAACCCTAATCTCTATAGGTTTCCGACACGATAAGCAAAAACCTTATTGTTGAGTCTAGAAAGTCTGAAATCTTTATTTGGATAATTAAGTTACCCTTTGACCATGCCTGACGATTCACGAACAACAATTTATAAATAAATACTTTTATATTTAAATGTATGTATATATGTATATATAATGATTAGAAATATATCTGGAAATAATATATGACTTAATTATCGGAAATAAATATGTAAAATATTATAAGATAATAAAATATATTATTAAAATTAATTATATAAACAAATACTTATGCGAAATCTATTCTCTAACAACTTTTATCTCGACTTTCTGTTCACTTGTGAATTCATGTCGACAAAAGAGAAAATATCTATATGTTTGACTATTTGAGATTCATTTCATCACCATTTGCATAATATAAATGCATACATGTACATAATGAAAATTATCACCACACACATCTTCAACAACCACTTTCTCTTTTATTATTGAACCCAATTATTATCTTTGTACTCCTAGTTTCTTGCAACAAGAAACACCTACGACTATCTAACTATTTCACTGTCTCCTAAATTTTACAAGCGTAATTCACCTTCAAACATCGCTAGTTCCTTTTTCTCCTTCCGATGGCGACCATCAAAAACTCGAAGTCCTCTTTTGGTTTATTTTAATACTCCACAACCTCCATCATCGAACCACCTCCCTCACTCTTTCATTTTGGATTATAACCAAGAACGTCATGAAACCATTTGATTTGCTACCGATACATACTATTTTATTTCTATTAATCCGAGAACAACACAAGAATAGCATGACATTCGATCACTCATAAATCACTGTAATTGTTCGTTACTTGCAACCCAAAAACCACCTCCCTCTTTTCCTCGCTTCCACTCTCTTCTTTTTCGGTTTTGAAACCGAGACAACCAACCACAACTTGCTACAAATTTGTTTCTATTTGAAATGAAGTCGCCATCACCGATCACCACAGTACTTTCATCACTTTGATAACAACACCACCATCACCCCCACTTCAATCCACTACCTTTCTATTTATTGTTCGAACCACGACCCAAACCCATTTAACACCACCATCTTCGAACTCCCCAACAAACCACCATCCGTCACCCTGCAGTCCACAACTATCGTACGAAACCACTACCACCATCGGAATATCTCTGTCTCTCTCTTCCATTCCTACTCAAAACCCATTTAACTCATCACCCTTACTCCTAATTGATTTCTGTCTCATCTTGAATAAAACCCAAAACTATCATATGCTTGATATAACTGCATACTATTGCTGCTACGGTATTGATTACCTGCAGAACTCTACGAAACTTACAACTTCTTCTATCTACATATACTATTGCCTTCTTATTTAAAACCCTAAAAATCTCTTCTCTCGACGGTAATAGCCACGAAACCAAATACCTCATCAACCATCAATTTGTTTCCCTCCTGTATGTTTTTATTAGTTGAAAACCCCCACCGTCGCCACTTGAATCTTTGATTAAACTGCTATAACAGTTTCTGTTGTGTTCTATTCGAATATTTTGGAAGAGTGAGATAAAAGGATGATGATAAAGATAACCCAATAATAAAGGAGATGTATTTATGATCCTACTTAATTATTATCTAAACGTACAAAGCACTATCACCTAATATGTCGGTAATCTGTCTATTTTTGCTAATGGAACATGACGTGGTGATGATGGAACAAGGAAGAAATCAAAAACCTTTTTTTTTACTCCACTGTACGACTTCTTTTGAGTTGGATTGGTTAAAGACTTCACCTATGGATACTAATGGACATATATCCACTGGATTGTATGTTTGGGCTTAGATGTTTGGATCACGAGTTGCAAATCCATCGAAGTGTTTTATTAAAAATGATGAATACCAGAACTAACGGTTTAAATAAAATTTCAATTGAATTAAAGCAGAAAAGATATAATAGATGGATGGTTTGGAGTGTTGGGGATAAACGAGAGGTCCTAGGTTCGAAACTCGACCTAGGCGAATTTGTATATATTTTTTTTTTATAAAAAGCTGGGCTGTGGTGAATTGCCTGAGTCTGTTAAGCCAATAAAACACTTGGGCCGAATATTATGATGGCCTAGGGGCATACTAAAACAGAAAGCAGATTAATTAAATTCGAGTGCAAGATTAAATCCCAAAGAGAACATACTGTGGAATGGTTTATGATGTTTTGTATAAGCGAGAGGTCGTGGGTTCAAGTCCCGTCTATGGCATTTATTTTTGGGAAAACCCTTTAAGGTAGTCTTCTTGATTTTAATTATTATTATTATTATTATTATTATTATTATTATTATTATTATTATTATTATTATTATTATTATTATTATTATTATTATTATTATTATTAATATCATATTATTATCATTATTATTATTAATATGTAATAAGTATTATTAACAAAAATATTATTTTCATTATTATTATTATAAAACTTTTTGTTATTATTATTATTATTATCATTAAGAGTATACTATTATTAAAATTATCATTGTTAAAATTTATGATTATTATTATCATTTCCATTAGAGGTATCATTATAACTAAAATTTTCGAAGTTATCATTTTATCAAAACTATCACTTTTATCAAAACTTAACATTATTAGTAAAGATATTATCTTATCCTTTATTAAAATTTATTTTTTTATATATAAATATTATCATTAATAAAATGATTAGTAACATCATTATTATTACTACAAATAAATATTACAAATGTATTAATATAAAGTTTTAATACATAAATTGTTAAGTATCCAAAGTATATAAATAAATATAGTAAACAAATTATTAATATAAGAAGTATATTAATAATATAAATGTAAGAACTGGTTAATTGTCATCATGAATTTTAATAGAAATACAATTGTTATAGGTTCGTGAATCCGAGGCCAACCCTGCATTGTTCAATGATGTTATATGTATTTTTACTACAAAATACAGTATTGTGAGTATATAGTTCCCTTTTAACTCTAAATATTTCGGGCTGAGAATACATGTGCTGTTTTTATAAATGATTTACGTTATGGACACAAGTGATCAAAAATATAAATTCTACGTTGAGTTGTACCATGGCATATCTCTTTATACTTGGTAGCTAATATTTACGTGAGGAGCGTAAACGCGAATCCTGTTGATAGATCTATCGGGCCTGACAACCCCAACCGGGTTGGACGACCAGCATTTAACGGTTGCACAGTACTTCGTTTCGTTACTACACTTGGTACGGTGTAGGGTTTATTTAAGAATATGCTGCTGTGATTTAAATGTTAAGTATGGTTACCAAGTGCTCAACGACTTTTCATACACGAGGAGTGTATTATGTATAAACATGAAATCTTGTGGTCCATAGTTATAACGCTGCTAGCATCAAACCTATATATCTCACCAACTTTATGTTGACATTTTAAAGCATGTTATTCTCAGGGATTAAAGAAGCCTTCCGCTGTGCATTTGCTCATGTTAAGGACATTACTTGGAGTCGATCATCGCAATGGGACCAACTGTTGAAGACTTCGTCCGGGAGGATTAGGACCGGTCATTTCAGTTGGTATCAGAGCGGTGGTCTTAGTAAACCAGGTCTTGCATTAGTGTGTCTGACTAGTAGTTGTTAGGATACATTAATGAGTCCGGACTTTGACCGTGTCTACATGTCAAAAAGTTTTGCTTATCATATCTAGTCGAAAATCATCTACTTATCATCCTTAGGAAATTGCCTGCTTATCATTCTTAAGTCTAGACACGTCTTACTGCATTTAGTGCATCGATAGTGTATGGACAAAATTCATATCTTAGCGTATCTGTAGACTTGCCTGACATATGCCGTAGGTTCCTCAGTAGTCTACGAAATCTTTAGTAACATATACATAGATATTCTATATAGTTAGAATATTATCTGATATCTGAAAATCATTTCACATCGAAGATCCATTCCATCTACCAAACTGTCCTCTTGGCGATGAACCTGAAACACTTACCGGCGAACCTATTCGAAACACCATTTTCTCACTCATTTCTAGAGTATCTCGTCACGACTATATACTATCCCATATTTTGAATCTTGTTCATTCACTCGCTACAACCGCCAATCATCCCGGTGTACTAACAGAAATTAACGAACTACGCGCTCGTGTGACGGCTTTGGAGAACATGGTGCGAAGGTTACAAACACCAGCAGCAGCACCAGCTGCATAATCCGTACCACCATCATCAACACCGACAGTACCCTTATCACCCCCAACCACAACCGTGTCGTAAACCTCAACATCACAATCTGTACCTCGAATATTAACCTCACACGCCTCAATATCACCATTTCTACTTCGAGTATGATTTTCGTTTTACATATCGTTCTACATCGAATATCTTCGCTTTACGAATCGTTCTACCTCATTTATCTTCGTTCGACATGGCAATTATGTAATCTCTAATGTTTTAGAGATCATGTAATCAAGTGCTAACGATAAATCAAATGAGTTTAATATCTTATTGACTCATTAAATCCATGATTACATCCGAAGAAAATATATATGTAAGTATATTTTCATAAAGATTGTAATTAAAATTTCCTTCGTACAAACTATTAATGATGAAAATATTTTAACGGGTAGGTAGTACCAGAGGAATATTTGGATTTCACATTAATAAGTTACACTGAATATTCTCCGAATCTGATTCAACGGTCATTTGTTATTCTATTTACAACCATCGATATACATATCCATTTCTATTCAAATTTCATATTTGGATTTTGACCTATCAGAATCCAACAAGTGGCATAAAGAAGAAAACATTAGACAAAATAAAATTTGTTAGAAATAGACGAATTAACTAATTGAAATTCTGTTAGGATTCCACGCTAACTGTTCCTAGCTAACTGTTCCCAGCTAACTGATTAACATTTAATTTATCGCAATTTTATTTAATTTCTGCACTTTACATACCGTCGGAACACATGTACAACAATACGTCGGATTAATTCTGAGACAACACATTGTATAATGGGTCATGATATATATTTATTTATTTTACGCACTTTAAATAACGGGACACGTATGCAAGGTTGAGACTTATCATATCGACCCATCTATATATATATTTCGGAACAACCGTAGACACTCTATATGTGAAGGTGGGAGTTGGCTATACAGGGTTGGAGTTGATTCCAAAATATATATATGGTTTGAGTTGTGATCGACACGGAGACCGGTACACGGGTCACGATACGTATTAATTAATTCGAATATTATATATTTAATTTATATATGAATTTATTGAACCATTGGACAATCGGACTATTGGACTGCTAACTTTGGACAATTAAAATGAATTAAAATGTTGATTATAACATATGAAACTAAACAATTCTTCAAGTTTGCCACTTGATTTCGTCTTAAAACTCAATTGTACCTCGACAATTACAACCCGCGTTCAAATCTTTCATGATTTTTGAAAACACCTCGATAGGAAGAATGAATCAGTCGCACTTCATTTACGGAAGAAAAGATTTATGCACCTGAAAAACTCTCGAACTCAAATTCATAATTTAACACGTGCCTGTGTTGAATCCATTACCATTTATTAGCAAAAACGATCTTACGATTCCTTTTCGATTAGCTAATTTTGTCACAGCTCCACTTCGACTCCCAGTAAGACTACTCTTATTATAACCTCGATATATCTACGTTATCCTTTCGTCGTTGTTACCAGAGAACCTTTTATATTCCGCGACAATATCAGCAGATGTACCAACAGCTCGTTATCTCTTTGGCAGAATCCGCAATTAGTATTTTGAAAATCTCGCAGAACTTCTCCAGTTATACCTACAACGTCTATTCCTAAGAATTTCATACTTTGAATGTGAAATTTTTGAAAAACACCTTGAACTACGAACTAGTTCTTGAAATGCTGATTAAGCAGCAAAACTGTAAACGACTTTAACAGTCAAAAGGTTGATGATGAAGTACAGTGTGTTGGTAAAGCTCAGAAAAAGAAAAGGTTTGGAACTAGAAAACGGATTAAGCAAAGTATGAAAGAGGCTGTGGATAAATCATAAGTACTGAACCTGTTTTCAAAGAATCCAAATAATTCAGTGTCTGCTAAAACCGTTAGTAAGAACTCTACTCCTTATTCTAAACCTTTCTAGATGATATTTTTCATCATCATCTTATCTTAGATATTATAAGATATCTTCATATCTTCCGTTATACATATTCTCCATATTTTTGGAGATATTTTCACAACTATTCTTATCTGAGATCATTTATCACTCCGTAACATCTGCGTTATAAAATAAAAGAAACTGTGTTAGTTTCTAAATTCTGAAACCTTCGAAATCAAATATGAATGTTTTGAAGTAGTGTTGGGAACTGATGCATGAATTAGTATAATATAATGAAACTTGATCAACTTCATTATATTACAGTAAGTCATGTTGAGTTTCTAATGGAATGTGATGATTCACAGTACCATCATCATATGTCATGTTACACGGCTCTTACATTCTATCTAAATTCTAAAAATATCAAGAAAATATTTCTTGATGATTCGGTCTTTTCCCAGGATATTCCGGTAATCTGACAAATCAAAATCATGCTATTACCATTTCTTTCTGAGAGCATTAGCTATGTTCATTCCAAACTTCATACCTACGAATTCTGGATCATTGCTCGCTTGACTCGAGGACGGGAAGAAGAAACGAAGGGAGTAGTTTTATAGTGAAATATCCGACAAAGAAATCGAAACAGATTGGCGCATAAAATCAAAGAAGATCATAATTCCCATATTCGCCGAAGAATCAAATCTTTTAGATTTTCAAGATTTTCTTTTAAATTTCGAAAATTCACTGTGACTACGTCAAAAAGTTAAATCTTTATCTCAATCTCTTGTGACGGCTTCACTTGTACGCTTCATATAATCGAATTGTTTTACCACTATTACTAAATGGTGATAAAACTCTAGCTATCAATTCATATTCGTCATAAAAACATTTTATTGTTAGTCATGACGATCTCGATCAAATTTCGGGGACGAAATTTCTTTAACGGGTGGGTACTGTAACGACCCGGAAATTTCCGACCAAATTTAAACCCTAATCTCTATAGGTTTCCGACACGATAAGCAAAAACCTTATTGTTGAGTCTAGAAAGTCTGAAATCTTTATTTGGATAATTAAGTTACCCTTTGACCATGCCTGACGATTCACGAACAACAATTTATAAATAAATACTTTTATATTTAAATGTATGTATATATGTATATATAATGATTAGAAATATATCTGGAAATAATATATGACTTAATTATCGGAAATAAATATGTAAAATATTATAAGATAATAAAATATATTATTAAAATTAATTATATAAACAAATACTTATGCGAAATCTATTCTCTAACAACTTTTATCTCGACTTTCTGTTCACTTGTGAATTCATGTCGACAAAAGAGAAAATATCTATATGTTTGACTGTTTGAGATTCATTTCATCACCATTTGCATAATATAAATGCATACATGTACATAATGAAAATTATCACCACACACATCATCAACAACCACTTTCTCTTTTATTATTGAACCCAATTATTATCTTTGTACTCCTAGTTTCTTGCAACAAGAAACACCTACGACTATCTAACTATTTCACTCTCTCCTAAATTTTACAAGCGTAATTCACCTTCAAACATCGCTAGTTCCTTTTTCTCCTTCCGATGGCGACCATCAAAAACTCGAAGTCCTCTTTTGGTTTATTTTAATACTCCACAACCTCCATCATCGAACCACCTCCCTCACTCTTTCATTTCGAATTATAACCAAGAACGTCATGAAACCATTTGATTTGCTACCGATACATACTATTTTATTTCTATTAATCCGAGAACAACACAAGAATAGCATGACATTCGATCACTCATAAATCACTGTAATTGTTCGTTACTTGCAACCCAAAAACCACCTCCCTCTTTTCCTCGCTTCCACTCTCTTCTTTTTCGGTTTTGAAACCGAGACAACCAACCACAACTTGCTACGAATTTGTTTCTATTTGAAATGAAGTCGCCATCACCGATCACCACAGTACTTTCATCACTTTGATAACAACACCACCATCACCCCCACTTCAATCCACTACCTTTCTATTTATTGTTCGAACCACGACCCAAACCCATTTAACACCACCATCTTCGAACTCCCCAACAAACCACCATCCGTCACCCTGCAGTCCACAACTATCGTACGAAACCACTACCACCATCGGAATATCTCTGTCTCTCTTTTCCATTCCTACTCAAAACCCATTTAACTCATCACCCTTACTCCTAATTGATTTCTGTCTCATCTTGAATAAAACCCAAAACTATCATATGCTTGATATAACTGCATACTATTGCTGCTACGGTATTGATTACCTGCAGAACTCTACGAAACTTACAACTTCTTCTATCTACATATACTATTGCCTTCTTATTTAAAACCCTAAAAATCTCTTCTCTCGACGGTAATAGCCACGAAACCAAATACCTCATCAACCATCAATTTGTTTCCCTCCTGTATGTTTTTATTAGTTGAAAACCCCCACCGTCGCCACTTGAATCTTTGATTAAACTGCTATAACAGTTTCTGTTGTGTTCTATTCGAATATTTTGGAAGAGTGAGATAAAAGGATGATGATAAAGATAACCCAATAATAAAGGAGATGTATTTATGATCCTACTTAATTATTATCTAAACGTACAAAGCACTATCACCTAATATGTCGGTAATCTGTCTGTTTTTGCTAATGGAACATGACGTGGTGATGATGGAACAAGGAAGAAATCAAAAACCTTTTTTTTTACTCCACTGTACGACTTCTTTTGAGTTGGATTGGTTAAAGACTTCACCTATGGATACTAATGGACATATATCCACTGGATTGTATGTTTGGGCTTAGATGTTTGGATCACGAGTTGCAAATCCATCGAAGTGTTTTATTAAAAATGATGAATACCGGAACTAACGGTTTAAATAAAATTTCAATTGAATTAAAGCAGAAAAGATATAATAGATGGATGGTTTGGAGTGTTGGGGATAAACGAGAGGTCCTAGGTTCGAAACTCGACCTAGGCGAATTTGTATATTTTTTTTTTTTATAAAAAACTGGGCTGTGGTGAATTGCCTGAGTCTGTTAAGCCAATAAAACACTTGGGCCGAATATTATGATGGCCTAGGGGCATACTAAAACAGAAAGCAGATTAATTAAATTCGAGTGCAAGATTAAATCCCAAAGAGAACATACTGTGGAATGGTTTATGATGTTTTGTATAAGCGAGAGGTCGTGGGTTCAAGTCCCGTCTATGGCATTTATTTTTGGGAAAACCCTTTAAGGTAGTCTTCTTGATTTTAATTATTATTATTATTATTATTATTATTATTATTATTAATTATTATTATTATTATTATTATTATTATTATCATATTATTATCATTATTATTATTAATATGTAATAAGTATTATTAACAAAAATATTATTTTCATTATTATTATTATAAAACTTTTTGTTATTATTATTATTATTATCATTAAGAGTATACTATTATTAAAATTATCATTGTTAAAATTTATGATTATTATTATCATTTCCATTAGAGGTATCATTATAACTAAAATTTTCGAAGTTATCATTTTATCAAAACTATCACTTTTATCAAAACTTAACATTATTAGTAAAGATATTATCTTATCCTTTATTAAAATTTATTTTTTTATATATAAATATTATCATTAATAAAATGATTAGTAACATCATTATTATTACTACAAATAAATATTACAAATGTATTAATATAAAGTTTTAATACATAAATTGTTAAGTATCTAAAGTATATAAATAAATATAGTAAACAAATTATTAATATAAGAAGTATGTTAATAATATAAATGTAAGAACTGGTTAATTGTCATCATGAATTTTAATAGAAATACAATTGTTATAGGTTCGTGAATCCGAGGCCAACCCTGCATTGTTCAATGATGTTATATGTATTTTTACTACAAAATACAGTATTGTGAGTATATAGTTCCCTTTTTAACTCTAAATATTTCGGGCTGAGAATACATGTGTTGTTTTTATAAATGATTTACGTTATGGACACAAGTGATCAAAAATATAAATTCTACGTTGAGTTGTACCATGGCATATCTCTTTATACTTGGTAGCTAATATTTACGTGAGGAGCGTAAACGCGAATCCTGTTGATAGATCTATCGGGCCTGACAACCCCAACCGGGCTGGACGACCAGCATTTAACGGTTGCACAGTACTTCGTTTCGTTACTACACTTGGTACGGTGTAGGGTTTATTTAAGAATATGCTGCTGTGATTTAAATGTTAAGTATGGTTACCAAGTGCTCAACGACTTTTCATACACGAGGAGTGTATTATGTATAAACATGAAATCTTGTGGTCCATAGTTATAACGCTGCTAGCATCAAACCTATATATCTCACCAACTTTATGTTGACATTTTAAAGCATGTTATTCTCAGGGATTAAAGAAGCCTTCCGCTGTGCATTTGCTCATGTTAAGGACATTACTTGGAGTCGATCATCGCAATGGGACCAACTGTTGAAGACTTCGTCCGGGAGGATTAGGACCGGTCATTTCAGATGCCAACAAAGACAGATGAATAGGTTGCAGATATATTCACCAAGAGCCTAAGTAAAACGAAGTTTACAAAATTCAGAGAAGCACTTGGAATGGTCTGCAAGACATCGTTGAAAAAAATTTTGCATTGAGGGGGAGTGTTAAAATACAATGCAAATTTAGATAATATGGAATTAGTAATTTATATAAATATCTAGATATTAAAATGTAAAAGAATATATATATATATATATATATATATATATATATATATATATATATATATATATATATATATATATATATATATATATATATGTATATGAAGAAAAATCTAGATGTTAAAATGAAAAAATCTAGATATTTTTATGTGGTAAAAATATCTAGATATTTATCCATGGAAATATCTAGTTTCTAGAATGTTCCATGGGGTAGTATAAATGTGGGTGATGAGTAGTTCATTTGTGTAAGGTGTGAGTGTTGTGAGGAAGTAAGAAGAGTGTGAGTTAGAGAAGAGAAAACTTATAAGTAATATTGTAATTGTATTTTGTATTAATAAAAGTGTTCTTTGTTAAGTTTCCCGGTTAAGCCTTAGTTCGTATTTAAGTTCTTAGTGCACTTGTGTTATTTTTATTATATGGTCGGCTCTGCCGCCTAAGTGATATATGGTCGGTTATACCGCCTGAATGATATATGGTCAACACTGTAGCCTAAGCATTATTGTGCACTAAGGATTCATAAAAATTACAGGCTAACCAACGTCAAAATGTTGTGTGTTGGGCTCGTCGAAACTTACAACACTTCTTCCCACTAACCTTATTCATTTCGTAACTAGCTCAATTAGAAACTCAATGCAAGGCCTTACATAACTTAATCTATACCATAATTCACTCCCTTTTAATCCAAAACAACCTACATACCATACAAAACCCACGTATATCTATTTCTCCAAATTCATAGAAAATGAGCTGTAATAATTAAATGCTCGATTAATGTTTTTGACTTATAATTCTGAGTTTTAAACTTCCATTTCATGAAGTCATCGTCATTTTGATGATATTTAGTTTACAGATATTAAAACCAAACCCGTATCTGCCAATTTATTAGCATCTTTTATTTTAAAAGAACTCCTTAACTGCTAGATAATGTAGTAGCATCTTTTATTATACACCTTCCAACCGTCGTAGCAACCGTCTCTATACCAGAGTGACAGGGTTCCGACAACCAGAAGATGGGAGGCCAAAGCTTGTCTTCTCCAATGAGTTGTTTAATGATGGATCTGAAACGAAGGACAAATATATCGGTAACTGTTGATTTGTACCGGTCCATCGACGGTACAAATTTCGATAAAAGCAGCCGAGCAATTTGTTCTATAAATGGGTTTTGCAAGATCTGGTTGATGAAACAATATATCGGCAACTGTTGATGAAACCAATGTTCGAGATCTGGTTTAATTTAATTGAGTCCCATTACGGTTGCCGGAACCCTATAATGAGTACCATTTGTTTTAGAATTGGGTTTTGCAAGATCTGGTTCATAAAACAATTTAATTAACTTGCGTCCGTGTAATTGAGTCCTCACATGTGTGACACATTTTGAGGGGTTAACCATTAAAATTTAATCGCAGTTAGTCATGAGTACCAACCATGCAAGTTACACAAAACCTAGGTACCAACTACGAAAAAATAAAAGTTTAGGTATTGTCATGATAATATAAACAAACCACAGGTACCAACGGCGTAATTTTTTCATTTAATAATAACAGCGATTCTCGAGTTTTAAATTTCAGCAGAAATGAGAGGAGAGGAGATGATTAGGAAGTATAGTACCTTTAGATTTTGTCGCCAAAACTATCCACCCATATTTAGACGGATTGGAAAAGATAGTAAAACACTCTCATCCTCTTTCTTCTCCACTCTTGTCCGCTAAAAGAAAGAGTCGAGAATACAACCTAAAAGAGTTCGCAAAATCATTTTTTGATAATTTTATACTCCGTAATTTATTTATTTTTGACAAAATTGCTCAAATCATCCATCCATGTGTTTTATGTTTTTAGCCTAAACTAGAAAAAAATTGTTCCGCGCGTTGCGGCGGAATATTTTAACGTCCTTTATAAAACTAATGTCGAGCGAGAACTGAGAAAATAATTGCGAACAAAAAAAAGGCCGGAAGGACTCGAACTCGAGTGGTTTCTCTTACCAACTCATGAACTCAGAACTTGCTTTAGCCATTCACTTGTTTAATAAGTTGAGTTTATTTATTACATATATTTTTTTGTTTGTTTTTTCCTAAAAAGAAAACTCTGTTTTGAATATAATTAGTTGCATTTTGTTCGTAAAATTATTTCGAGTTGAACAGTAATAACGGAGAAATATAACTCGCGATAGGAAAAAAGATAAATCCCGTCAAAATATTGGGTGAATTTTTTCTGTTGTATTTTATATGAAATTGTAAGTTACATTTAATACCCTAACTGAGGGGGTAAATCTATACATTATGATGAAAAGTTACATTTGTCCCATAAAATTGAAGGGCTTAAAGTATAAAGTTGGGGTTGAAAATTGGAGAGCCGTTTGAGTAGTTGTAGGGGTTGAAAACAACCAGATTCCTCATGTTTATTAGTATGTAAGAGTAATAGTCCTTGTATTACAAAAGCTGCTTAATTGATCCTTAATTGCCAAAAAGAGTCCCAAATAAGTCCCTGTGGTAATGTTTATTAAACAGGTTCGTTAGTAGCATGCCATCTGCAAGTCACGTGATAGTAAAAAAAGACACTTCGTTATGAATGTTATTATTTAGGCGGGAAAACGATCGACAAAAATAACATTCAAGATAATATTGATAGTGAAGAATATTAACGCTTTTTCTTCATGTTTTGTGAAGTAAAATTTAGCCCGATTTAGAGTTTAGGGTTTAGAGTTTAGGGTTTGGTGCTTTGAGTTTAGTCCCTAAACCCAAAACTCCAAACCTCAAACCCTAAACCCTAAACTCTAAACCGTTCGTGTTAAAAACTCAATCTAAATCCTAGATCTAAACCCTAAACCCTAAATTCCTAAACCCTAATATCTAAACCCTAATATCTAAATTATATATATATATATATATATATATATATATATATATATATAAATCTATATCTATATATAATATAATAGCGACTCAACATATAAATTATTGAAGTTTATATAAATTATATATATATATATATATATATATATATATATATATATATATATATATAATATAATAGTGACTCCTAAAAAAATAAACATGTTTATTAATGAGGAGAGTAAATTTTTTATTCATTTAATTTAATTTAATTTAATTTATTATAATATATATTATAATAATATTATTACTTAACTATATATATTATTAATAAATATTTGTGACTTTTCATTAGTAAAAAATTAAATGACTACAATAAACCACTATCGCAAATGGCCATATATATATATATATATATATATATATATATATATATATATATATATATATATATATAAATTTTGACTCCTAGAAAATTATTAAATAAATTACAATAGTTAAATAAAATAATAAAATAAAAAACTCCCAATTTATTAAATATGATTATTTACCCATGTTATATATATATATATATATATATATATATATATATATAATAAGTTATAATAAAAATGGTAAAAATGATTTAACCACATAAAGATAACTTATGTCTATTTATTATAAAAGTATCTATCATTTATCATTTATAGTAAAAGTTGAGTCTTGAAATAATAATATGATGTAATAATGTTGATTAACCATTAAATTAAATAAATGATGGTAAAAAAGTAACATAGTAGCCCTTATTAGTTTGATGTTAATCTTATTTTATTATAATTAATGATAACAAATCTAAATGAGTAACAAATCAAGTTTTATGAAATATATAGTCGTGTAAGACCTTCAATTAGATCTATTATAAGTATTGATCACTTTTTGAATCCCTTTATCAATTTACATTTCTTATTCTACTAACCTTTTTCGCGTGTTACAATTTCAAGTTTTCTGTTATTTTATTATTTTATGTTGTTTGTATTGTTATATGTTATGTTATCTAAATAGGTGATGATATATAATGGATTACTTTTTATGTTGCTAATGTTATAAGTGAAATGATCAAAAGACATGTCAATGGAACCAATGGTGATTTGTAAGTGGTCGAAGAACATTCTGTAAGTACTTTTTTTATGAAATTAAGTCACTTCATTAATTAGATGTATATTAAATAAAGTATGGTTGAGTTTCAGTTAGTTTTATGATATATATATATATATATACATATACATATATATATATATATATATATATATATATATATATATATATGTATGTATATATATATATATGTGTGTGTGTGTGTGTGTGTGTGTGTATGTGTGTGTGTGTGTGTTTAGTTTCGTGTGTATATTAAAATACTACGAGTAATATTGAAACATTTTCACTATATTATCAATTAACATATGAGTAAATATGTTTTATAGGAGTAAATATGATTTGTGGTGTTGATAAAAAAAACTATTGCTTTTACTACTTTTTATATTATATCGATAAATCCTTTGAGTTATATTTTAATTATTTTTGTATCTTAGATAGTGCATGGAGTTATTAGCATTCTTAATTTCTAAACGTAGAAACAGTTGAATGATATATCTACAATTTACAATCCACAATCTATAATCATTAATCAACATACTTCAACTTAAGATGTTATGTTATTGATATTCATCATATTGTTTCCTTCTAATGTAATTGTTATCTTCGTAGATTGTTACTTACAGTTCATTTATAGTGATATTTTTAATTTTGTCCAACTTTTTAATTATATAAGAACATGCTTGATTTATTGTTTTTTTTTACGTCGTTATAGACATTCCATTATAATCTTTTTATTAGTATTTAATTTATTAAAACTATGAATCATTTATGTCATTCACCCGTCGACAAAATACACACACACACACACACACACACACACATATATATATATATATATATATATATATATATATATATATATATATATATATATATATATATATATATATATACTCCAACTGTATTAAGTATGCACATTTAATTTCATCTAAATAATTATTTCATTCATAGATATATATTGTTTTTATACATAGCTTTTTATCTATATAATTAGATAATTAATTTTAAAGTAATGATTTTAAAATATTAAAACCTTGTTATTGTTAAAATACTAAATTGTTATCATAAATTTGATCGCAAATATTTTTAATAACTAAAATTATTATCTTTCATACATAACAACAGTTTTAATCTTTTCATTTTTCCTAAACATCCATAATAAATTTATGTCATATCATAAGTAATAACAAGAGTTTTAGTCTTTTCACTTTCTTTATATTAAATATTTAATTAAATTGTTAGACATTGTTACCTATAAATACTACTTTTGCGTATTCACATGACCTACACTTTGCAAATGAAATAACTAATAGAGTTATATAAATCCTATTTTTCATCATCATTTTTAATATGTTTGATCTTTCAATGTCAAATATCATCGATCACATGAAGGTTGAAGAAGATATATTACATTAGCTCTTCTTTAAGATATTATTTATGTACATATGGACTTTATATGTAATTTTATTTTATTTATGTGCATTTTAGTCCATAATTTTCCTTTATTTTTTTATCACTTTGAGTTTGAATATTTCATTTAGATGTTTGTGATAATTACATTTTTAGATTGTAAAATTTATTGTATGTCATCTCAATATTATATATAATGCTGCATATTTGAAGATAAACCTTTTATATTACAATTGTGATATTTTTACCATCAATTTGACTTAAATAAATAGTCACATATTGCTACAGTAAACATATGTTCTATTAAAGTGCTTATAAAATATGTTTGCATGTATATAGTAAACTTGGTGGTTTCATAAATTTTCTGTGTTATGTGTGATAAAAGATGTAAAGTTAAATAATTATTGTAGTCTTTTACATTTGTCTAAGTATTAGATTCAAGAAATTTATATATATTGTGTGGGCCCAAGTAAGCATTTAGGTTGTGATCGTTATAAATTAAAACATTAGATGTCAAATACAACACATACATTCATGTCGCAAATTGAAGAGTAAGTCATTCCAAAACCTACAAATGCTAATGTGCTAATTGAATGAAATTACACATTTATGTATTTTTAATTTGTTATTTACTTGGTGTTGATGATATTAAACATGTCTATGATACATTAATAAATAGTGTCGGAAGAGTGAGGGAAGACAAAATTTCGTTATTTTATAAAGTCGATTTACCAACTTCTTTGAACTCCATTTATGTTTTTAACAATCATTAGATCATTTTTTTTATTCTTCATGTTAATCATTATTATTTAATATCTTGACACATGAACTAGGAATGACATGTAAAAGTCTCGAACAAGATATGCAAGGGTTTAACAATTCACTTTAAAAATAACTATATTATTGAATTTTTTTTACCTTAAGTATCACGGAATGTCGTTTCACGAGTTAAACCTCAAAATATGACTAACGACAATGTTCTTAAATGTGAATCGTATCGAAATTCGTGCAACGCACGGGCCTTACCACTAATAATATTAATAGATGATGTAACCTCAAAATCATGTCTGATCTGGACTGTTCATCATATCAGGATCGATGATGCGAATCAAAAATATATAAAGAACGTTAAAATCTGATGATTGGTTTGTAAGATATGATTAAAAAAAATTTTGGGATAAAAATATTAAAAATACGAAATTGACCAGGTTTGCGTGCCAGGTCTGGAAAAAATAAGTTAACCATGTTTTTGGGTTTGTCGAGTTTATTAAATGTATATAAGGATCGTTAAAAACCGACGTGCAATTTGCATGTTACGAGTTTTTAAAAATCGTAAAAGTTAAACTTAAAAAAAAATTAATTAAAACTTTAGAAAAATAAATTGTATTATTATTCAATAATACTTTAGATAAAAAAATTATTAATGTTTAATACTTAAAGTATTAATTGTTTTGTTAATTATTTATATTAAGGAATATGTTTATTAATCATTATTAAATTAATAAATACTTATGATAAAATTTTAATTATCAATTAATTAATAAAAACTTATGATAAAAATTAATTATTAATTTCTTATGATATAATTTAATTATTGAAATACTCATGATATAATAATTAAATTAAACTAATTTATGTTATAATTAATATTTTATTATTAATTAAAGACACTTATATTATAACTAATATTTAATTATTAATTAAATACTTATGTTAAAAATAATCATTTAAATTTATTATAATTTAATTGAATTCATTTAATTTAATTAAACTTATAACGTGACTTATATTAAATCAAATAATATTAGAATGAATGATATTTAAATTATGTATATATTAAATATCAAAGTTGACTGGGGTTGACTTTTAGTTGACTTTTCAGTTGACTTTATCATTTGACTTTCGTTTAACTTGAGTTTACTTTTTTAAATAAGGAAACCTTCTAAATAAGGAAACTTTCCCGAAAAGGAAACTTTTTAAAAGTAGAAACTTACTAAAAATAGAAGGTACCTGTAATACTTTAACTTAATCAAATCTTTTGATACTGAATTCTAACTCCACTTCGAACACTAGGACTATCATGTTATGACCCGGCCTAGATTAGATACATTCTGACCTACTTTATTATTTAAGTTGGAGTCTAAATCACTCTTGATCTCGTGTACTTGTTATTTCATCAGTGCATTCTAAGGTAAGTTATCGTCCCACATTTTCTACTATTTTAAATCTTTTTGGGATGAGAATACATGCTTTTCTTTTTTACATGTTAGACACAAGTAATCAAAATTATAAATAATTCATTGTGAGTTGAACAAAAATATACCTTAGCTTGGTAACTTGTAACTACTGGTTTCTACACTGGTAGGCGTGAATCCTATTAATAGATCTATCGGGCTTGACCGCCCCATTCCTTGCTAGTTGCGCTAGTCTTCAAGGGAATGTCTAGTACTTCGTAGAAGATACACCTGTTCAGTGTATCGTCCATATAAGGGTAGATAAAATGAGTTAAGTTGGGTTGCCAAGTGCTCACAGAAAATGGGATAAGTATTTTAAGACGTTTATCAACGATAAATCTTGTGGTCTAATTGTATTCAGTTTGTTATACTAAACCTGTAACTCACCAACATTCTTATATTGACAGTTTACGCATGTTTTATTCTCAGGTGATGATAGATTATATGTTTCCGCTAGCTAGAGAGTCTACATATTGTGTTTTGTTTAAACATTTATTAATATTTCATTCATTTTTAATACATTTTATTATTATGGTAGTTGGTTGACATTTTGGGTCAACATTTATTACATTTGGTTTGTCCTTAAAACTTACATATATTTGAATTTCCTTTTTGGGTAATCTCTTTTTAATAAATGAATGCAATGGTTATTTCATAATATTCATATAGAGTTGTTGATCAATGATATGGGACCTAGTAAACGTTGATTGTCAAGTGTAATTTGACGGGATGTTTCATCAATTCCCAATTACTAAAACAATTCAAACAATGCAAAAGACTTAAATGATTAAAATGATTAAAACAAATCAAAAGACTTAATCAATTACTTGAATTCCAACACCTTGACTTCCAACACCTTGACTTCCACCAGCTTAACTTCCACCAACTTGACTTCCAACACGAGATTGATATTAATGTCCATACTTAACAGATGTTACCACAGGGACATATTTGGGACCTTTTTGGTATTTAAGGATGATTTATACAAGTTTGTTAACACATGGATGATTTGGGCAAGAAACCATAAACACAATGATGATTTGGGCAATTTAGTCTTCTTTTTTTCTTTTCAAAAAGCAAGTTTATTAACTCGAAAAGCCAAGGCTTAAAGCCCAGCCTAGTTACATAGAGATTACAGTCCAGTTACATGGTAAAATCTGGGGCTGTATTGTAGTGACCCGAACTTTTCCATGTTTATATATATTAATTGAGATTGATATTTACATGATTAAATGTTTCCAACATGTTAAGCAATCAAACTTGTTAAGACTTGATTAATTGAAATATGTTTCATATAGACAATTGACCACCCAAGTTGACCGGTGATTCACGAACGTTAAAACTTGTAAAAACTATATGATGACATATATATGGATATATATATAGTTAACATGATACTATGATAAGTAAACATATCATTAAGTATATTAACAATGAACTACATATGTAAAAACAAGACTACTAACTTAATGATTTTTAAACGAGACATATATGTAACGATTATCGTTGTAAAGACATTTAATGTATATATATCATATTAAGAGATATTCATACATGATAATATCATGATAATATAATAATTTAAAATCTCATTGATATTATAAACATTGGGTTAACAACATTTAACAAGATCGTTAACCTAAAGGTTTCAAAACAACACTTACATGTAACGACTAACGATGACTTAACGACTCAGTTAAAATGTATATACATGTGGTGTTTTAATATGTATTTATACACTTTTTAAAGACTTCAATACATTTATCAAAATACTTCTACTTAACAAAAATGCTTACAATTTCATCCTCGTTCAGTTTCATCAACAATTCTACTCGTATGCACCCGTATTCGTACTCGTACAATACACAGCTTTTAGATGTATGTACTATTGGTATATACACTCCAATGATCAGCTCTTAGCAGCCCATGTGATTCACCTAACACATGTGGGAACCATCATTTGGCAACTAGCATGAAATATCTCATAAAATTACAAAAATATGAGTAATCATTCATGACTTATTTACATGAAAACAAAATTACATATCCTTTATATCTAATCCATACACCAACGACCAAAAACACCTACAAACACTTTCATTCTTCAATTTTCTTCATCTAATTGATCTCTCTCAAGTTCTATCTTCAAGTTCTAAGTGTTCTTCATATATTCTACAAGTTCTAGTTACATAAAATCAAGAATACTTTCAAGTTTGCTAGCTCACTTCCAATCTTGTAAGGTGATCATCCAACCTCAAGAAATCTTTGTTTCTTACAGTAGGTTATCATTCTAATACAAGGTAATAATCATATTCAAACTTTGGTTCAATTTCTATAACTATAACAATCTTATTTCAAGTGATGATCTTACTTGAACTTGTTTTCGTGTCATGATTCTGCTTCAAGAACTTCGAGCCATCCAAGGATCCGTTGAAGCTAGATCCATTTTTCTCTTTTCCAGTAGGTTTATCCAAGGAACTTAAGGTAGTAATGATATTCATAACATCATTCGATTCATACATATAAAGCTATCTTATTCGAAGGTTTAAACTTGTAATCACTAGAACATAGTTTAGTTAATTCTAAACTTGTTCGCAAACAAAAGTTAATCCTTCTAACTTGACTTTTAAAATCAACTAAACAGATGTTCTATATCTATATGATATGCTAACTTAATGATTTAAAACCTGGAGACACGAAAAACACCGTAAAACCGGATTTACGCCGTCGTAGTAACACCGCGGGCTGTTTTGGGTTAGTTAATTAAAAACTATGATAAACTTTGATTTAAAGATTGTTATTCTGAGAAAATGATTTTTATTATGAACATGAAACTATATCCAAAAATTATGGTTAAACTCAAAGTGGAAGTATGTTTTCTAAAATGGTCATCTAGACGTCGTTCTTTCGACTTAAATGACTACCTTTACAAAAATGACTTGTAATTTATTTTTCCGACTATAAACCTATAATTTTTCTGTTTAGATTCATAAAATAGAGTTCAATATGAAACCATAGCAATTTGATTCACTCAAAACGGATTTAAAATGAAGAAGTTATGGGTAAAACAAGATTGGATAATTTTTCTCATTTTAGCTACGTGAAAATTGGTAACAAATCTATTCCAACCATAACTTAATCAACTTGTATTGTATATTATGTAATCTTGAGATACCATAGACACGTATACAATGTTTTGACCTATCATGTCGACACATCTATATATATTTCGGAACAACCATAGACACTCTATATGTGAATGTTGGAGTTAGCTATACCGGGTTGAGGTTGATTCCAAAATATATATAGTTTGAGTTGTGATCAATACTGAGATACGTATACACTGGGTCGTGGATTGATTCAAGATAATATTTATCGATTTATTTCTGTACATCTAACTGTGGACAACTAGTTGTAGGTTACTAACGAGGACAGCTGACTTAATAAACTTAAAACATCAAAATATATTAAAAGTGTTGTAAATATATTTTGAACATACTTTGATATATATGTATATATTGTTATAGGTTCGTGAATCAACCAGTGGCCAAGTCTTACTTTTCGACGAAGTAAAAATCTGTGAAAGTGAGTTATAGTCCCACTTTTAAAATCTAATATTTTTGGGATGAGAATACATGCAGGTTTTATAAATGATTTACAAAATAGACACAAGTACGTGAAACTACATTCTATGATTGAATTATCGAAATCGAATATGCCCCTTTTTATTAAGTCTGATAATCTAAGAATTAGGGAACAGACACCCTAATTAACGCGAATCCTAAAGATAGATCTATTGGGCCTAACAAACCCCATCCAAAGTACCGAATGCTTTAGTACTTCGAAATTTATATCATATCCGAAGTGTAGCGACCCGACCAAACCATGTTTGACGGCGCCGACTACTTCGGTCCCGTTGCGTGGTCATAAGTCTTTATTATGACTTTTGACCAAAATATGTCGCATTTATTTTATAAGAAAAAGGATGTTTCAAGTTTACAAATGTAGTTCGAAAGACTAGTTACATTACAATGTTTAACGTACGAATGAAACCTATGCGACACAATTTAAAGTAGTCAAAAGACGCTCCATCTATGCATGTATACTCGACATCCAATGCAAGTATCAAAATAATGAGCGGAAGCATGTATCATGTATCGTTCAAGGACCTGAGAAAAACATAGAAATCTGTCAACGAAAACGTTGGTGAAATCATAGGTTTAAGTAAGTAAGTACAAGTGAACCACAAGATTTGCATCAATGAATTAATAGTAATACATTCCAAAAGTTTGTTTCACGAGCACCCAATTATCAATGCTTAACATTTCCTTCCATTGAACCCCATCACTTAGTGCTAGAACATACACTGTTTCTCGAAAATATATTCCATTCGTAAACGGTAGCGAACCGTTTGAATGAGGGTTTGTCAAACCCATATGGATCCATACAACATAAGTTCTCGCTTACACCCGGCAAGTGTAACTAATGATAATCGAATTGAGGATTTTGTTCTAAACTCGTATGTAGAATGTTTGTTTTCCTGTACTTGTGTTCACTTAGTAAAGAAATGTTTATGTTTTCTCATCCCAAATGTTAGTTCAAAAAGAGTAAAAGTGGGACTATGATCTCACCTTGAGTGCACGAGTAGTAAAGTACTTCAACAAGTAAACGTGTGCAAAGAACAATGCTAATCTTGACCTAAACAATAGATTGTATCAATAACAGTAAACACGATAGGTCAAAGATGTTCAATTAGTCCTATGGCTCGTTACGACTCGATTATGTAGCATGTGAATCAAATTGTCACGTTTCATGCAAGATACAAGTATAAAAGCATGTTAGAACGATTGCACAACCATTTGGTTAAGTTTGATTAAAAGTCAACTTGGTCGGGTCAAAGTCAACGAAAAAGTCAACATGTTCGGGTCGGGTCCCGAACTATTTTTCTGAGGTTTTTAATCATATATGAGCATGTTAGAACAAGTTTCATGTGAATCGGAGGTCCGTAGTATGCCAAACATTTTTCGTATTTTGGACATGGAGGTCAGAAACTGACCACGGCATATGCCGCGCCGAGGCCAGAGGTGTCGCGCCGCGACATTAGGCGTGGCCTGGTACCTGGTCAGTTTCAAATGTTCAAGTCTTGGTCAAAACTTCAAACAACCATAAAACGCAAATCGTAAACAACTAGAAGGCGTATCTTATACCGTTGGAAAGCTCTTTTGACAAGGAACACAACTAAACATGTATCATCAATCAAAACATCATTTTCAACAACCGATTTCTCGTCAAGTGATCAATAAAAGTCTATTTTCAAATTTTCAAGTTCATCAAATGCATTTTTGAGTTTCGGGAATCCAATTCTCACATATGATATGCCGTTTTGAAGGTAATGAGGCATACATTACAACTAAACACTAACAATTAACATTCCATGGCATTCAAGCATCCAAAAATTCATGTCAAGAACCATCAAACCCTAGTCAAACATCTCAAAATCAATAATCATGCTTTTGAAGTTTTCTTAATCAACCTACACATCAAATTGAAGCTAGTGATACTAGGAACACAATTAGAACATGAACTTTTAACATCTAATAACATATGATCATCCAAAATTCAAGAACAACACACCAAAATTCAAGTTCATGCTAGTTATACTAAAACAACGAGATCGAGCATACAAATTACATACACGACATCACAATGAGCCATAGACACTAACTAACACCATTTCAAGTCAAAAACACGAATTTAGAGAAATCTAGAGTTTTAGAAATGTTATCCAAACGAGATGAAGTTGGTACCAAAATGAAGAGGATGAAGAGAGGATCACGAATATGTAATTTATTTTGTTGTAAGCCTCCTAGATTGAATTTAGATGATGATTGAATGAATTTGGAAATTGGGTGTGTGTTCTTGCTAGAGAGAAAGAGAGAGATGGAGATGATAATGAATGGGTGAAAGGGGTTTGACCCTTTGACCTAGTCAAGGGTTTGATCCCTTGTCAAGTTTAGTCCCTCAACTTTCGTTCGGGTGCGTGAATTACCTAAACGAGATAATTTAAAACGCGTATCAACGGGAGATGTTATAAACATATAACGGAGTTTAAATTAGTATAACGGAAAAGTAAATGGAAAAAGGCGGGATGTTACACGAAGGGTGTCCCGGAATGATGGGGATATTCTTATATATGCATCTTGTTAATGTCGGTTACCAGGTGTTCACCATATGAATGATTTTTATCTCTATGTATGGGATGTGTATTGAAATATGAAATCTTGTGGTCTATTATTATTATGATTTGATATATATAGGTTAAACCTATAACTCACCAACATTTTTGTTGACGTTTTAAGCATGTTTATTCTCAGGTGATTATTAAGAGCTTCCGCTGTCGCATACTTAAATAAGGACGAGATTTGGAGTCCATGCTTGTATGATATTGTGTAAAAACTGCATTCAAGAAACTTATTTTGTTGTAACATATTTGTATTGTAAACCATTATGTAATGGTCGTGTGTAAACATGATATTTTAGATTATCATTATTTGATAATCTACGTAAAGCTTTTTAAACCTTTATTGATAAAATAAAGGTTATGGTTTGTTTTAAAATGAATGCAGTCTTTGAAAAACGTCTCATATAGAGGTCAAAACCTCGCAACGAAATCAATTAATATGGGTTTTTAATCAATAAGAACGGGACATTTCATGTATAAATCGAAAATAAAATCACAAAGTTGTACATGATACAAGGTGTTGCAGAGTGAGCAGCTAATACAAGGCTATTTACTATTTAAACACATTACATAACAGGATTAGAGAGCCATTCCAACCATTCGTTTTTCATGTTTTTGAGCCAATGTGAGATCCACTCGAAAGATTATAGTTGAATTTCCATTAGTGCCGCTGGTCCGCTCCAACATTTGTCTGAGAAGACTTTCAGGTTTAGGTTTCGCTAAACTAAGTAAGCGCATGCCCATTCTAAATCTTGTCAAATTTTCGAGCCTAAAGGAGTTAGAGATCGGTTGCATTGTCCACGAAAAGCCTTGTTCACACTTAGATTAGAGACCGGTCCTAAGTTCCACCATTTATAAACCTTTTCCCAAATATCCAACGAGTGTCGACAAAAAAAAAAAAGCATGATCGATTGTTTCAATATCGTCATCACATAGGGGGCATCTAACGGAGTCTAGATCGATACCTTTTTTATCAAGTTCGGTACGAACCGGAATTCGTCTTTTTAGAACCCTCCACATAAAAACTTCGACTTTTAATGGCATAAAGGTATTACGGTTTCCAGCTTCTCGGGGTCTGCTATCCATCAACATGTAGTGATCAATGTGACGTCCCGAAAATTTCCGACCAAATTTAAACTTAATCTTTATATGATTACGACATGATAAGCAAAGTCTGTAATATTGAGTCTCAAAAAGTTTTGGAACTACATTCATGTAACCACTTACCCTTTGACTATTCCCGACGATTCACGAACAGTTATTGTAACTAAATAGGTATATATATATATATATATATATATATATATATATATATATATATATATATATATATATATATATATATATATATAAATATAAGAATATATAATTGCGATTAATAAAATATAACTTAAACTTTAAAGTTTAATACAGAGTAATTAAATTGGTAATTAAAATGAATTTATATAAATATATGATTTCTATACATAAGTATTATAATATGTGTCCTGTAATATATGTTATATTGTGTAAAAATTTACTACTCATTATAAGTTAATTGTATATAATATAGTTATGTTACATGATCAATAATATGTAATACTAATATATTTAATTAATTATAAGTGTCGTAATAATATCATTATTACTTTCAATGTAATATCAATACTAGTGCTATTAATATTATTATAAAATTTATAGATACAAATTTGATATAAACAAATTGCTATAGTATTTTTATTACTTGCAATATTAACATCTACATTAGTATTTATCAATATGAAAATGAATATATATATATATATATATATATATATATATATATATATATATATATATATATATATATATATATATATATATATATATATATATATATATATATATATATATATATATATATATCGTTATATTATAACTATTACTAATGTTATTATGATTAGTATTATTATTAACATCAATGATAATAGTATTCTTATCATTTTATTTTATTTTTATTATTATTATTAGCATCATATTTTTTTTTATTAATACTAGCAACATTATAATTCTAATATTATTAGAATTCTTATTAAAATTACTTATAGAATTATATTAATAACTAATATTATGAAAATTTAATAAAATAGATATACATAAACTAATATATATAAATACACTTATATAAAAACACAGCTATACAAATAAATGTTTAAACAGATATAAAGGAAATTTAGTTATTTATATATATTCAGATATATACACGAATACAATACACAGATATATATTCTGTTGAAGTCACATCTGCTTTAACTTGTTTTCTTCTCCTACTGCTCGAATTATCTGTTTCTATCGACCAAAAAGTAATACTACAAGACAATACAAATTGAATCTGTTATCCATCTGTATCAGCTTCTATTTTTTTTTCCATCGTCCTTTTTATCTAATCCAGGATTTCAATATCGACCTTCAAATCCTTATTAAGCTCATCAAATCTAACATTTAGTGATACTAGCGAACCCACTTTATCAATTATCCAACACAAAAACCCTCCTCAGCATTTATCTAAATGAATTTAAAAAAAAAAAAGATGAAGAACGGGTACTTGCCCTGTACGTGCTTCATTTTTCAATTTAGACAATTTTGTAATCAATTTCAAAAACTGTTAATGTAGTTGTACTAGGAATCTTTTACTTAAACATTCTACAAAATCTCAAGATCCAATTCATCTTAACGGATTCTAATTTTGGAGTCAACGATTGATTTCTAAAAGTCAACAAATTTGTTAATTGAAGAATTCAAGCTCAATTTGATGTTGCAGGTTAAATTAAAGATACAACAAGTTTCTAATCAAGATTTAAAACCGTTTTCATGAAGAAACTTTGAGCTAAAATGCTCTAAATTTTAAAAGTGGGTTTAGAGTTCATCGATTGAATATAACGACTGTAACATGTTTATTTTTCTGTCTGTTTCAGTAAATTTAATGTGTCTAAAAATCGTTGATACAGTTTTTGTTAATCCTAAAACAAAACAATTTACAATGTTACTCGATGTTGTTGATCCCTGGTCGAGCTCCAGTTGAAAGGAAGGAGATGACAAGGAAACAAACCAGGTTATATTTTTATAAAGATAGGATAGAACAGATAAAAAGATACAGAGGAATGGTTTGAGGGAGTTTTGGGTGAATGAGAGGTCGCGGGTTCGAACCCAAGGGAGAGGAGTTATTTTTCTTAAAGCCTTTTAAGGTAGCTTTTATTATTATTATTATTATTATTATTATTATTATTATTATTATTATTATTATTATTATTATTATTATTATTATTATTATTATTATTATTATTATTATTATTATTATTATTATTATTATTATTATTATTATTATTATTTTGATTATCATTTATGTGATTATTATTACTAATGTTATTACTATGATTATTATTATTATTGTTATTGATATTATTGTTATTATTAGTAGTATAACACTTATTATTATTATTATCATAGTTATAAGTATTAAAACCATTATTATTATTATTATTATTATTATTATTATTATTATTATTATTATTATTATTATTATTATTATTATTATTATTATTAACATTACTAATGTATTTATTATTATAAATTTTGTCATGCAAGTATTAGTTATCATTATTATTATTAAGATTATAGTTATAAATAAGAATACTTTTATTAGTAACATAAGTAGTATTATAAATATTATCATTATTATTATTAATATAATCATTAGTATTATTATTATTAAACTTATTATCATTCTTATAAAATTATTATTTTGTTATCACTAAAACTATCAATATAAATAGATACTTTTATATAAAAATACATTACGCTATACTTTTATTACTAAAAAGATAGTAGTTAAGCTATATCAACTAATATATATAAATATATACTAAACTTTAATATATGGTTTTTATTATTAATGATAAGTAATAGTTATATAAAACATATAAACTAAATATATTAAATTTATCTAAATAACATATAGTATAACAAGTATATTATTAATAACAAAAATATATATATAATTGTTCAATTACAAGGATATGTATTAATAAATACACAAATGATATAAGTTCGTGAATCCGAGGTCAACCCTGCATTGTTAAATGTCATCTTATGTATTTTTACTACAAAATATTGTATGATGAGTTCATTTGATTTCCTTTTACTCTTTATATTTTTGGGACTGAGAATACATGCGCTGTTTTAATAACTGCTTTATTAAATGCTTTTGAAATATATTTTTGAACTGAGAATACATGAACTGCTTCTATAAACGTTTGACGAAATAGACACAAATATTCAAAACTACATTCTATGATAGAATTATTTAGATTCAGAGGTTCGATTTCTATAAAGATTGTATTATCGACCATCGGTGAGATGATTTCGTCATTGCACTACGCGTTAGCTACCGATATCGTTCGATTTAGTAGTTAGTAATGGTGAGATGATTTCGTCATTGCACTACGCATTAGCTACCGTTTTAACTACCATCGGAGAGATGATTTCGTCATTGCACTACGCGTTAGCTACCGATGTATTGTATTGTATTATAGTCGACTTTGTAGTTGGTAACGGAGGGATGATTTTGCATTGCGTACGCATTAGCCCCCGTTTCAGCTACCCTCGGAGGGATGATTTTGCATTGCGTACGCATTAGCCCCCGTTGTAAGAATTATATTGTATTAACTACCACGGTGAGATGATTTTGTCATTGCACTACGCATTAGCTACCGTTAGTGAGTTGTTTGAAAGGTTCCGGTGTTCTTCATATGAATGATTTTACAGCAGGAGTAGACCTGCACAGATTGTTTTCTAATTATGAGTATCTTGTGGTCTATTATATTATTGAAAATGATTGATTATGAAAAACTAATGAACTCACCAGCCTTTTGGTTGACACTTGAAAGCATGTTTATTCTCAGGTACGAAAGAAATCTTCCGCTGTGCATTTGCTCATTTTAGAGATATTACTTGGAGTCATTCATGACATATTTCAAAAGACGTTGCATTCGAGTCGTTGAGTTCATCAAGATTATTATTAAGTCAATTATAGTTGGATATATTATGAAATGGTATGTATGCCGTCAACTTTCGATGAAATGAAAGTTTGTCTTTTAAAAACGAATGCAATGTTTGTAAAATGTATCATATAGAGGTCAAGTACCTAGCGATGTAACCAAATGTAATGTATTCGTCCTGATGGATTAGGACGGGTCGTTAGAGTTGGTATCAGAGCGATGGTCTTAGCGACCCAGGTCTTGCATTAGTGTGCCTAACTGATAGTTGTTTAGATGCATTAGTGGGTCTGGACTTCGACCGTGTCTGCATGTCAAAAGTTTTGCTTATCATTTTGTGTCGAAAATTACCTGCTTATCATTCTTAGGGAATCACCTGCTAATCATTCTTAGTCTAGACACATCTTACTGAATTGATTGCATGAATAGTGTATAGACGAAATTCATATCTTATCGTATCTGCTAATTTATATCTTAGCGTATTTGTTACTGCTACCTTTGCCTGACAGCTTTCGAAATTTTCTCCGTAATCTACGAAATCTTTTGCTCTATATACATAGATATTCTATGTAATTAAAATACCATCCAATAGCTGGAAATTATTTCCTATCGAAAAATCCTTTATTCAATCGTACGGAATGGAACTCTCCACTAGTTCAAGTCCCTCGAATTCTGAAATGGAATCCCACTCAAGCTCCGAAAGCAGTGTGACCGGAATGGATCAACCAATCAGCCATCATCTATTCTGGATGAATTGGGAATGGGTTCGTAGCCTACTTAATCATTGGAGACAAGAAGAAGGTGATCCCTTTCATCCACCACAGTTCCCTCTTAGTGAAGAATCTGAAGTACTTACCGGCGAACCTATCCGAAACACCATTTTCAGCCTCATTCTAGAGTAGCTCGACACGATTATATTCTATCCACAATTCTAAACCTTATTCATCCTCTCGTTCCGACCGACAATCATCCCAAAATAATAGAAGAAGTCAACGAACTTCGCGCTCGAGTAATCAATCTGGAGAATATGGTGCAAAATTTACCAGCTTCAACAACATCACCGGCACCAATAATACCATCAACAATCCACGCCTCAACATCGTAATCTATACCTCGAGCATAATCATCATTCTATATGATGTTCTACATTATTTATCTTCGTACGACATGACGATTATGTAATCTCTAATGTTCTAGAGATTATATATTCTTGTTCTAACGGTAAATCAAATGAGTTTAATATCATACTGACTCATTAAATCCATGATTACATTTGAAGAGAATATATATGTAAGTATATTTTCATAAAGATTGTAATTAAAAATTCTTTTGTACAAACGATTAATGGTGAAAATATTTTAACGGGTAGGTAATACCCGAGAAATATTTAGATTTCACATTAATAAGATACACTGTACATTCTTCGAATCTGATTCAACAGTCATTTACTATCCTACTTACACCCACAGATATACGTATCCGTTCACCGCAGAATAACCATTTTCAATCAATTTTATATTTGGATTTTGACCTATCAGAATCCAAAAAGTGGCATAATGAAGAAAACATTGGACAAAAAATAAAACTTGTTAGAAACAAACAATTTAATTATGAGAAGAATTTTGATAAGAATCCACGCTAACTGTTCCTAGCTAACTGTTAATTCCGTATTACCTTTTATTTATCGCAATTTATTTATTGCAATTTATTTATCACATTTTATTTATCGCAATTTTAATTCTCGCAATTTTATTTTTCGTCATTTAAATTCTGTTATTTATTTTATGCATTTTAAATATCGGGACACATATACAAGGTTTTGACAAATCATATCGATGCATCTATATATATTATTTGGAATAACCATAGAAACTCTATATGCAGTAATGATCGAGTTAGCTATACAGGGTTGAGGTTGATTCTACAATAATATATATACTTTGAGTTGTGATCGAGTCTGAGACATATACACGGGTCACGATACGTATTAATTAATTCGAATATTATATATTAAACTATATATGAATTATTGGACTGTTACTGTGGACTATCGACTGTGGACTAATAACATTGGACAATTAAAATGAATTAAAATATTGATTATAACATATGAAACTAAACATTTCTTCAAGTTTGCCATTTCATTTCATCTTAAACCTCATTTGTATCTTGACGATTACAATCTGCGTTCAAACCTTTCATGATTCTTGAAAACACCTCAATCTAGAGGATGAAACAACCGCATTTCATCTATGGAAGAAAAGATTGATGCATATAGTTATGCACCTGAACCTGAGTAAACGTTTAACACTTATCTGTGCTAGCTCCGTTGGCATTGTTATTACCAAAAATAACATTGCAATTCCTTTTCAAATTAGCCAATTTTATCACAGCTCCGACAAGACAACTTCGACTTTTCGTTCGAAACAACCTTATTATAACTGTGTTATATATGCGTGCTCTTTTATTGTTACCGAGAAACCTTTCATATTCCACCTTATTACCACCATCGTTTAATCACCTAAAAACAAAATTCACCTGAAACCACCTCGAATTGATAACCGATGATTCAGATATCGTAGCATTAAATGCAGAGGAAACAGAAAAATGGTAGATGGTCTAAACGGTCAAAAGTTTGATGATAAAGAAAGGAGAGTTAGGAACGCTCGATAGAAAGCAACAAGGTTTGGGAATGCACCAGTGGTGAATGTAGATGAAGTCCTCTCTCAAAAACCTAAAGGAAAGCAATCCACTGGTGAAGGACCAACCGGAAAAGGCCCCATCATTCTACCTCCTCATATCCCTGTATTTGACCCTGCTGATGTACCTTATCTGTTCCCTGAAGCCTGGAGAATCAAACAAGAGGAGCTATCTGAAGAAGAACGAGAAAAGGATAAAGATAGATAGTCTCCTATGTGCTCAAATTGTATCTTTTGTTTAATTCACTTTTCATTCTGCTGTTGTTGTAATTACTGTACATATTGTGTTGTAATGAAAATGAAATGAGTTTATCTTCCAAATCATATCAAATTATAAGATATGGATAACTCAGCAAAAGATCTCAAAACAAACTTAAAAAGGGACAAATTTACTGTCTATTTTTTATTAGGTCCCTCCGTGCTGACTTTAGTGTTTTCTCTACATGTCATAGGTTTTGTCATCATCAAATAGGGGGAGATTGTTGAGTCCCCAAAATAATTAAGGATTTAATTATGACAAAACTGTAATTTATTTGCACTAAAGTGTTATGTGCAGTCAGCACAAGTTTGTTCATGTATAGACAGTAGATATTGCTATGTCGAGTGTTTAGTTTGCTGCTCAGTCTACCAGCACAAGGTAGACAGTGTTCTTCAATCAGCACATGATGTGTACTCAGCAAATCAAGAATATGAAGTGGCTCAGCAATGAAGAACCAGCACAGCTGGAATGCAGCTCACTACACAAGACAGCTATGCTCCATTATAAGCATAGTCGTTTCCCTAGTGGTCTACATCAATGGTACTATTCAACAGAAGTCAAAGACAAAGTTGAACAGAAAAGGACACGCGGTGGCGGCTGACAAGTGACCTTACAAGACCATGTGGGAATGCAGAAGTTTAACGCATGTGCAGACATGGGTTATACTTTGTCATCACTTAGGGAACACAACATTCTATTTGTTTAATCAAATAGTAGTGCCAAACTGAATTGGGGTGTTCCTGCAAATAGCTACCAAAGAGGAAAGAAGAGAGCATGCTCTCTGATATAGTTGTCTCCACAAGTACAGACATCCTATATACCAGTGGACAATAGAACCATTACACGGTTAATAAGACTACTATAAATTGTTGTATCCACTATTGTAATAACTAGTGGTGTGGGTTTATTTTTATAGAGTCAAAACGTGTAATAGCTGTTAGTTTACCTCTTAGCTATAATCTAGGTAATATGTATCAACCAACTATCATTCTGCCAAGGATAGTTGTGATTCTTTGTGATTCAATCAATAAAGAATAACTGTTGAAAATTACCTGTGACTCTATTTATTTGCATGCTTGAATACTAATCGCGTTTAACTGTTAAGTTATCTTAAAAGAAATTGTATTCACCCCCCCCTCTACAATACTCCTGTTGTTATCAAGGGACCAACAACTGGTATCAGAGCATCAGTCTTGATAATTAATATCTTGGATCTGATTTCTCTCATGGCTGCATATTCTAATACAGCTTACATTAAAAATGGCTCATCCAATAGACCACCCAAATTTGATGAAGATGAGTATGAAACTTGGAAGGCAAGATTCATGCTTCACCTTGAGTCTATTGACCCACTCATGCCTGGTATCGCCACAGATGGTCCATTTGTGCCTACTGAGACTATTGGTAGTGCACCAGCTACAGCTGACACTCCTGCTGTTCTTGGCAGAGAGGTTATTCTCACTCCTTCTAGATGGGATGCTGAGGATAAACATCGTGTTGGACTTGACCCTAAGATCAGAACCTTGTTAGCTATAACTTTGCCTAACCCACTGTTCAAACTGATTAAGGGAAAAGAAAATGCCAAGCTTATGTTGGACTATCTAGATGTTACCTATGAGGGTATGGGAGAAGTTAGGCAGAATAGAATGATTGCTTTAAAACGTGAATATGAAATGTTCTTTGCCTACAAGAACGAAACCCTTAAGCAAACCTTCATTAGGTTTAACTCCTTGATTGCTGACCTGATCACTTTGAATGTCACCTATACTGAGTTTGAACAAGTTAACAAATTCATAGATTCACTGCCTACTAAATGGAAATCTGTTACTGACCCTTTAAAAACCACTCAGACCCTAAAGAACTTTAACATGTCTTCTCTCTACAGTTCACTTTGGAACCATGAGAAGGCAGAAGCTAAATTTGAACTTAACTTGAAAGAAAACTTTAGGTCTGCCCCCACCACTTCAAAATCTTCTAAGACAGATAATACTGCTCTTATTGCTGCTGCCAAAAAGAAAGTTCAAAAGGCTTTACTGGTTCAAAAGATGCTGGCAGAAGAAGAGTCAGCTGGGAGTGATGTGGATAGTGGTACTGGGTCTGAAGAAAGCAGTGATGGTGAAAGTGATGCAGAAGGGTTTGCTGAAGGTATGGCTTTGCTGGCTAGGCAGTTCAAAAGGTTCAATCGTAATAGAACCAGCAAGTCATACAATGGGAGTAAGAAACCGAGTGCTAGGTATAGCAGCAAGTCAGTCAAGGGTCCTAAATCTGAGTGTTATAATTGTGGGAAGGTTGGACATTTTGCTGTTGAATGCATGTCCAGGAAACCTTTAACTTCACATGCTAACTCTTTCTCAAAAGCTGACAAGTATAAGAACAAGTACAAAGCTATGAAAGCTCAGATGAAGGAAAGTGCTAAGACTGATAAGAAGGGTAAAAAGCTAGAAAAGGTTCTAGTTGCTGAGCATCATGATTGGGATGAAACCAGCTCGTCGTCTTCCTCTGATAGTGATACTGATGATGATGGTGCTGGTTATGCTCCAGAAAAGAAGCTGTGTTTAATGACCAAGGAGGTCAAGGAGTCTGATGAGGATGATAGTGGTAACAAGTTTTTGGCTGATATGAGGGAAGCTGATCAGAAAAGAGATTCTCCTCAATGGAAAACTGAATTGATGTATAAGGTTGATAATTTTCGAACTTATACTGATGATGAAAAGGCCGAAATGTTTGACTACCTAAGAGTTAACTTATGCAGAGGCAGCAAACGTGAAGAAGTTTTGATAACAGACAACAAATCTTTAAATGAGAAACTTAAATGCAAAAATGATGAAATTAAAATCTTGAAAGATGATATTTCCAAACTTGAAAAACAAAATTTTGCTTTAAGGTCTCTTCACGTTGAGGCAGCAGAAGTCAAGAACCAGCTGGATAATCTTAAAAAGGTTGTCGCTTCATGGTGTACATCTGCTCAACGCACAGCAAAGTATGTTAACGAGCAGGTGTCTGCCCAAGTTGAAGCTCTTTGCTGGTGACTATACTACTGCTGCTGCTGCTATTGCAGAGGTTACTTTCATGGACCCAATTCTTGAAACAGATCCTGAAGCTGTCTTGCCAAATACTTTTGCCAAGATAGCTAAAGGTAAAAAGGTCTTGACAAATAAATTTGTTAGACCTGCTACTGTGTCCCCACCACCTGCCATGAAAGAGATTTTGGAGGATGAGGTTAGAGCAAGAGAAGCCAGTACCTCAATTGATAAGACTACTGACCCCTCAAGCATCTACTACATGACTCCAAAAGAAAGACGTATCAAAAGGGAAATCACTGAAAATAATCTTAGAAAAATTAAACCTACTGATTCCCCTTCGTGTTTGAATTCCAATTGTGCTGAGCCAGCTGATGACAAACTTACTGGTCAACCAGTAGCTGCAGACAAGCCAGTCAAACGTAATACTGGCAAGTCCAAGGCAACAGGAAAAACTTCTTCTAGTTCATCAGCTTCAGTAGACAAGCCAGTAACTTCCCATGCTGGCTCGTCAAATGATAAAGGCAAAGCAATACGTCATGACTATGGTACTGGTTCCAAGAAGAAAGCTGCCCATAAGGGAAAAACAAAAGTGGACTCGAATGAAGAGCTGTCTATCACTGAGATTATGACAGTCAAGCTTGACCAGCTAATTGAGGCAGTAACCAAACATCGCCCCGATACCCTTTACAATGTGTATGACCCATCACCGATACCAAATGTGAGAAAATGCTACAAATGTGGCAGCAAGTTTCACTTAGCCAACAGGTGTCCTTTTACCCCAACCCCGTCTGCTGCTGCTTCTTCAAGCAAACCAGCAGACAGGAAGAGATCATCAAAGATGACCCTTCCAGAACCCATCCTTGGATGGGTTCCCAAAAAGAACTAATCTCTTAGCTACTGTGCAGGGCATTCAAAACAAGCAAATCTGGTATCTCGATAGTGGATGTTCGAGACATATGACCGGATGTAAGTCCCTGCTGATGGACTATCAAGAAAAAGATGGTCCAGTTATTTCGTATGGAGATAATTCGTTGGGTTACAAAAAGGGTTTTGGTACTTTGACTAATGGGAATGTCACATTCTCAAATGTTGCATATGTAGTTGGGCTTAAACATAATTTACTCAGCATAAGCCAACTGACAAGCAAGAACAAGATAGTCCAATTCAGAAGGAAAATTGGCACTATTTTTGATAAGACAGGGAAGCCACTGCTGACTGCAAAACGTCATGAAAACATGTATCAAATTGACATGAACACAACAGTCACAACAACTGATACTTGTTTCTATTCGAAGGTAGCATACAACCTGAAATGGTTATGGCACAAGAGACTCTCACATCTCAACTTCAAAGATATTCACAAATTATCCAGTAGAAGTTTGGTGTCTGGGCTACCCACCATGTCTTATGTAAAGGACAGACTGTGTCCTGGTTGTGAAAAAGGAAAACATCACCATGCCTGATAGTGCTCCAAACGAACATATATTTAGTCGCAATATCATCCCAATATGTAAAGTTTTTAGTTGTAATTATTCTATTTTTAAGTTGTAATCGTTTAAATAAATAAATAAATGTGAAGACAAAGCACGAAGATTAAAGAATTGAAGAAAAAGTGCCACTAAAGCCATAGTGCACTCAAAAGTGCCACTAAAAGTGAGTTAAAGACTTGCGCGGATTTTGGGAGTTAAGGAAAATAATTTTTTGTGCAAATTACAAATTGCAAAACGCAAAGTACAAGATATTAAATAGTACGAAAGGACGTTCGAAAATCCGGAACCGGGACCTGAGCCAACTATCAACGCGCGACGCAACGGACCAAAAATTACAAGTCTACTATGCACAAGAATATAAAAGCAGGAGGCCTGTAGCTGGCAACATATCTATAAAAGCAGGCCCTGGTCGACGAGTTTAAGACACAAAAAAATATATATATTACTCCCTCTGTTTAAGTATAATATATATATATATATATATATATATATATATATATATATATATATATATATATATATATATATATATATATATATATATATATATATATATATATAGGTTAGTTTTATATTAGATTAGTTTGGGTAATGTAAATGTTATTTTACGGGTTTTAAAGTCGAAGTTCTGTCTGTGTAAAGCTACGCGATAAATACTCAATGTAAGTTATGTTCTCCTTTTAAAATTAATGTCTCGTAACTAAGTTATTATTATGCTTATTTAAATCAAAGTAATCGTGATGTTGGACTAAATATTAAAGACGGGGTTATTGAACTTTGTACCATAATTGGGGTTTGGACAAAAGAACGACACTTGTGGAAATGAGACTATGGGTTATTAATGGGTTTTATATTTGTTTAACCGAATGATAGTTCGTTAATTTAATATAGAGATTTACAATTTGAGGTAATTATAAATAACCACATACACTCGATCGGATACGATGAGCGGGATATTTATAAATACTAATAATCGTTCATTTAACCGGACACGGGGATGGATTAATAGTCAATGGACTTATTAAAACAGGGGTGAATTACATACAAGGAAAATTGGTGTAATTGTTAACAAAGTATTAAAACATTGGATTACACACAGTCGATAACCTGGTGTAATCATTAACAAAGTATTAAGACCTTGTTACAGTTTAAGTCCCCAATTAGTTGGAATATTTGACTTCGGGTATAAGAGTAATTTGACGAGGATACTCGCACTTTATAATTATGGCCGATGAACTGTTATGGACAAAAACCAGATAGACATATCAAATAAACCAGGACAAAGGACAATTAACCCAAGGTAATAAATTAAAAATCAAAACGTCAAACATCATGATTACGGAAGTTTAAATAAGCATAATACTTTTATTTTATTTCTTATCGCATTTTAATTTTCGCTACTTTAATTATCGTCATTTATATTTTGCATTAGGTTTTAATTGTGACCTAAAATATAAAATCGACAAACCGGTCATTAAACGGTAAACCCCCTTTTATATATTATTACTATATATAATATATTTTGTACAAATATAACTAGCTTATAACCCGCGATTTCGCGGGATTCTATATAAAAGCTTTTGTAATTAATCTAAATGATGTAGCAAATACATCAACCTTATCAAATTTTGGTTTGTCAATGATTTATGTAAGTACTGGAAAATATATGTACATATACTCATATTAGAAAACACTTGGTTACTAACGTCATTAACTCTAGCTTGTCAACCTCCACAAAAGCTTCTTGACTTTTTCTTTTATAGATAATTGTATTCAATTTCACTCGCTTGTCTCTGAGAATAGAGAAAAAAAAAAGGTTAACAATATCAAGATGTGGTCCAACGGTTGGTGGGCTGCCTCTTTTAGGGGAGGTCAGGAGTTTGACCCCCGTTGATTACATATTAAAAACACAATTTCATCCCTGCCATGAAATATCCACACAAAGGACTAAAAAAGTAGATACAAGAACTAAATTATGATGAAGTGGTTAAAGGGTTGTCACAGTTGATAATCCAACAAAGTTGCGCATCATAACATTTAGGTTTGCCTTATGATAAAATAGATAAAGGGTCCATCATGTTAATGAAGAACTTTATACTTGAAGTCAATAAACCCAACCATCAACAGAACCTAGATAACCATGATGACTCTCCCAATTAACCACACAGGCAGCCTTCATAGATAAATTGAAAAAATCAAACACTCTAATCTCCCCAACTTACTATATCCATTAGTAATCACCTTATGAGTTCGCTCATTTCACAAGCCCGTCTTATATATGAGAAATCCAAAAAATACAAAAGTTTCCCAAGTGAACCTGCAATGAAGCACAAATAAAAGCCAAGTTAATCAGCTTACAATAAACAACTCCATGCCACTCAGCAAACTTACGATATGATTTGTTGATCCCTGAGTGAATAAAATACAGAACTTCCCTCGTATTAGATAACTTGTGTCAAGAATAAAAAAGCAAACCTGACCCAAACTTATCATGATGTAATTCATTTGACCCATTATTTGGAAAGAGTAGACAATTGTGATGCAGTGGTGATTTTGACCCACTCCATCTAGCACTTTTGACCCATATTGGAATTAAAGTAGCTATTATGACCCAAAGGCATCCGTTGTAACTATATGCATGAGTAGAAGTCATAGACCTAACCATCATACACTCTTTTTGCTTCAGTGACGATGAGAATGTTATCACATTCTCCTTTATCCCACCTTAAATCTAACTCTGTTGTCAAGACAAGAATGCTAGTCAGTCTAATTTTTTTTTTGATGGGAACACAGTCATGCCATCTATTAAAAGGATAGTAGTGAAATATTTGAGTATGAAATTGAAAATTAAAACACCATAAAGTAGTACACTATCAAACGCTCAAGAATTTAGCCTCCTTCAGTTTTAGAAATTAACCAACAACACAACATTTTATAACAAAGATGCGTATATAGATATAAACTTACAGTCATAACTTCAACTTCTGACTCATTCAGCTTCTTATTAATTGAACAACACCTACATTGACACAAAATAGACTTCATATTTTAGATTCAAATGTTACTTTGACAAAGCTACTTGTCGAGTTCCACAAGAGTAAACCTGAAACAGCTCCAACTTGTGATTTAATCTAATGCCTTTTATCCCTAACCCATCATGTTATAAATGGGACCTTCATATACCTTTTTTCCTTAAAGATGGAATATACAAAATACCTTGTGTAGATATAGTCACAATACATCACAATACCTATACTTGATCATAAGGGTTGAAACTTAAAGTCTATCTTTAGTGCATACATCACAATACCTATACTTGATCATATCTAAGATAATTTATATTTCAATTGCAAGTACCTTTTAATTAAATTCATATAAATAAACATCTCCATGAAATTAACCACTAACATCACCAAAATTCACATTTCCTGTAATACATAATATGCAACTAATTTGGGGAAAATAGAAAATTAGAATTTTTCAAAAGAGATGATCTATTGTCAAAAAAGGCGTATTATTTTCTATTTAAGTAAAATGTGATTTCAAGTAACCTCCAACTATGAAAAACTAATATCCTAAAAATTCAAGTTACCTCAGTGTAAGAAAAATGACATCGAATCGAAACTCCTAAAAGCACAAACGTAACTGTTCTACGTTTAAAACGAAATAAAACTGAAATTTTACCTTAGATGAGGACAAACGATACTTCTAGGTTACTGGGGAGTGATTTTAATGCAACAATTGCTCCGAAACTTACAGCTTCAATTCATCATCTCTAGCTTCCTCTTTGTGAGGGACGGTATTTGATCACATTAATAGGTATGGTTTGTTGCAACATTCTTGTACCAAAACAATGATCGTCTAACAAAGTTCTTTACATACATGTGATTTCTTTATCTCAAAAGCAGTAGCCATAATTGATCCACCTTCACATGAGTGACATGACTCTAAACTCAAGTTTTAAATTTCCTGAACACACACAAAACTATTAACTCACCACTATGAGACGATCACTATGATGAAACAATATATGTTAAAACGTGAACAGTTGAACACTTATCTATACACATGTTTTAAAACAAACAAAGACATACAAATAAGCAATACCATTGCATTTTGCTGCAATTTCTTGTTTGACTCTGCCATGGCTCCTAGGAAGTCCGTCACTGGCACCTAAAAAGTCCTTCAGTTTACCCAAAACTAAAGCAAAAAGTAGAAAACATGAGCAAAACCAATATGGTCTCCATATCTAACACTTAGGGTATGGCTGTTTAGTTTGCTTTAATCTTAGACATATTCATATTTAATCTGTCTGTGAGAATGTCTAGAGTCATAAACATGAAAACTAAACAACAACGGTAATATGTTTTTAAAAGAGTACCTCTAGCTACAGCAACAGCAGCAGTAGAGAATCTCACGGTGAATGATATAAGTTGCACCGACTTTACAGTAGCAGAATTTGAGAGTACCTAAAATCAAAGAACTATGGAAGGCTTAATCAAATACACACTCATCATTGATTGAAGCATTTTATCGGACAGTTAGAAGGCTTAATTGAAATATTTCTTAATTATATTCCAAGATTCATCGATTACAAAACAAAAAGAAAAAAGACAAACTAAATAGTTTAACAATAGATCAACCCAAGAAAGAAAAAAATAGATGTTATGAACTTCCTGGATTCATACGAATCGGAGAAGCTCTCGAAACAACTTGAAAACGTCGAAGGAAGAATCGGTCTTGAAGATTGAATCGAAATGAACTATGTTGATATTAATCAAATGATAGTTCAAGATTACAGAGTATAGAGGGAGAAGAGATAGTGTTTACACACATACAAAATCAATAGCTACCTACAATTACAATTGAAACTAATACTTATACTAGCTATGTTCCTACTGGTTCAGTTAGTCTGTTGAACCCGATTCTGTTATTTCCAACCATGAACTCACGTGCCAGCCACATGCCATATATGAGAACATAACAATCTTCCCCGCTTGAAATCATTCTTGTCCTCAAGAATGTGAAAAAGTAACAGCATCTCAATCAACAGACTCCTATATTCAATCAATTCCCATACCTGGGCAGGCTGGAATTTGTACCATACACTCATAACGGTAGCAACCACATATACATCTAAAGGTGGTCTCAAATTATGATGAGCCACATTGTCACACTTTGAAATGCAGGAGGCAGTCTGATCTTCCAGGAAACAATGGAGTGAACTCTGATGTTCAATCAACTCCTCGACCGTCATCACTATCTCGTCATATATAACCCATTTAAGCTTGTACACAACCAAATGAGCAATCTTAACATGAATAGTGCTACCACCAAATTTACAACTATTATTACAAAGTTCTAACCACGTAGTATTATCTTTAAAGCAGTGACCTTTCCAGTGTGATTCCGAATCTTTTACAATCAAACTGGTCCTAATGAAGCTCATGAATAGATCAGCATCATACAAAAATGCATTCAACTTATTTCCTATTGAATTTGACAAACATATAAGTCCCGGCTTCCATTCAAATGTATCCACAACTATCGAAACACTTAGTAACAGCCTTGTTCTCTTATCTCTAACAAAAACAAACTCCACAGACCTACATGATCTCTTAGGGGTCTCTAGTATAGCGTACACATTAGCACCATAATCTTGGTCAAAATTCATTCTTTGTTGACTTTTCTTGACCATTTCACTGTCATTATCATTAGTAACACCAGAAGCATCAAAAAAATCAATAACCTTTTCACTATGAGTGAATTCTTGGTCATTTTCATGAACGCCATGTTTTTTGCCAAAATTGAAACCATGTGCATCTACCATTCATTATATTCATTTGATTCATCTATCATTTCTACAATGCTACGAGTCTTTTTCGTTACTGGCCATTTCCATATGTCACAAGTGACCCATGCCCTTTTCTTTCTATACCATTTCCAATCATCAAGCATTTTTAGATAAAAAGATGTTTCGTTATCGTAAAGAGCAGTATCCGTTTCATTATTAAACTCTTGAGCAAAACTACTAACTTGATCCATCCAAATTCTCTTTGAGTAACAATCATTACGATAATTTTTTAAAAGATAAGTGAAATTATTGGAGTTCACATTTTCTGAATCATTAAGAATGGACTTAACTGTGAAGTGTACTGATTTTGCTAAATCAGTAGCCTTCTTAGATGCTGCACAAACTGGGGTACATATGAAACTTGACTTGTTCTCTTTACTCTTTCACAATTTGTTTTCAACTTGTATTCGTTCACGCCCTCCATATTATGAGTATATTCAATATGCGTAGCGTTAACACATTGTGTCCTGCCAAAATCTTCATCAAGTAGCTCATCAGGTGATCAATTATTTCAGACCCTTCAACCTTATGAGTATCGTATTCGTTGATTACGTGACTTTCATTCTTGTCAACAATTTTAAGAATGTCCATCACTTCAAACTCAGCATGAGAGGTTACAACTTGGGTTCCTTCATCAGGATCCATTGTTTGGGTTGTTTGGGTTGTTTGGGTTGGTGATTCATCATTTTCAAACATGACCCTGCCATTAGAAGGAATGCTTTCATGTGGACATTGTAACTGGTCAGCTTTATCAGCACTTAATCCGTTGATTATAGCTATTGTATCTTCTTGTACTCTAGCCAAACAACAAGCATCATAAAGAGATTTGGGTTTGAACAAGCTAACACCTTTCTTGATTTCTGGTTTCAACATCCAGATGAATATATCGATGAGACATGACTCATGTATCCTTTCTTTAAACAGATCAACAAATCTATCATAATACTCTTGAACTGAACCATTTTGTTTATACTTCATTACTATTGACATTTCATCGAACACTTCATGTGCAACTTCTGCCATGGATGAACTGCAATTTTTTTCTCTTTCAAAGTCACCAGAAAACTGTGGTACGAATTCTTTATGTACTCTATATTGATTACAATCAATCACCCTACCTGATTTTGTTCCCACACAACAGAAATTTAGAATTTTATTTTCTTTTCTTTTATAAACCAAATCAAGAACACAGAATCGAGAGGTAGATGAAATGGTACAGGAACGTGGCTCTTGATACCAATTGTTATGAACTTCCTGGATTCATACGAATCGGAGAAGCTCTCGAAACAACTTGAAGACGTCGAAGGAAGAATCGGTCTTGAAGATTGAATCGAAATGAACTATGTTGATATTAATCAAATGATAGTTCAAGATTACAGAGTATAGTGGGAGAAGAGATAGTGTTTACACACATACAAAATCAATAGCTACCTACAATTACAATTGAAACTAATACTTATACTAGCTATGTTCCTACTGGCTCAGTTAGTCTGTTGAACCCGATTCTGTTATTTCCAACCATGAACCCACGTGCCAGCCACATGCCATATATGAGAACATAACAATAGAATAACTCAATTGTTTAACAATCGATTAGCAAACGATATAAATCGTTCAGAACGAAATAGAATAATCCATTACCAATTGGAGATACACGAAATTGATTGTTATCACAAATCGATTAACCAATATAATCGCAAGCGACCCTAATTGCATAGATTGAATTCATCTAGAGATGATGAAACAATTTTTTTGTGTGCTGCACCCTAATTGCATAGATGGAACTCATCTGGAGAAGTGATAATTTTTTAGCGAAGAACCCCTAATTGAAATTGTTTTCATACATGTGCTTCTTGACTGTTGCAACAATTTTGTTACCCTGAAAATGAATATTTCATTCAAAAGAAACAGAATTAGTAATTAGTAAATATAAATCTCTATTTCTTGTAAATATAACAGCCAACGATTGTCAAAATGAACTGTACACGTATTTACCTCCTCATCAATCAAAATCATGTCATGTGAAGCTATCTCCTTAGGATTGTTGAAGTAAGATTGTGCCCACTTCACAAATACTTTCACACAGATTACAGATCTCCCTGGATGAGTGGTATCCAATTCATTTAGAGGAGTAAACACTTCTTGTTGGGCTGCCATTTTTTTTCTTATAGGGTTTGAATGTAGCGAAACTTTAAAAGAATGAGGGCGTTTGTGAATGGTTTACCAGTGATGTGTATTTATACTGAGATTTTACATACAGTTTAACAAAAGATCATTTTTTTATGGAAAAGATTGGGTGGGTATTTTTCATTTTGAATTCATTCTTATCTGCTGAATCAAACCCTCATTAATAGGAGATTACAGTTTTTTTTTTTTTTTTTTTTTTATTTAATTTTTTTTTTTTTTGTGTGTGTGTGTGTGTTTCATTTTGTATTCTACCTAAAGACTGCATGATTGCTATTTCGAAATCTTTTACATATTTAGGATGATTTTTTTATCATTTTATTTATCCTAAATGATATCGTATGCATATATATCAAAAACTACAGCTGGCTTTGAATGTTTAGAATGTATTATGTACTACAATTTAGGAATTCGCCAGCATTGACTTTAAATTTAGTGTTTGAATTGATTATATCTTCACATAGTACTATAATTTTTTTCAAAATTCTATATTTATGTCTTTAATTAGGTCATCTATATTGTATAGTGAGTATGTTACAGACACACTAATGTAGATATATTTGTTCACATGTTATACATCTGCTATAGTATAATATGCCAATTTAACTATTTAGAACTTATCATTGTTGATATATTTTCTTATCACTGTCGATATATTTTTTCACAACATATTAATCTAGTTATATTTTTAACATGCCCAGTCTACTATCAAAACATATTAAAGAAGATGTATTTGTCATTCTTTTTCATTATATCAAACCTAGGTCAAAATACAGTGTGCATTGACCTGTAAGTAAACACACTTCGACAATGAAGAATACTGAAAACTATAGTAGAAATAATTTAAGGATGACCAATGTTTTGCATTGTATTGTGTTTGATTACTTACAGAGCAGAGAATACAGAATCTGTTGTCCTTTTTCCAATACTGAATTTGATGAGCGTTTGTTTTTCAATTGGTGTTTCAAATCTTCACTGACCTCCTCGATCTCAAGCAAAATACGGCTAATTTAGATCGTCGTTTGCACTACACCGATTGGCATGTGTCGTATCTCAGCATATTTTTTTAGGATTTGTTGATAATTTTCAATTACCTGCAAAACCCCAATTCTATAAGGTGGCGACACTATGACTTTGACAATGAATAACCCTAATTTTGATGGAAATTGAAGAACCCTTTGTTGATAGAACCCTATATTGGATGAAACTGAATTCGAGTTTTCATTTACAATGAAGGAACCTTAAAATGGACATTACACGACTTATAATTGTAAATATTTGTAACATAAATGATCGTACCTTGATTGAATTGCAAAAGCCTTTGAATTTCATGTCTCAATCTCTGATGGGAATATAAAGCCGATGCAATTGATTGTGATTAATAGGTTAATTGTGGATGAAAAAGAGGATGGAATTGAATTTGTTGAATAGGTTTATTGTGGATGAACTGACGGTTTTGAATTTTGGTATAGTGTATACGTTAGATTAGATGAGAGGGCGTACAATTGAATTTGAGAAGAGAGATAAATGTTGAGTGATCACTTGATCTAAGAGTTGATTTTGAAAGTGGCTATTTGATCTAATGGTTATTTCTCTTTCATTTGAATTTTTTTGAAAAAGATTAGCTAAATAGGACTTTGTTATTATATTATATAGAATATAGAATATAGATATAGATATAGATATAGATATAGATATAGATATAGATAGATATAGATTGTTTAAAAATATAGTGTAAAATAAGTCGTCTTCTTGGGAAACGAACCGGACTTACTAAAAACTATACTACTCTACGATTAGGTACACTGCCTACAGTGTTGTAGCAAGGCTTAGGTATATCCCATCTGTAAATAAATAATTAAAACTTGTGTTATTTAATAGTATTTCCTAGTAAAAATATTACTATTTTGTATACACCCCTACGCACATCAAGTTTTTGGCGCCGCTGCCGGGGACTCGGCAAAACGCTATATTTTTAATATATATTTGTGTAAATATTTTTATATATAATTTTTAGAAAAACAATATAAAATCTATTTATAAAAAAAAAAACCTGGAATCCAAACCCATGCGATCGCATGAGCTGGCCGTGATAATTCCATGCGATCGTATGGTAAACTCTGACACGCCTGATCAAACCCTATTCCAGCATTAATTACGTATTATTATTTATTATTATTATTTAAACCTAATTAGGGTTTATTAAATTATTATTCAGTTTTAGTTTTTAATTTAAATTTGTATTATAAGTTTTATTTAGTTTTATTAATATATAAAATTAATACTTTTAAAAATAATAATATAAAAATAATATTTTTATAAAAATAAGTAATTTTATCATTTTTTGTCTCTTTTTATAAATTGTATATTTTAGTCATTTGTATATTTATCGTTCGTAATTAGTTTTAAAATTAGTTTTTGCCGTAGTTTATTTTTATTTCCAGATTTCTAAGTTTAGCCGTAAAATCCCTTAAGTGCTTTTTCTTTAGAATTAAGATTTAGGCGCTTTAGAATTTTGCGACGCCGTTTTTCGCTTTAGTTTTTAATAGATTTTAGTGCCTAATAACGTAATTGCCGTTTTCCGAATAAAATTGCATTTACCTTCAGACCTTTAGGCGCAACTTTTTAGATATAATTTTTAGACTTTTTAGTTTCGACGTTTTTCTTTCTTATTTTTATTTTTCGACGTTTTTCGACGCTCTTTTTCTTTTTCGTTTCTTCGCACTAGTTTTTAGGATATATTTTAATTTAGGATTGTAAGCGATTAAATTAATAGACATCAATTTTCTTGTTCGTAGTAATAGTTGGATTTGTTAGTGGCGAGTTGTGGGCTTCGGATTTAAAGGGTCCTGACTACCTGCTGCATCTTTTGGCTATTCGAAACGTGGGTAAAATCAGAAAAGTCTGTTAATTTAAAATTTAAGTAATAAGTGTAGTATGGAAAATCTCGAAAATATTTTGGAAACTCTTTATGACATACGAAATCAATACCCTCAAACGGGTGTTGATGATAATTCGTTCGGTCAATCTTGGATCACGAATGACGAAACAATAACTGGTTGTGAAATCTGTGGAGATTATCACTCAACATGGGAATGTTATTATTACGTTCCTATGGAAAATTATGCACCCATGGAACCTGAATGGAACGATTATGAAGATTCAATTTGGGATTATTCCCAAGAATATATCCAAACTCAACAACCAGAGGACGAGGAAAATTATGTGTCTGAAAATTCTTTAGATTATATGAAAATCAAACTCGAAGAACTTGATGCTCAAAATGAACAAATGAGAGAGTTTGTAAATAGGCAAGCTGAAACTCTATCAGATTACACACCTGTTAATCTGAGGAGTATTGTGCAAGAAAATCTCATATCATCGAATTTTGATGAATTCGAGAGCTCCGAAATCACCAATTATCCCGATGATACTTTTTATTCAACTTTATCAATTTCACAACATATCGACACATTAGCCTCTACCGACGAAATCATCGATCAATCAATGAATAAAGAAGAAGTAAGGGTGACAAATTGGTACTCTTGGGAAAACGATAACGTTGAAAACTTTACCCCCGAGACCAAAGTAGTGGGACCGATAAGTACCGTTAATGAAGAAGAATCTACTTCGATCCCGAAATTCACCATTCCACAACCTTCCAACCCAATATTCTCAATAGACGAGTCATCTACCGAAGATGAACTACGAGTTGTAATAGATAATGACACCTCAGATTTCACCTAATTGGGTAATAAAGGTGAAACATTTGATCCCGAGAATAAACGGAAGGAAATGTTAAGAATTGTCCACCCTATAGAAATATGTATGTCGGTGTATAACGATCCATTTGACCAAGAACCAGAAAAGAGACATATCCATTTACTAAAAGCTACAATTAAAAAAGAATTAAGTAGTGATGATCGGGTGGGTCTAAACTTTAAACCCATTGATATATTATACACCACCCGAGATGTAAATAAGTGGCTCACTATTTTAATTCTTGGAACTTATTCTACCGACTTCACATGTCGTCAGCTAAATGTGGGGAAGTCTAACCCCACTTAACGTTAAATTAGGGGTTCGGGTTAGTGCATAACTCGTTAATAAAAATGCATGATAAATTAGGGTAAATACGCATTTTTAAAAAATTAGCAAACAGTTCAGAAAAAGCAACCATTTTTGAAGAAAAACATGTGTGATAAAACAACAAAAGGAATAAACGATGAGGCGCGCCATCTATCATTCGACGAGCTTAGTAATTAAAAACTGGGTATTTCTAATCACTTTTCTACACTAATCACCCTCATGAATTTATAATTATAGTCTGATTTCATGCAAATGAGGGCATTGCATGATCTCAAGTGTGGGGAAGGGTTATAAATTCTCTCAGGTTTATACTTGGTTTATTTGCGAAATTTTGTGAAAATTTAAAGCAAATTTCAACTAAATGAACTCAAAATCATGTTTATACATATTTATGAACGATAAAACTAGGTGTTAATACCGAAATTATTGTTACCTTGGAAAGGACATAAATTGAGAAACAACCCAAAACGCTTGAATTCATTTAAAATGGAATAGAAGAGAATAAAAAGGCAAAGAAAGATAAAATAAAAGCTAAGTGTGGGGAGAATGTACTGTAGTGACCCGAACTTTTCCATGTTTATATATATTAAATGAAATTGTTATTTACATGATTAAGTGTTTCCAACATGTTAAGCAATCAAACTTATTAAGACTTGATTAATTGAAATAGGTTTCATATAGACAATTGACCACCCAAGTTGACCGGTGATTCACGAACGTTAAAACTTGTAAAAAAACTATATGATGACATATATATGGATATATATATATAGTTAACATGATATTATGATAAGTAACATATCATTAAGTATATTAATAATGAACTATATATGTAAAAGCAAGACTACTAACTTAATGATTTTGAAACGAGACATATATGTAACGATTATCGTTGTAACAACATTTAACGTATATATATCATATTAAGAGATATTCATACATCATAATATCATGATAATATAATAATTTAAAATCTCATTTGATATTATAAACATTGGGTTAACAACATTTAACAAGATCGTTAACCTAAAGGTTTCAAAACAACACTTACATGTAACGACTAACGATGACTTAACGACTCAGTTAAAATGTATATACATGTAGTGTTTTAATATGTATTCATACACTTTTGAAAGACTTCAAGACACTTATCAAAATACTTCTACTTTACAAAAATGCTTACAATTACATCCTCGTTCAGTTTCATCAACAATTCTACTCGTATGCACCCGTATTCGTACTCGTACAATACACAGCTTTTAGATGTATGTACTATTTTTATATACACTCCAATGATCAGCTCTTAGCAGCCCATGTGAGTCACCTAACACATGTGGGAACCATCATTTGGCAACTAGCATGAAATATCTCATAAAATTACAAAAATATGAGTAATCATTCATGACTTATTTACATGAAAACAAAATTACATATCTTTTATATCTAATCCATACACCAACGACCAAAAACACCTACAAACACTTTCATTCTTCAATTTTATTCATCTAATTGATCTCTCTCAAGTTCTATCTTCAAGTTCTAAGTGTTCTTCATAAATTCTACAAGTTCTAGTTTCATAAAATCAAGAATACTTCCAAGTTTGCTAGCTTACTTCCAATCTTGTAGAGTGATCATCCAACCTCAAGAAATCTTTCTTATTTACAGTAATATATCTTTCTAATACAAGGTAATACTCATATTCAAACTTTGATTCAATTTCTATAACTATAACAATCTTATTTCGAGTGAAAATCTTACTTGAACTTGTTTTCGTGTCATGATTCTGCTTCAAGAACCTTCAAGCCATCCAAGGATCCTTTGAAGCTAGATCCATTTTTTCTCATTTCCAGTAGCTTTATCTAGAAAACTTGAGGTAGTAATGTTGTTCATAACATCATTCGATTCATACATATAAAGCTATCTTATTCGAAGGTTTAAACTTGTAATCACTAGAACATAGTTTAGTTAATTCTAAACTTGTTCGCAAACAAAAGTTAATCCTTCTAACTTGACTTTTAAAATCAAATAAACATACTATATCTATATGATATGCTAACTTAATGATTTAAAACCTGGAAACACGAAGAACACTGTAAAACCGGACATACGCCGTCGTAGTAACACCGCGGGCTGTTTTGGGTTAGTTAATTAAAAACTATGATAAACTTTGATTTAAAAGTTGTTCTTCTGAGAAAATGATTTTTCTTATGAACATGAAACTATATCCAAAAATCATGGTTAAACTCAAAGTGGAAGTATGTTTTCTAAAACGGTCATCTAGACGTCGTTCTTTCGACTGAAATGACTACCTTTACAAAAATGACTTATAACTTATATTTTCGACTATAAACCTATACTTTTTCTATTTAGATTCATAAAATAGAGTTCAATATGAAACCATAGCAATTTGATTCACTCAAAACGGATTTAAAATGAAGAAGTTATGGGTAAAACAAGATTGTATAATTTTTCTTGTTGTAACAACGTGAAAATTGGTAACAAATCTATATTAATCATATCCTAGCTAACTTATATTGTATTATACATGTATTCTAATATATTATGTAATCTTGGGATACCATAGACACGTATGCAAGTGTTTTGACATATCATATCGACCCATGTGTATATATTATTTGGAACAACCATAGACACTCTATATGCAGTAATGTGGGAGTTAGCTATACAGGGTTAAGGTTGATTCCAAAAATATATATACTTTGAGTTGTGATCTAGCCTGAGACGTGTATACACTGGGTCGTGGATTGATTCAAGATAATATATATCAATTTTTTTTCTGTACATCTAACGTTGGACAACTAGTTGTAGGTTACTAACGAGGACATCTGACTTAATAAACTTAAAACATCAAAATGTATTAAAAGTGTTGTAAATATATTTTGAACATACTTTGATATATATGTACATATTTGTTATAGGTTCGTGAATCGACCAGTGGCCAAGTCTTACTTCCCGACGAAGTAAAAATCTGTGAAAGTGAGTTATAGTCCCACTTTTAAAATCTAATATTTTTGGGATGAGAATACATGCAGGTTTTATAAATGATTTACAAAATAGACACAAGTACGTGAAACTACATTCTATGGTTGAATTATCGAAATCGAATATGCCCCTTTTTATTAAGTCTGGTAATCTAAGAATTAGGGAACAGACACCCTAATTGACGCGAATCCTAAAGATAGATCTATTGGGCCTAACAAACCCCATCCAAAGTACCGGATACTTTAGTACTTCGAAATTTATATCATATCCGAAGGGTGTCCCGGAATGATGGGGATATTCTTATATATGCATCTTGTTAATGTCGGTTACCAGGTGTTCACCATATGAATGATTTTTATCTCTATGTATGGGATGTATATTGAAATATGAAATCTTGTGGTCTATTGTTACGATTTGATATATATAGGTTAAACCTATAACTCACCAACATTTTTATTGACGTTTAAAGCATGTTTATTCTCAGGTGAATACTAAAAGCTTCCGCTGTTGCATACTAAAATAAGGACAAGATTTGGAGTCCATTTTTGTATGATATTATGTAAAAACTGCATTCAAGAACATATGTCGATGTAATATATTTCTATTGTAAACATTATGTAATGGTCGTGTGTAAACAGTATATTTTAGATTATCATTATTTGATAATCTACGTAATGCTTTTGAAATCTTTATTGATAAAATAAAGGTTATGGTTGTTTTAAAAATGAATGCAGTCTTTGAAAAACGTCTCATATAGAGGTCAAAACCTCGCAACGAAATCAATTAATATGGAACGTTTATAATCAATATGAACGGGACATTTCAGTTGATATCAGAGCGTTGGTCTTAGAGAACCAGAAAATTTGCATTAGTGTGTCTTATCGAGTTTGTTAGGATGCATTAGTGAGTATGGACTTCGACCGTGTTTTCTTTAAAAATGATTGCTTAACATTTTTGTTGGAAACTATATATTTTTAACATGTGAATATTATGTGATATATTAATCTCTTAACGTGTTTGATATTATGTGATAGATGTCTACCTCTAGAACAAGTCCCATTGACTCACCTAATAATAATGAAGAGTCAAATGTAAATTGGAATGATTCGTGGACTGATTCACAAGTTCCCGAAGAGGAACCGGAAGAAGAGTCGGAACCGGAAGAAGAATCGGAACCGGAAGAAGAAATAGAACCAGTGGGGGAAATAATAAAACGGTTAAGTAGAAGAAAATCCTCAACCAACCGACCAAAGTTAATTATGGTCAATGGTGTTTCCGCCAAGGAAGCAAAGTATTGGGAGGATTACCAATTCTCCGATGAATCGGATCCCGAAAAGGATTCCGATGATGTTATAGAAATTACCCCAACACAATTTAATAAGGCAAAAGAGAACAATAAGGGAAAGGGCATAAAAATAGAGAAATTTGATTCCAAACCCGATGAACTTTATATGTATCGTCAACACCCGTATTTCTTAAGTTGTGACAATAACCCGGGAACCTCTAAACCACCAGGTTTTTCTAAACCAATGTGGAAAACGACGGCTCGTATTAGGGAAACATCATATATCCCTAGAAACTTGGCAAAACGAACCAAAACCGAAAAAGAAGAAACGAGCGAGTCGGAATAAGATAGTTGTATTTGTGTGGTGTAATATATGTAATATAGTGTGCTTATGCTTTATGATATATGTAAAAATTACTTGTATTAATAAGTATTTTTTTATGAATCTAACTCTTGTCTATTTTACAGTATAAAAACACAAAATGGATAGACAACCCAATATTTTAAGAGACCTACCCGAAGACATGATTGATGAAATCTTGTCTAGAGTCGGTCAGAATTCCTCGGCACAACTATTTAAGGCGAGATCAGTTTGTAAGACATTCGAAGAACGTTCCAAGAATGCCTTGATTTATAAAAGGCTTTCGTTCGAAAGATGGGGGATATCACATTGGGAAATCCATAAGTTACGATGTGTTTACTTTGACGCATATATTGCGGGGAACCCAAATGCTATTTTACGCAACGGGTTAAGAAATTATTTTGTCTCAATATATCCGAATATAGGACTTCGTGATTTAGAAAAAGTGGCTAACATGCAACATAAAGAAGCATGTTATGCTTACGGGTTAGTAATGTTCGCTTCTCACCAAAGTGAGAACAAGAACATCGGGCTGAAACTATTAAACAAAACGTTCCCACAAGTGACGGAGTCGGTAATTGGGGTAAGAAATGAGGTTTTTAGGTTATTACGAGACTGTTGGTCATTACGTAACCTTCATCCTTTTGATGACGTTACAACACATTGTCTTACTATCGGTCACAACGGTTATGTTCCACAAAACCAAGGATGGGAAGTGGTATTAGTAAAACCAGAATGCATGACTTGTTTCTGGACGTATGAATTACGTGTCTTTATTGCCTTTGCTGAACGCCTTATTTATTAACTAGAATTATCTTCGCAACTACTTTGTATCAAAGTTTTATGTGCTATATTTCATGCTATATGTAAAAAAAGCGGTATTGTAAGTTTGCAAGTTATTGTATAAAGGTTTGAATATGATATTTTTTTTGATTAGTTTTTCATATAGAATTGTAGTAGTTGAAATGGTATGTTAGCTACTAAGTATGAACTTAACGGGTAGGTACTACCCGAATTAAAGAGTATAAAACGCTAATATGAAGAAAGAGCTTTTATAAATAAGTTCATATTACGCTACGAAATACTATTGACTATTCTTGATATTCTATATGATTAACTCGTTTCATTTGACTATTTTGAAAGAAATGGCACCGACTACTCGACACACCTTGAATATGAGCGAAGAGGAATTTCATGCCTTTCTTGCTTCAAACATAGCTGCAGTACAGGCTGCGCTACATACTAACAATAACTCCGAATCTAGCAACGCAGCTAACGGCGCAAGAAATCATGTAGGATGCACCTACAAAGAATTCACTTCCTGCAAACCTTTGGAATTTGATGGAACCGAAGGACCGATCGGATTGAAACGGTGGACCGAGAAGGTCGAATCGGTGTTTGCCATAAGTAAGTGTACTGAAGAGGACAAAGTGAAGTACGCTACGCATACCTTCACAGGTACTGCGTTAACATGGTGGAATACCTATCTAGAGCAAGTGGGACAAGATGATGCTTACGCACTACCGTGGTCAGCATTCAAGCACTTGATGAACGAGAAGTACCGTCCCAGAACCGAGGTCAATAAGCTCAAGACAGAACTTAGAGGGTTACGAACCCAAGGATTTGATATTACCACGTACGAAAGATGATTCACAGAATTGTGCCTATTGTGTCCGAGAGCGTTCGAAGATGAGGAAGAGAAGATCGACGCGTTTGTGAAAGGATTACCGGAAAGAATCCAAGAAGATATAAGTTCACACGAGCCCGCCTCCATACAACAGGCATGTAGAATGGCTCACAAACTAGTGAACCAGATTGAGGAAAGAATTAAAGAACAGGCGGCTGAAGAGGCCAATGTGAAGCAAGTCAAAAGAAAGTGGGAGGAAAACGGTGATAAGATTCACCAATACAACAACAATTACAACAATAATCGTAACAACTATCCCAACAATCGCAACATCAATCGCAACTACAACAAACGGCCCAACAACAACAATAACAACAACAACAACAGTAGCAACTACAACAATCATTCCAACAACAATAACAACCGCAACAACAACAACAATCAGAAGCAGCTATGCCAAAGGTGTGAAAAGTATCACTCGGGGTTCTGCACCAAATTTTGCAACAAGTGTAAAAGAAATGGTCATAGCGCGGTGAAGTGTGAGGTCTACGGACCAGGGTTAACAGAACGAAAGGAACAAATGGTGTCGGAACGAGTAATGGCGGAGCAAGTAGTGTCAGAGCAAGTTATGCCAATGTAGTTTGTTATAAATGTGGAAAACTGGGCCACATTATTAGAAATTGCCCGAACCAGGAGAACACGAATGGACAAGGCCGTGGAAGAGTTTTCAATATTAATGCGGCAGAGGCACAGGAAGACCCGGAGCTTGTTACGGGTACGTTTTTTATTGACAATAAATCTGCTTACGTTTTATTTGATTCGGGTGCGGATAGAAGCTATATGAGTAGAGATTTTTGTGCTAAATTAAGTTGTCCATTGACACCGTTGGATAGTAAATTTTTACTCGAATTTGCAAATGGTAAATTAATTTCAGCAGATAATATATGTCGGAATCGAGAAATTAAACTGGTTAGCGAAACATTTAAGATTGACTTGATACCAGTAGAGTTAGGGAGTTTTGATGTGATAATCGGTATGGACTGGTTGAAAGAAGTGAAAGCAGAGATCGTTTGTTATAAAAATGAAATTTGCATTATACGAGAAAAAGAAAAACCCTTAATGGTGTACGGAGAAAAGGGCAACACGAAGCTACATCTTATTAGTAATTTGAAGGCACAAAAACTAATAAGAAAAGGTTGCTATGCTGTTCTAGCACACGTCGAGAAAGTACAAACTGAAGAAAAGAGCATCAATGATGTTCCCGTCGCAAAAGAATTTCCCGATGTATTTCCGAAAGAATTACCGGGACTACCTCCACATCGATCTGTTGAATTTCAAATAGATCTTGTACCAGGAGCTGCACCAATAGCTCGTGCTCCTTATAGACTCGCACCCAGCGAGATGAAAGAACTGCAAAGCCAACTGCAAGAACTATTAGAACGTGGTTTCATTCGACCAAGCACATCACCATGGGGAGCTCCTGTTTTGTTTGTCAAGAAGAAGGATGGTACATTTAGGTTGTGTATTGACTACAGAGAGTTGAACAAACTTACCATCAAAAATCGTTATCCACTGCCGAGAATTGACGACTTATTTGATCAACTACAAGGCTCGTCGATTTATTCGAAGATCAATTTACGTTCTAGATATCATCAAATGCGAGTAAAGGTGGATGATATTCCAAAAACTGCTTTTAGGACGCGTTATGGTCATTACGAGTTTATGGTTATGCCGTTTGGATTGACTAACGCACCAGCTGTGTTCATGGACCTTATGAACCGAGTGTGTGGGCCATATCTTGACAAGTTTGTCATTGTTTTCATCGATGACATACTTATTTACTCAAAGAATGATCAAGAGCACGAAGAACATTTGAGAAAAGTGCTAGAAGCATTGAGGAAAGAAAAACTGTACACTAAGTTTTCAAAGTGTGCATTTTGGTTGGAAGAAGTTCAATTCCTCGGTCACATAGTGAACAAAGAAGGTATCCAGGTGGACCGACAAAGATTGAAACCGTTGAAAAGTGGGAAACCCCAAAAACTCCGAAGCATATACGTCAATTTTTAGGATTGGCTGGTTACTACAGAAGATTCATCCAAGATTTCTCCAAAATAGCAAAACCCTTGACTGCATTAACGCATAAAGGGAAGAAATTTGAATGGAAGGATGAACAAGAGAAGGCGTTTCAATTATTGAAGAAAAAGCTAACTACGGCACCTATATTGTCATTGCCTGAAGGGAATGATGATTTTGTGATTTATTGTGACGCATCAAAGCAAGGTCTCGGTTGTGTATTAATGCAACGGACGAAGGTGATTGCTTATGCGTCTAGACAATTGAAGATTCACGAGCAAAATTATACGACGCATGATTTGGAATTAGGAGCGGTTGTTTTTGCATTAAAGACTTGGAGGCACTACTTATATGGGGTCAAAAGTATTATATATACTAGGGATGGCGCCCGCGGGTAATGGGCACGGGTTCTATATACCCGCGACCCGCCCGTCGAGTTTTTTTTTTTACTCGTTGAGACCCGTTACCCGCCCGCGGGTAAAAAAGTTTTGCCCATGCCCGTGACCCGCGGGTAACCCGCGGGTAATAATAATATACAACTTCGTTATTTTTTTCTATAAAAGTTAGTAAATTTTATTAATTATAAACAATATGTACAATTAAACATGTGTAATATGACGTGAAAGTCAAGTTTTTTTACTTATATGTAATATTATATTTTTAATCATTATTGTATTACAAGTAAAATCCCCTTTAAATTGATAATTGTATGTATAAACTTGCGGATAAATTAAAAAAAGTATCATAAACTAGCGGGTCGGGTTTTACCCGCGACAGGTAGTATGTACCCGCGACCCGCCCGCGACCCGTTGGCGGGTATAATTTTTTACCCGTACCCGTGCTCACGGGTAAGATTTTATGTTTTTACCCGCTCATCATGGATCGGGTACCCGTGGGTCACGGGTTTTTTCTCGCCCATTGCCATCCCTAATATATACCGACCACAAAAGTCTTCAACACATATTTAATCAGAAACAACTGAATATGAGGCAGCGTAGGTGGATTGAATTATTGAATGATTACGACTTTGAGATTCGTTACCACCCGAGGAAGGCAAATGTGGTAGCTGACGCCTTGAGCAGAAAGGACAGAGAACCCATTCGAGTAAAATCTTTGAATATAATGATTCACACTAACCTTACTACTCAAATAAAGGAGGCGCAACAAGGAGTTTTAAAAGAGGAAAATTTAAAGGATGAAATACCCAAAGGATCGGAGAAGCATCTTAATATTCGGGAAGACAGAACCCGGTATTGGGCTGAAAGAATTTGGGTACCAAAATTTGGAGATATGAGAGAAATGGTACTTAGAGAAGCTCATAAAACCATATACTCAATACATCCTGGAAAGGGGAAGATGTACAAGGATCTTAAGAAACATTTTTGGTGGCCAGGTATGAAAGCCGATATTGCTAAATATGTAGGAGAATGTTTTTCTAAGGTCAAAGCTGAACATCAGAAACCATCAGGTCTACTACAACAACCTGAAATCCCGGAATTGAAATGGGAAAACATTACCATGGATTTCATTACTAAATTGCCAAGGACTGCAAGTGGTTATGATACTATTTGGGTAATAGTTGATCGTCTCACCAAGTCAGCACACTTCCTGCCAATAAGAGAAGATGACAAGATGGAGAAGTTAGTACGACTGTATTTGAAGGAAGTCGTCTCCAGACATGGAATACCAATCTCTATTATCTCTGAGAGGGATGGCAGATTTATTTCAAGATTCTGGCAGACATTACAGTAAGCATTAGAAACTCGTCTAGACATGAGTACTGCCTATCATCCACAAACTGATGGGTAGAGCGAAAGGACGATACAAAAGCTTGAAGACATGTTACGAGCATGTGTTATTGATTTCGGAAACAGTTGGGATAGACATCTACCGTTAGCAGAATTTTCCTACAACAACAGCTACCATTCAAGCATTGAGATGGCACCGTTTGAAGCACTTTATGGTAGAAAGTGCAGGTCTCCGATTTATTGGAGTGAAGTGGGGGATAGACAGATTACGGGTCCGGAGATAATAAAAGAAACTACCGAGAAGATCATCCAAATCCAACAACGGTTGAAAACCGCCCAAAGTCGACAAAAGAGCTACGCTGACATTAAAAGAAAAGATATAGAATTTGAAATTGGAGAGATGGTCATGCTTAAAGTTGCACCTTGGAAAGGCTTTGTTCGATTTAGTAAACGAGGGAAATTAAATCCAAGGTATATTGGACCATTCAAGATTATTGATCGTGTCGGACCAGTAGCTTACCGACTTGAGTTACCTCAACAACTCGCGGCTGTACATAATACTTTCCACGTCTCGAATTTGAAGAAATATTTTACTAAAGAAGATCTCACTATTCCGTTAGATGAAATCCAAATCAACGAAAAACTTCAATTCTTCGAAGAACCCGTCGAAATAATGGATCGTGAAGTTAAAAGACTTAAGCAAAATAAGATACCAATTGTTAAGGTTCAATGGAATGCTCGTAGAGGACCCGAGTTCACCTGGGAACGAGAAGATCAGATGAAGAAGAAATACCCGCATTTATTTCCAGAAGATACGTCAACACCTCCAACTGCTTAAAATTTCGGGACGAAATTTATTTAACGGGTAGGTACTGTAGTGACCTGAACTTTTCCATGTTTATATATATATTAAATGAAATTGTTATTTACATGATTAAGTGTTTCCAACATGTTAAGCAATCAAACTCGTTAAGACTTGATTAATATAAATAGGTTTCATATAGACAATTGACCACCCAAGTTGACCGGTGATTCACGAACGTTAAAACTTGTAAAAAACTATATGATGACATATATATGGATATATATATATATATATATAGTTAACATGATATTATGATAAGTAAACATATCATTAAGTATATTAACAAGGAACTACATATGTAAAAGCAAGACTACTAACTTAATGATTTTGAAACGAGACATATATGTAACGATTATCGTTGTAACGACATTTAACGTATATATATCATATTAAGAGATATTCATACATCATAATATCATGATAATATAATAATTTAAAATTTCATTTGATATTATAAACATTGGGTTAACAACATTTAACAAGATCGTTAACCTAAAGGTTTCAAAACAACACTTACATGTAACGACTAACGATGACTTAACGACTCAGTTAAAATGTATATACATGTAGTGTTTTAATATGTATTCATACACTTTTGAAAGACTTCAAGACACTTATAAAAAATACTTCTACTTTACAAAAATGCTTACAATTACATCTGTAGCGACCCGACAAAATCGTCATTGACGGCGCCGCTACTTAGGTCCCGTTGCGTGGTCATAGTCTCCATATGAGACGCGTTTGACCAAAATTATGTCGCATTCATTTGAAATGTACAAAACTTACAAAGTTTAGTTTACCAAACGGATCGACAACAAGTTTAAGTTTACAAAAGTAGTAGAGTATAAATGAAGTAACTTGCGACATAATATAAGTTGAAAATCACAGTTGCTATGAATAGCATAAGTATGTAAACAAAAGTTTGAATCTAAAGGTGCTATCACTAGCGTATGTATGTATGTATGCTTGACTCTAAGCAAGTATGAGTGTATGTGGAAGCATGTAACAAATAGCCAAGTATGAACCTGAGAAACATATAGAAAACTGTCAACGAAAAACATTGGTGAAATCATAGGTGTTTTAGTAAACGTTGTTTTTGAACCACAAGATTTTGTATTTCCATAACGTTGATTATCTAAATCGTTTGCATTCCAAAAGTTTGTTCGCGAGCACCCAATTATCAAGACTTAACGTTTCCTTCCATAGAACCCCATCACAATAGTGTTAGAACATACACTGTTTCTCAAAAATATATTTCATCCGTAGACGGTAGTGAACCGTCCGTAATGAGGGTTTGTCAAACCCGTATGGCCACACAATATAAGTTCTCGCTTACACCCTGCAAGTGTAACTAATGATAATCGAATTGAGGATTTTTGTTCTAACTCGCTGTGGAATGTTTGTTTCCTTGTACTTGTGTTCAAAGTATAAAAGTATGTAGTATAAAACTGTATATGTTTCTCATCCCATAATTTAAAAGTATAAAAGTTGTTGAAAGATGGGACTATGATCTCACCTCGAGTGCACGAGTATAAATGTACTTCACAAAGTAAACGTGTGCATGAAAGTTGCTTAGTCTTGACCTAAACAAGTAAGTTGTATCAATTAACCGGTTACAACACAAGGTCGGGCGAAATGTGTTCAATTAGTCATATGGCTCGTTACGACTCGATTAACATAGCATGTGAATCACATTGTCAAGTTTCATGCAAGTATCAAGTATAAAAGAAGGTTAGAATGATTGCACAAACATTTGGTTAAGTTTGATTAAAAGTCAACTTTGGTCGGTCAAAGTCAACGAAAAAGTCAACACGTTCGGGTCGGGTCCTGAACTATTTTTCTGAGGTTTTTATTCATATATAAGCATGTTAGAACAAGTTACATGTGAATCGGAGGTCCCTAGTGTGCCAAACATTTTTCATATTTTGACCATGTAGGTCAGAATCAAACCATGCCTATTGTCGCGCCGTGACAAAGGCTGGCCGCGCCGCGGCGAATAACGGGTGCTGGTACCTGGTCAGTCTCAATTGTTCAAGTCTCTTCCAAAACTCAATTTAGCACAAAATACAAACCGTAAACACTTAGAACTCGTATCTTATATCATTGAAAAGCTCTTTTGACAAGGAATACAACTAACTACTTTTCACCAAGCAAAAACATCAATTACAATAACCGAAATCTCATCAAGTGATCAATAAAGGTTTATTTTCAAAGTTTCAAGTTCATCAAATGCATTTTAAGTTTCGGGAATCCAATTCACACATATGATATGCCGTTTTGAAGGTAATGAAACATACAGTACAACTAAACACTTACTAATAACATTTCATGGCATTCAAAACATCAAAAGCTCGTTTTAAGTCTATCAAACCCTAATCAAAATCCACAAAAATCAATATTCATGTTCTTGAAATTTTCTTAATCAACCTACGCATCAAAATGAAGCTAGTGATACTAGTAACGCAATTAAAACATGAACTTTAACAATTTAACAACATTAACTCATCCAAAATCAAAGATTTAGCAAACCCATTTCAAATGTTCAAACTAGTTACTCATTAACACAAATCGAGCAAACAAAATATATATTCATGTTATACACGAGCCATAGACACTAACTAACACCATTTCAAGTATATAAAACAAATTTAGAGAAATTTAGTGTTTTATAAATGTTACCCAAATGAGATAAAATTGGTACCAAAATGTAGAGGATGAAGAGAGAATCACGAATATGTAATTTATTTTGTTGTTTGTTTCTTGGTTTGAATTTGGATGATGAATGAATGGATTTGGTGTTTGAGCTCCAAAAATGGAAGTAGAGAAAGAGATGAGGTGGTGATTGGTGAAATGAATGGTGGAAAGGGTGGGTTGACTAGTTGACCTATTCAACTAGTCAGCCCACTTGACACCAATAGTCCATCGAGTTTAAAAGCGGGTGCGGGAATTAACCAAACGAATATTTTAAAAACGCTCGAGTAAACGAGTGATGTTATAATTAAATAACGGAATTATTATGAACGTTAGTCAACGAAAGGTACGAATTTAGATAACGGAAAATATTATCTAAAAAAAAAGATGGGCGTTAAAATAATTTAACGGAAAAATGCGGGATGTTACAACATCCTCGTTCAGTTTCATCAACAATTCTACTCGTATGCACCCGTATTCGTACTCGTACAATACACAGCTTTTAGATGTATGTACTATTGGTATATACACTCTAATGATCAGCTCTTAGCAGCCCATGTGAGTCACCTAACACATGTGGGAACCATCATTTGGCAACTAGCATGAAATATCTCATAAAATTACAAAAATATGAGTAATCATTCATGACTTATTTACATGAAAATAAAATTACATATCCTTTATATCTAATCCATACACCAACGACCAAAAACACCTACAAACACTTTCATTCTTCAATTTTCTTCATCTAATTGATCTCTCTCAAGTTCTATCTTCAAGTTCTAAGTGTTCTTCATAAATTCTACAAGTTCTAGTTTCATAAAATCAAGAATACTTCCAAGTTTGCTAGCTTACTTCCAATCTTGTAGAGTGATCATCCAACCTCAAGAAATCTTTCTTATTTACAGTAAGATATATTTCTAATACAAGGTAATACTCATATTCAAACTTTGATTCAATTTCTATAACTATAACAATCTTATTTCGAGTGAAAATCTTACTTGAACTTGTTTTCGTGTCATGATTCTGCTTCAAGAACTTTCAAGCCATCCAAGGATCCTTTGAAGCTAGATCTATTTTTTCTCATTTCCAGTAGCTTTATCTAGAAAACTTGAGGTAGTAATGATGTTCATAACATCATTCGATTCATACATATAAAGCTATCTTATTCAAAGGATTAAACTTGTAATCACTAGAACATAGTTTAGTTAATTCTTGTTCGCAAACAAAAGTTAATCCTTCTAACTTGACTTTTAAAATCAAATAAACATACTATATCTATATGATATGCTAACTTAATGATTTAAAACCTGGAAACACGAAGAACACTGTAAAACCGGACATACGCCGTCGTAGTAACACCGCGGGCTGTTTTGGGTTAGTTAATTAAAAACTATGATAAACTTTGATTTAAAAGTTGTTCTTCTGGGAAAATGATTTTTCTTATGAACATGAAACTATATCCAAAAGTCATGGTTAAACTCAAAGTGTAAGTATGTTTTCTAAAACGGTCATCTAGACGTCGTTCTTTCGACTGAAATGACTACCTTTACAAAAACGACTTGTAACTTATATTTTCGACTATAAACCTATACTTTTTCTGTTTAGATTCATAAAATAGAGTTCAATATGAAACCATAGCAATTTTATTCACTCAAAACGGATTTAAAATGAAGAAGTTATGGGTTAAACAAGATTGGATAATTTTTCTTGTTGTAGCAACGTGAAAATTGATAACAAATCTATATTAATCATATCCTAGTTAACTTATATTGTATTATACATGTATTCTAATATATTATGTAATCTTGGGATACCATAGACACGTATTCAAATGTTTTGACATATCATATCGACCCATGTGTATATATTATTTGGAACAACCATAGACACTCTTTATGCAGTAATGTGGGAGTTAGCTATACAGGGTTGAGGTTGATTCCAAAAATATATATACTTTGAGTTGTGATCTTGCCTGAGACGTGTATACACTGGGTCATGGATTGATTCAAGATAATATATATCAATTTTTTTCTGTACATCTAACGTTGGACAACTAGTTGTAGGTTACTAACGAGGACATCTGACTTAATAAACTTAAAACATCAAAATGTATTAAAAGTGTTGTAAATATATTTTGAACATACTTTGATATATATGTACATATTTGTTATAGGTTCGTGAATCGACCAGTGGCCAAGTCTTACTTCCCGACGAAGTAAAAATCTGTGAAAGTGAGTTATAGTCCCACTTTTAAAATCTAGTATTTTTGGGATGAGAATACATGCAGGTTTTATAAATGATTTACAAAATAGACACAAGTACGTGAAACTACATTCTATGGTTGAATTATTGAAATCGAATATGCCCCTTTTTATTAAGTCTGGTAATCTAAGAATTAGGGAACAGACACCCTAATTGACGCGAATCCTAAAGATAGATCTATTGGGCCTAACAAACCCCATCCAAAGTACCGGATGCTTTAGTACTTCAAAATTTATATCATATCCGAAGGGTGTCCCAGAATGATGGGGATATTCTTATATATGCATCTTGTTAATTTCGGTTACCAGGTGTTCACCATATGAATGATTTTTATCTCTATGTATGGGATGTATATTGAAATATGAAATCTTGTGGTCTATTGTTACGATTTGATATATATAGGTTAAACCTATAACTCACCAACATTTTTGTTGACGTTTAAAGCATGTTTATTCTCAGGTGAATACTAAAAGCTTTCGCTGTTGCATACTAAAATAAGGACAAGATTTGGAGTCCATGTTTGTATGATATTATGTAAAAACTGCATTCAAGAAACATATGTCGATGTAATATATTTCTATTGTAAACCATTATGTAATGGTCGTGTGTAAACAGTATATTTTAGATTATCATTATTTGATAATCTACGTAATGCTTTTGAAACCTTTATTGATAAAATAAAGGTTATGGTTGTTTTAAAAATGAATCCAGTCTTTGAAAAACGTCTCATATAGAGGTCAAAACCTCGCAACGAAATCAATTAATATGGAACGTTTATAATCAATATGAACGGGACATTTCATGTACCAAGTTATTCAATTAAAAACTATCTATCACATGTTTCTGTAAAGTTATTGCAGGTGCTTTTGTTTTGGACTAAATTAACCGCTTTACCCAATTTATCTGAAAGAATAGATGGATCTACACGATGAGTCAATTCCATCATTAAAAGGAAGTAAAGTCTTGTAAAAAAGACACTCGCTTCTTGATTTAGGTCAAGAAGTTGTCGTCCAGACCAGCTGTAGGTTGACGAAAATTCCAGAAAAGTTATCTCTAAAATCAGCGGGAAATCCAAGGACCTCAGCATCAAACAGGGTCGCCAAGTGGTCAGACTTATCCTAACCATGAGAGGATCTGTCTCGTAAAATGGAGAGGGCACCGTGCAAATTAGCTTGATAAGACTAATGAATCAGACCCCCAGAAAGGATAATCTCCTTAAAGATTAAAAACCAGCTTTTAAGCCTGATATTACTCAATCCTTAAGATTGACCTTAAAGATTAAGAATTACAAACTCATGAAATTCGATGATATCTAAACTCGAGCTTGAATGAGAAAATATTTTGATCAAAATTAAAACCGATTTGTTTTCTGAAAACCTATTTTCAATGCATTCATTACCATTGAATGTAAAATCCTGAGAATTCATCAGAATTCATTAGGTCACCTGAACCAAATCGGGTGTCAACCGTAAGAACGGTGGTTGCATAGCATGGTCGAAGACAGGACCTTGTGCCAGACCGAAAAACTATAGGGTGATCTTTACTATTGCTCCTACAAAGGATAGTAACTGCATCCGACACGTTTTAGACCATGAACATCTGCATGTCATTAGACATCGCCTTAACAGTTGCTTGTTCAACGCTTTCCTTTACAACCGGACGGTAGTTTACCGAAAGGTAATATACGGAGCAAGTATACTGGATGTGTGCTTTCCTAATACAAGGTTAGCAAGTGGGTGACACAAAACCGCAAGTTTTGAGCCAAAATTTTAAAATCTGAAACCCACCAAACCCACAAAAATATTTTGCAAACACCGGTGAAGGGTTATTCCGAAAAACTTATCTAGGGTAAAAGCTAGAATGAATTTTCAAATGATCAAATGTTTTCATAAAGATCCAATTTCCTTAAGGATCTAAATTTTTATAGTCATGTGGGACTGTAAACCACATCGTTACTATCATTGTTTATACCGCCGTATCAAAATCACTAATGTATAAAGTGTGAAGAATAAAGAAGTGATTCGTGTGATTTAATTTCAAGTTCTGTATTGTTTGAGGACAAGCAACGCTCAAGTGTGGGGATATTTGATAGTGCTCCAAACGAACATATATTTAGTCGCAATATCATCCCAATATGTAAAGTTTTTAGTTGTAATTATTCTATTTTTAAGTTGTAATCGTTTAAATAAATAAATGTGAAGACAAAGCACGAAGATTAAAGAATTGAAGAAAAAGTGCCACTAAAGCCTGAAAAGTGCCACTAAAGCCATAGTGCACTCAAAAGTGCCACTAAAAGTGAGTTAAAGACTTGCGCGGATTTTGGGAGTTAAGGAAAATAATTTTTTGTGCAAATTACAAATTGCAAAACGCAAAGTACAAGATATTAAATAGTATGAAAGGACGTTCGAAAATTCGGAACCGGGACCTGAGCCAACTATCAACGCGCGACGCAACGGACCAAAAATTACAAGTCTACTATGCACAAGAATATAATATAATATTTAAATAATTATATAAATTAGTTATATATTATATATTATATTAAATAACATCGACAAGCTAGCAAACAATCAAGTGTGAGCTGGATTCCTGGGCCATGCGATCGCATGGCCAGCATGACCAAAATCCATGCGATCGCATGGAGGCCTGTAGCTGGCAACATATCTATAAAAGCAGGCCCTGGTCGACGAGTTTAAGACACAAAAAAAAATATATATTACTCCCTCTGTTTAAGTATAATATATATATATATATATATATATATATATATATATATATATATATATATATATATATAATATATATAGTATAGGTTAGTTTTATATTATATTAGTTTGGGTAATGTAAATGTTATTTTACGGGTTTTAAAGTCGAAGTTCTGTCTGTGTAAAGCTACGCGATAAATGATAGGTCAGATCATGTTGAGATTGAGAGAAAAGATAAGATAGAGTGAGATTCGGTATATAGGAAGAAGACTCGGTATGAGAGAGAATTGGTACAAATTAAATTCCACAGCTTCTAGAACTCGGTTACAATGCAATGGCTATCTAATTAGGACTACTTAGGTTCCTTATATAGCCCTCTTCTAAGGAACCTTCATTTAAGCTTAATTCACATTAACACTATACAACTTCGGGGTCCTAACAATCTCCACCTTAGTGTTAAATGTGAACTTTACAATATAATCCTATTGAAAACATCTAAAGGAACTTTGTTCCTCTGAAGTGAACTTTAGATTTGAATCCCTTGAGATTCTCATATCTTCGTATATTCACTCTTGTTTTGAGACGACTTTTCAATCTTGTGAGAATGTATTTGACAATCTCATTATCTTCAGTTGAATAGCAGTTATTGATCAGTCTCCATCTCATGTATTTGAAAGCATACATCAACGTTCCGTCTGAGTATCTTCTGAAATCTGAGACTCTGATAAAGATCTTTGTATAGTGAGAATTGACAAAAACAAACCCATATGGACATTCGCTCACTTCAAGTAAGGACATGTCTCTTAGCTCTTCAATCACTTGATTTGGCAGTTTAATTCCGAGCTTTTTGTGTCCAGATTCCAAACCCATTTGAAAATCATGAACAGACATCCATCTCATCGAATCAAGAATAAACGTGTAGACTGCCTTCATTGCAGTAGCATGATAAGTTGTTGCAGATTCATTCAAGTTAATCAGATAATTGTAAATGAAAATAATGTCGTCCATCTTTAGTTTTTCAAAATCCGCTTCTGAAAACTGATAATCCTCATCATCCATTCTTGTAACTTGAAACAATGGCATCTTCACTTCATCCTTATTAATCATCAAAATCTTATTTATGCTTTTGATCTCTGAATTTCGCTGAATTTGAAGTTTCTCTTCATTCTTCAATTTGAATTTATTGCGAACACTCAGATAAGCTTTGAGATATTCTGGCTTCTTATGATATTTCCATGCACCCAGAACACTCATTGATGCAGAAAGGACAAGATCAGAATCACCATAGATTCTATACGCTTGTTGTTCAATGAATGGTGAACGAAGAATCTTTTTCTCTTCATCCTCACTTAGTTGGTAATCAGCATCACGCTCAAGAACAATCTCTGCAGTTTGAAATGGAACATTCAAATCAGGAGGAGTTGTAGTATCTTCTTTGCCATTAGAGAAAATCTCCTTTTCGAAGTGTATTCCAAATTCATCAGTTGGAGATGTCAAGTTAACAAATTGATGATTATTGAATTCATTGGCCCTTCAAAATATCTTCAATGTTGTCAAAGTTTTGATTGTTCTCTTGAGTTAACTTATTCTCTGATTGATCAGCTGTATCCATAATCATTAACATCCCTGAGTCACCCTCTCTCTGACTTTCTGATTCATCTAGAAAACTTTCACACTGCTGGATTTCCTCAATTTCATCACTATCGGAATCAGATATATCAACAACATCTTTATCCTTTGTTGACTAGATGTACCAGCTTCATAACCACTGGACCGATGACCACTTTGTCTATTCTCCCCCTCATGAAGATTGTCGGGTTCGAAATCATCATGATCAGGCATGTGAATTGGTCCTGGTGACTTGCATGGAGAGAAAGGATACACTATCCTTGCTTGCTCAAGATAAATTATCATAGTCTCACGAACTTCATCAAGATCAGTCCGTTTAGCAAACTCAGCAAGATAGAGCTCCTCCACCTCATTGTCAGAGAGTTATTGTAATCCATATCTAATTGAAATCCGAGAAGGTGACCCAGTTGGTGAAACAACGGTGTAACCATGAACAAAAGCAGCATCAGCAGCATCTGTTGAAGGCGATGTCGATGGAAGTGTGTGAGTTGCCGTGAGGGCAGGTAAGGATGATTGTGCAGTATTATTCTTATATGTAGGGTTGTACTACTAGTCAGATTCGTGATATCCCCTTCTGATGGAGGTTGGGTAATAACCGGAGTTGTCACCGGCGAAGTTTCTTTCGAAGCATCCGCCTCCATGACTTTAGTCTCATGGGACTCTGAAAGAGTAGCAGAACTACCGTCGATTTAGCTCTCGCAGAGATATTGCTATCTCTGACTCCTGAAATAATTGATATACCATGAGGTGGCACATCTCTTTCTGTTAAAGACTCTTCCTCCAGACCCTGAGATTCAGAATCCGGAAGAGAAGTGGTTTGATCCAATGGATCACTTTCATGAACCAAGGGATCAGTCTGCTGGAAGTCTGATAAATATCCCGAAGGATTGTCATGTTGACTCATTTCCATGGGATGCGGCAGATTTCCCTCATCAAGATAAGCCGGACCTCGAGACCCTATTGTACGTTGAGGCATAGGAGGATTTCCAGCCGATACGCAGGGTGCCTTTTCAAGATTTTTCGGCTCCCCTTCGGCCGTTCTGGACTTCAATGATTGAGTTTCCTCAATCGATTGAGTTAACGCAGATTTTACTGCAGAGGAAGACTTTACTTCCTTAGATGCCGAAGCACCTTGCTTTGTAGGATTTATTATTAAGTCCTGTTTAGATTGGATGGGCTTAGTGGTCTTTGTACCATCTGTGCGTTTAGATCTCTTGCCTACCGAAACTTGCGCTTCATTTAGCGTAGGGCTTACTGTTATTATTGGATGTGATACGGAAATGGGTGAGGGTGACCTAATTGGTTCTAGGTCATGGTCCGTATCACCAACGGTTGTAGTAACTGTTTGGCGGACGATAGGTGTCGAAGTCCTAGATCTAGTTACTCGTTGGGTTGGCGGAGTCTGAATCATCTCATCAGGTATATATCGAGTTCTCTTAGGAGAATGTTCGGGAGACGATTCAGATGCTGTTGCTGAAGTGTCGGTGTCACTGCTCACTTCGGGTGTTGTGGAAAGGGTTGGTTCAATCCTAGTTGGACTAGGTTCCCTGATCCTCACGGGTTGAGCTTGGTGTGCTGCCCTAGACCGTTTAAGGTTCACCCTAAGTGGAGGATTAGCTGGCCCGGGTGATTGAACTACAGGTTCCTCTACAACCTCTGGGGCTGGAACCGCGGCGGGTTCAACTTGTTCTTGTTGTACCGGGTTCGGAAGAGGTATTCCTACAGCCTCAAAATAAGAACGCATACGAGCGTCTTGGGGTTTAGCTAGCCTCACTAGCCAATTTGGAATCGGCGCAGTGAATTGATTATCAGATACCATCGGGGTATTCATCTTTAGCTCCGTAAATCGTTTTATCTGTAATCCATGTGTACCTGGTACAAATATATTTGCATTTCTGCAAGCATTTATAGCATCATGGATAAAGATACAGAAAAACCTTTCGCAAGGGATGTATGAACCCCTTGGTATATCAACTTGAGCTTGAACCAAATTCCATATTAGTTCTGCATAGTCAGGAGTTTCTACTCTTATGAAAGAGTAAAACAACTTTAGCATTGGCACAGTCAGGCTGTCGGATCCACTCCTTGTCATCAGCAAGCATCGGTTGATGATTGAGAAGATCACGTACCACCTTGAATGCAGATATTTCTTCTAAAACTTAGCCGGAGGAACATTGCGGGCTCCAACATAACCAAGATCAAAGACAGATGACATCATCTGTTGAGTAGCAGGAAAAGCAGGAGCATTCTGCACAACAGGAAGCCTGAATATCCTCCTGAAATCAGCTTTAGTGATACTCCTCCTCCCTTGAACTCCTCTCAGTTGAAATTCAAAACGAGCTTGTTTTCCCTCTGGATTTTCAGCAGTAGGTTGTGTAGCTTCCACAAACCTAATTGTTCTGTTAAGTAGCTCCAGATCTGTTACAGGTACACTGACTGTAGAGTTTAGAGCAGGCCACAGAGTGTGCCTCTCTAGAATTGCAGTCCAGTAGTTGCAGGGAATGTTGGTTTCAGAGTTGATAAAGTGATTGTTCGTCATTTAACTGTATAAATAAGAAATAGAAGACCACAAGATATTTAACATAAATCATATATCTCTATTCTTATTTGCCTTTGAAATCCTTTGTATATATTTTATCTTTTATATTTTATGATTTTTATGGTTTTTCAAAGATATAAAAATCCTTTATTCTCAAATATGAACAAGTAATTGACAATCATGACATTCATACGATATTCATCACAATACAAATTCATCATGCAAAGTCAATTATATAAGACAAAGAATCAGAACAACACTTAGTCAATTTTTAAAAACAATTCAAGCAGATTCGGTAGTCATGAAAACTTAAGATTCTGTAACCAAATAAGCTTGAATTTTCAGATCAGAAAGATATAGAATAAACATGTTAAGTGTTTGAAGATAAAAATCAGAAAGTTTCAAGGTACCAAAAGTCAGATTCGGTATCAAGAGAAGAACAGATTCGGTATCTCCAAAATTAACATAAAGTCACTCAAACATCCATATTCTATCATGTAAAATCACATCCATAATCAATTAACCACTCAATTAGAAGTAGAACAACATGTTAATCGTATGAACAGACTCGGTACTGTAGATAGAACATATTCAATAGATACAGAATCCATCAAACAATCAATAAAACATGTAATCAAGCTCGGTCAAATGATAGATCAATCAATATAACTCAGAGTAGACAAGAATTCATGTTAATTAACCAAATCAATTGAGTTTAATCAAAGATTAAAAGAATACGACTCAGACTCGGTATAATCAATAGAATTTCAAAATTGAGAGTCACAATCTAGTTATTTTGATCTTTTCTGGTTGAAAAACATTTAATTTTCTCAGATCTACACGTATGTATCTAAAGCAAAGATTAAAATGAAATTATACCAAAGATTTGAAGAAACAGAAGAACGAATTCGGTAGATTAGGCAGATTCGGTATGATCAGTAAGACTCGGTAGGTAATTAAGCACAGTAAGAGAGTAGTTTGACTTTGACCCTCCTTTTATAGATACCAAAGATAAAATACCGAATGGGCTTTTACCGAATGGGCCTATTTTACCGAATACAGTTCACTTTTCAAAACTTTATCAATTTAACTTCAAAATCTTGACAAATTGATATTTCCTATTAAAATTCATTTCAATCTTTTCATTAAAAAAAACAATTCTGAGACAATTTTTGAAAACTTTGAACTTACCGAATCTGTACTGTTGGATGTCAGATTCGGTATAATGCTAAAAATAGCATTTATTCATTAAAAATCAAATATTTTTGGATTTTATCTTTTCCAATTTTTATGAACTTTTCAAAATAAGATTTGTACTTAAAAGAACTTTGAATTTGTGAATAAAGTACAAATCTTAAGTGATACCAATTGTTAAAACGGGTTGCATACTGAGATGTATACAAGCCTTAGTGAATTATTTCAGATATAAAACAAAGAATATATGAATTCACTTTTGAAAAACAATATTTTTTTTAGTAATTTTCTCCCTTTTTCTCCCCCTCAAAATGTGATATACAAGAATGTAAATCAGCATTTTGATAAAATTCCCTAGAAAATGAATTAACTCCCCCTTGAAACATGATATCAATGAGTTACCTCCCCCTTACGTAACCATTGAACAATTATATCCAGGAAGTTATCATAAATCTAAAGGCTCCCCCTTAAAAGATGATATCCAAAGCATATGAAAGTAGTTGTGTAGTGACCCGAACTTTTCCATGTTTATATATATTAATTGAGATTGATATTTACATGATTAAATGTTTCCAACATGTTAAGCAATCAAACTTGTTAAGACTTGATTAATTAAAATATGTTTCATATAGACAATTGACCACCCAAGTTGACCGGTGATTCACGAACGTTAAAACTTGTAAAAACTATATGATGACATATATATGGATATATATATATATAGTTAACATGATACTATGATAAGTAAACATATCATTAAGTATATTAACAATGAACTACATATGTAAAAACAAGACTACTAACTTAATGATTTTTAAACGAGACATATATGTAACGATTATCGTTGTAAAGACATTTAATGTATATATATCATATTAAGAGATATTCATACATGATAATATCATGATAATATAATAATTTAAAATCTCATTTGATATTATAAACATTGGGTTAACAACATTTAACAAGATCGTTAACCTAAAGGTTTCAAAACAACACTTACATGTAACGACTAACGATGACTTAACGACTCAGTTAAAATGTATATACATGTAGTGTTTTAATATGTATTTATACACTTTTGAAAGACTTCAATACACTTATCAAAATACTTCTATTTAACAAAAATGCTTACAATTACATCCTCGTTCAGTTTCATCAACAATTCTACTCGTATGCACCCGTATTCGTACTCGTACAATACACAGCTTTTAGATGTATGTACTATTGGTATATACACTCCAATGATCAGCTCTTAGCAGCCCATGTGAGTCACCTAACACATGTGGGAACCATCATTTGGCAACTAGCATGAAATATCTCATAAAATTACAAAAATATGAGTAATCATTCATGACTTATTTACATGAAAACAAAATTACATATCCTTTATATCTAATCCATACACCAACGACCAAAAACACCTACAAACACTTTCATTCTTCAATTTTCTTCATCTAATTGATCTCTCTCAAGTTCTATCTTCAAGTTCTAAGTGTTCTTCATATATTCTACAAGTTCTAGTTACATAAAATCAAGAATACTTTCAAGTTTGCTAGCTCACTTCCAATCTTGTAAGGTGATCATCCAACCTCAAGAAATCTTTGTTTCTTACAGTAGGTTATCATTCTAATACAAGGTAATAATCATATTCAAACTTTGGTTCAATTTCTATAACTATAACAATCTTATTTCAAGTGATGATCTTACTTGAACTTGTTTTCGTGTCATGATTCTGCTTCAAGAACTTCGAGCCATCCAAGGATCCGTTGAAGCTAGATCCATTTTTCACTTTTCCAGTAGGTTTATCCAAGGAACTTAAGGTAGTAATGATGTTCATAACATCATTCAATTCATACATATAAAGCTATCTTATTCGAAGGTTTAAACTTGTAATCACTAGAACATAGTTTAGTTAATTCTAAAATTGTTCGCAAACAAAAGTTAATCCTTCTAACTTGACTTTTAAAATCAACTAAACACATGTTATATATCTATATGATATGCTAACTTAATGATTTAAAACCTGGAGACACGAAAAACACCGTAAAACCGGATTTACGCCGTCGTAGTAACACTGCGGGCTGTTTTGGGTTAGTTAATTAAAAACTATGATAAACTTTGATTTAAAAGTTGTTATTCTGAGAAAATGATTTTTATTATGAACATGAAACTATATCCAAAAATTATGGTTAAACTCAAAGTGGAAGTATGTTTTCTAAAATGGTCATCTAGACGTCGTTCTTTCGACTGAAATGACTACCTTTACAAAAACGACTTGTAACTTATTTTTCCAACTATAAACCTATACTTTTTCTGTTTATATTCATAAAATAGAGTTCAATATGAAACCATAGCAATTTGATTCACTCAAAACGGATTTAAAATGAAGAAGTTATGGGTAAAACAAGATTGGATAATTTTTCTCATTTTAGCTACGTGAAAATTTGTAACAAATCTATTCCAACCATAACTTAATCAACTTGTATTGTATATTATGTAATCTTGAGATACCATAGACACGTATACAATGTTTCGACCTATCATGTCGACGCATCTATATATATTTCGGAATAACCATAGACACTCTATATGTGAATGTTGGAGTTAGCTATACAGGGTTGAGGTTGATTCCAAAATATATATAGTTTGAGTTGTGATCAATACTGAGATACGTATACACTGGGTCGTGGATTGATTCAAGATAATATTTATCGATTTATTTCTGTACATCTAACTGTGGACAACTAGTTGTAGGTTACTAACGAGGACAGCTGACTTAATAAACTTAAAACATCAAAATATATTAAAAGTGTTGTAAATATATTTTGAACATACTTTGATATATATGTATATATTGTTATAGGTTCATGAATCAACCAGTGGCCAAGTCTTACTTCCCGACGAAGTAAAAATCTGTGAAAGTGAGTTATAGTCCCACTTTTAAAATCTAATATTTTTGGGATGAGAATACATGCAGGTTTTATAAATGATTTACAAAATAGACACAAGTACGTGAAACTACATTCTATGGTTGAATTATTGAAATCGAATATGCCCCTTTTTATTAAGTCTGGTAATCTAAGAATTAGGGAACAGACACCCTAATTGACGCGAATCCTAAAGATAGATCTATTGGGCCTAACAAACCCCATCCAAAGTACCGGATGCTTTAGTACTTCGAAATTTATATCATATCCGAAGGGTGTCCCGGAATGATGGGGATATTCTTATATATGCATCTTGTTAATGTCGGTTACCAGGTGTTCACCATATGAATGATTTTTATCTCTATGTATGGGATGTGTATTGAAATATGAAATCTTGTGGTCTATTGTTACGATTTGATATATATAGGTTAAACCTATAACTCACCAACATTTTTGTTGACGTTTAAAGCATGTTTATTCTCAGGTGAATATTAAGAGCTTCCGCTGTTGCATACTAAAATAAGGACAAGATTTGGAGTCCATGTTTGTATGATATTGTGTAAAAACTGCATTCAAGAAACTGATTTCGATGTAACATATTTGTATTGTAAACCATTATGTAATGGTCGTGTGTAAACAGGATATTTTAGATTATCATTATTTGATAATCTACGTAAAGCTTTTTAAACCTTCATTTATAAAATAAAGGTTATGGTTTGTTTTAAAAATGAATGCAGTCTTTGAAAAACATCTCATATAGAGGTCAAAACCTCGCAACGAAATCAATTAATATGGAACGTTTTTAATCAATAAGAACGGGACATTTCAGTTGGTATCAGAGCGTTGGTCTTAGAGAACCAGAATTTTGCATTAGTGTGTCTTATCGAGTTTGTTAGGATGCATTAGTGAGTCTGGACTTCGACCGTGTTTACTTGAAAAATGATTGCTTAACAAATTTTGTTGGAAACTATATATTTTTAACATGTGAATATTATGTGATATATTAATCTCTTAACGCGTTTGATATTATGTTATAGATGTCTACCTCTAGATCAAGTCCCATTGACTCACCTAATAATAATGAAGAGTCAAATCTAAATTGGAATGATTCGTGGACTGATTCACAAGTTCCCGAAGAGGAACCGGAAGAAGAGTCGGAACCGGAAGAAGAATCGGAACCGGAAGAAGAATCGGAACCGGATGAAGAAATAGAACCGGTGGGAGAAATAATAAAACGGTTAAGTAAAAGAAAATCCTCAACCAACCGACCAAGGTTAATTATGGTCAATGGTGTTTCCGCCAAGGAAGCAAAATATTGGGAGGATTACCAATTCTCCGATGAATCGGATTCCGACGAGAATTCCGATGATGTTATAGAAATTACCCCAACTGAATTTAAAAAGGCAAAAGAAAATAATAAGGGAAAGGACATAAAAATAGAGAAATCTAATTCCAACCCCGATGAACTTTATATGTATCGTCAACCCCCGAAGTCCTTAAGTTGTAACAATGACCCGGGAACCTCTAAACCACCAGGTTTTTCTAAACCAATGTGGATAACGACGGCTCGTATTAGGGGAACATCATATATCCCTAGAAACTTGGCAAAACGAACCAAAACCGAAGAAGAAGAAACAAGCGAGTCGGAATAAGATAGCTGTATTCGTGTGGTGTAATATATGTAATATAGTGTGCTTATGCTTTATGATATATGTAAAAATTGCTTGTATTAATAAGTATTTTTTTTATGAATCTAACTCTTATCTATTTTACAGTATAAAAACACAAAATGGATAGACAACCCAATATTTTAAGAGACCTACCCGGAGACATGATTGATGAAATCTTGTCTAGAGTCGGTCAGAATTCTTCGGTACAACTATTTAAGGCGAGATCAGTTTGTAAGACATTCGAAGAACGTTCCAAGAATGCCTTGGTTTATAAAAGGCTTTCGTTCGAAAGATGGGGGATATCACATTGGGAAATCCATAAGTTACGATGTGTTTACTTTGACGCATATATTGCGGGGAACCCAAATGCTATTTTACGCAATGGGTTAAGAAATTATTTTGACTCAATATATCCGAATATTGGACTTCGTGATTTAGAAAAAGTGGCTAACATGCAACATAAAGAAGCATGTTATGCTTACGGATTAGTAATGTTCGCTTCTCACCAAAGTGAGAACAAGAACATCGGCCTACAACTATTAAACAAAACGTTCCCACAAGTGACGGAGTCGGTAATTGGGGTAAGAAATGAGGTTTTTAGATTGTTACGGGACTGTTGGACATTACGTAACCCTCGTCCCTTTGATGACGTTACAACACGCTGTCTTATCAACGGCCATAACGGTTATGTTCCACAAGACCAAGGATGGGAAGTAGTCCTAGTAAAACCAGAATGCATGACTTGTTTCTGGACGTATGAATTACGTGTCTTTATTGCCTTTGCTGAACGACTTGTGTACTAGCTAGAATTATCTTCACAACTATCTTGTATCAAAGTAATTGTGTGCTATATTTCATGCTTTATGTAAAATAAGCGGTATTGTAAGTTTGTAAAATATTGTATAAAAGTTTGAACGCGAAATATTATTATAATCAGTTTTTCATATAGAATTGTAGTAGTTGAATTGTATATTAGCTACTAAGTATGAACTTAACGGGTAGGTACTACCCGAATTTAAACTTATAAAACGCTAATATGAAGAAAAAGCTTTTATAAATGAGTTCATATTATGCTACGAAATACTATTAACTACTCTTAATATTCTGTATGATTAACTTGTTCCATTTGACTATTTTGAAGGAAATGGCACCGACTACTAGACACACCGTGAATATGAATGAAGAAGAATTCCGTACTTTTCTAGCTTCAAACATAGCCGCAGTACAGGCTGCGCTACATACCAACAATAACCTTGGATCTAGCAGTACAGGAAATCGTGTAGGATGCACCTACAAAGAATTCATTGCCTGCAAACCTTTGGAATTTGATGGAACCGAAGGACCGATCGGATTGAAACGGTGGACCGAGAAGGTCGAATTGGTGTTTGCCATAAGTAAGTGTACTGAAGAGGACAAAGTGAAGTACACTACTCATACCTTTACAGGTTCTGCGTTAACATGGTGGAATACCTATCTAGAGCAAGTGGGACAAGACGATGCGTACGCACTACCGTGGTCAGCATTCAAGCACTTGATGAACGAGAAGTACCGTCCCAGAACCGAGGTCAATAAGCTTAAGACAGAACTTAGAGGGTCACGAACCCAAGGATTTGATATTACCACGTATGAAAGACGATTCACAGAATTGTGCCTATTATGTCCGGGAGCGTTCGAAGATGAGGAAGAGAAGATCGACGCGTTTGTGAAAGGATTACCGGAAAGAATCCAAGAAGATATAAGTTCACACGAGCCCGCCTCCATACAACAGGCATGTAGAATGGCTCACAAACTAGTGAACCAGATTGAAGAAAGAATTAAAGAACAGATTGCTGAAGAGGCCAATGTGAAGCAAGTCAAAAGAAAGTGGGAGGAAAACGGTGATAAGAATCACCAATATAACAACAACAGCAATTACAACAATAATCGCAACAATTATCCCAACAATCGCAACATCAATCGCAACTACAACAAACGGCCCAACAACAACAACAACAACAACAACAGCAACTACAACAATCATCCCAACAACAATAATAACCGCAACAACAACAACAATCAGAAGCAGCTATGCCAAAGGTGTGAAAAGTATCACTCGGGGTTCTGCACCAAATTTTGCAATAAGTGTAAAAGAAATGGTCATAGCGCGGCGAAGTATGAGGTCTACGGACCAGGGGTTAATAGAACGAAAGGAACAAACGGTGTCGGAACGAGTAATGGTGGAGCAAGTAGTGTCGGAGCAAGTTATGCCAATGTAGTTTGTTATAAATGTGGAAAACCGGGCCACATTATTAGAAATTGCCCGAACCAGGAGAACACGAATGGACAAGGCCGCAGAAGAGTTTTCAATATTAATGCGGCAGAGGCACAGGAAGACCCGGAGCTTGTTACGGGTACATTTCTTATTGACAATAAATCTGCTTACGTTTTATTTGATTCGGGTGCGGATAGAAGCTATATGAGTAGAGATTTTTGTGCTAAATTAAGTTGTCCATTGACGCCTTTGGATAGTAAATTTTTACTCGAATTAGCAAATGGTAAATTAATTTCAGCAGATAATATATGTCGGAATCGAGAAATTAAACTGGTTAGCGAAACATTTAAGATTGACTTGATACCAGTAGAGTTAGGGAGTTTTGATGTGATAATCGGTATGGACTGGTTGAAAGAAGTGAAAGCAGAGATCGTTTGTTACAAAAATGCAATTCGCATTATACGAGAAAAAGGAAAACCCTTAATGGTGTACGGAGAAAAGGGCAACACGAAGTTACATCTTATTAGTAATTTGAAGGCACAAAAACTAATAATAAAAGGTTGCTATGCTGTTCTAGCACACGTCGAGAAAGTACAAACTGAACAAAAGAGCATCAATAATGTTCCCATTGCAAAAGAATTTCCTGATGTATTTCCGAAAGAATTACCGGGATTACCCCCACATCGATCCGTTGAATTTCAAATAGATCTTGTACCAGGAGCTGCACCAATAGCTCGTGCTTCTTACAGACTCGCACCCAGCGAGATGAAAGAACTGCAAAGCCAATTACAAGAACATTTAGAGCGTGGTTTCATTCAACTAAGCACATCACCGTGGGGAGCTCCTGTTTTGTTTGTCAAGAAGAAAGATGGTACATTCAGGTTGTGTATCGACTACCGAGAGTTAAACAAACTTACCATCAAGAACCGCTACCCACTACCGAGAATCGACGACTTATTTGATTAACTACAAGGCTCGTCTATTTATTCAAAGATTGACTTACGTTCCGGGTATCATCAAATGCGGGTGAAAGAAGATGATATTCCAAAGACTGCTTTCAGAACACGTTACGGTCATTACGAGTTTATGGTCATGCCATTTGGTTTAACTAATGCACCAGCTGTGTTCATGGACCTTATGAACCGAGTGTGTGGACCATACCTTGACAAGTTTGTCATTGTTTTCATTGATGACATACTTATTTACTCAAAGAATGACCAAGAACACGGTGAACATTTGAGAAAGGTGTTAGAAGTATTGAGGAAGGAAGAATTGTACGCTAAGTTTTCAAAGTGTGCATTTTGGTTGGAAGAAGTTCAATTCCTCGGTCACATAGTGAACAAAGAAGGTATTAAGGTGGATCCGGCAAAGATAGAAACTGTTGAAAAGTGGGAAACCCCGAAAACTCCGAAACACATACGCCAATTTTTAGGACTAGCTGGTTACTACAGAAGGTTCATCCAAGACTTTTCCAGAATAGCAAAACCCTTGACTGCATTAACGCATAAAGGGAAGAAATTTGAATGGAAGGATGAACAAGAGAAAGCGTTTCAGTTATTGAAGAAAAAGCTAACTACGGCACCTATATTGTCATTGCCTGATGGGAATGATGATTTTGTGATTTATTGTGACGCATCAAAGCAAGGTCTCGGTTGTGTATTAATGCAACGAACGAAGGTGATTGCTTATGCGTCTAGACAATTGAAGATTCACGAGCAAAATTATACGACGCATGATTTGGAATTAGGCGCGGTTGTTTTTGCATTAAAGACTTGGAGGCACTACTTATATGGGGTCAAAAGTATTATATATACCGACCACAAAAGTCTTCAACACATATTTAATCAGAAACAACTGAATATGAGGCAGCGTAGGTGGATTGAATTATTGAATGATTACGACTTTGAGATTCGTTACCACCCGGGGAAGGCAAATGTGGTAGCCGATGCCTTGAGCAGGAAGGACAGAGAACCCATTCGAGTAAAATCTATGAATATAATGATTCATAATAACCTTACTACTCAAATAAAGGAGGCGCAACAAGGGGTTTTAAAAGAAGGAAATTTAAAGGATGAAATACCCAAAGGATCGGAGCAGCATTTTAATATTCGGGAAGACGGAATCCGGTATAGGGCTGAAAGGATTTGGGTATCAAAATTTGGAGATATGAGAGAAATGGTACTTAGAGAAGCTCATAAAACCAGATACTCAATACATCCTGGAACGGGGAAGATGTACAAGGATCTCAAGAAACATTTTTGGTGGCCGGGTATGAAAGCCGATGTTGCTAAATACGTAGGAGAATGTTTGACGTGTTCTAAGGTCAAAGCTGAGCATCAGAAACCATCAGGTCTACTTCAACAACCCGAAATCCCAGAATGGAAATGGGAAAACATTACCATGGATTTCATCACTAAATTGCCAAGGACTGCAAGTGGTTTTGATACTATTTGGGTAATAGTTGATCGTCTCACCAAATCAGCACACTTCCTGCCAATAAGAGAAGATGACAAGATGGAGAAGTTAGCACGACTGTATTTGAAGGAAGTCGTCTCCAGACATGGAATACCAATCTCTAGACATGATGGCAGATTTATTTCAAGATTCTGGCAGACATTACAGCAAGCATTAGGAACTCGTCTAGACATGAGTACTGCCTATCATCCACAAACTGATGGGCAGAGCGAAAGGACGATACAAACGCTTGAAGACATGCTACGAGCATGTGTTATTGATTTCGGAAACAGTTGGGATCGACATCTACCGTTAGCAGAATTTTCCTACAACAACAGCTACCATTCAAGCATTGAGATGGCGCCATTTGAAGCACTTTATGGTAGAAAGTGCAGGTCTCCGATTTGTTGGAGTGAAGTGGGGGATAGACAGATTACGGGTCCGGAGATTATACAAGAAACTACCGAGAAGATCATCCAAATTCAACAACGGTTGAAAACCGCCCAAATTCGACAAAAGAGCTACGCTGACATTAAAAGAAAAGATATAGAATTTGAAATTGGAGAGATGGTCATGCTTAAAGTTGCACCTTGGAAAGGCGTTGTTCGATTTGGTAAACGAGGGAAATTAAATCCAAGGTATATTGGACCATTCAAGATTATTGATCGTGTCGGACCAGTAGCTTACCGACTTAAGTTACCTCAACAACTCGCGACTGTACATAACACTTTACACGTCTCGAATTTGAAGAAATGTTTTGCTAAAGAAGATCTCACTATTCCGTTAGATGAAATCCAAATCAACGAAAAACTTCAATTCATCGAAGAACCCGTCGAAATAATGGATCGTGAGGTTAAAAGACTTAAGCAAAACAAGATACCAATTGTTCAGGTTCGATGGAATGCTCGTAGAGGACTCGAGTTCACCTGGGAGCGTGAAGATTAGATGAAGAAGAAATACCCGCATCTATTTCCAGAAGATTCGTCAACACCTTCAACAGCTTAAAATTTCGGGACGAAATTTATTTAACGGGTAGGTACTGTAGTGACCCGAACTTTTCCATGTTTATATATATTAATTGAGATTGATATTTAAATGATTAAATGTTTCCAACATGTTAAGCAATCAAACTTGTTAAGACTTGATTAATTAAAATATGTTTCATATAGACAATTGACCACCCAAGTTGACCGGTGATTCACGAACGTTAAAACTTGTAAAAACTATATGATGACATATATATGGATATATATATATATATATATATATATATAGTTAACATGATACTATGATAAGTAAACATATCATTAAGTATATTAACAATGAACTACATATGTAAAAACAAGACTACTAACTTAATGATTTTTAAACGAGACATATATGTAACGATTATCGTTGTAAAGACATTTAATGTATATATATATCATATTAAGAGATATTCATACATGATAATATCATGATAATATAATAATTTAAAATCTCATTTGATATTATAAACATTGGGTTAACAACATTTAACAAGATCGTTAACCTAAAGGTTTCAAAACAACACTTACATGTAACGACTAACGATGACTTAACGACTCAGTTAAAATGTATATACATGTAGTGTTTTAATATGTATTTATACACTTTTGAAAGACTTCAATACACTTATCAAAATACTTCTATTTAACAAAAATGCTTACAATTACATCCTCGTTCAGTTTCATCAACAATTCTACTCGTATGCACCCGTATTCGTACTCGTACAATACACAGCTTTTAGATGTATGTACTATTGGTATATACACTCCAATGATCAGCTCTTAGAAGCCCATGTGAGTCACCTAACACATGTGGGAACCATCATTTGGCAACTAGCATGAAATATCTCATAAAATTACAAAAATATGAGTAATCATTCATGACTTATTTACATGAAAACAAAATTACATATCCTTTATATCTAATCCATACACCAACAACCAAAAACACCTACAAACACTTTCATTCTTCAATTTTCTTCATCTAATTGATCTCTCTCAAGTTCTATCTTCAAGTTCTAAGTGTTCTTCATATATTCTACAAGTTCTAGTTACATAAAATCAAGAATACTTTCAAGTTTGCTAGCTCACTTCCAATCTTGTAAGGTGATCATCCAACCTCAAGAAATCTTTGTTTATTACAGTAGGTTATAATTCTAATACAAGGTAATAATCATATTCAAACTTTGGTTCAATTTCTATAACTATAACAATCTTATTTCAAGTGATGATCTTACTTGAACTTGTTTTCGTGTCATGATTCTGCTTCAAGAACTTCGAGCCATCCAAGGATCCGTTGAAGCTAGATCCATTTTTTACTTTTCCAGTAGGTTTATCCAAGGAACTTAAGGTAGTAATGATGTTCATAACATCATTCAATTCATACATATAAAGCTATCTTATTCGAAGGTTTAAACTTGTAATCACTAGAACATAGTTTAGTTAATTCTAAACTTGTTCGCAAACAAAAGTTAATCCTTCTAACTTGACTTTTAAAATCAACTAAACACATGTTCTATATCTATATGATATGCTAACTTAATTATTTAAAACCTGGAGACACGAAAAACACCGTAAAACCGAATTTACGCCGTCGTAGTAACACCGCGGGCTGTTTTGGGTTAGTTAATTAAAAACTATGATAAACTTTGATTTAAAAGTTGTTATTCTGAGAAAATGATTTTTATTATGAACATGAAACTATATCCAAAAATTATGGTTAAACTCAAAGTGGAAGTATGTTTTCTAAAATGGTCATCTAGACGTCGTTCTTTCGACTGAAATGACTACCTTTACAAAAACGACTTGTAACTTATTTTTCCGACTATAAACCTATACTTTTTCTGTTTATATTCATAAAATAGAGTTCAATATGAAACCATAGCAATTTGATTCACTTAAAACGGATTTAAAATGAAGAAGTTATGGGTAAAACAAGATTGGATAATTTTTCTCATTTTAGCTACGTGAAAATTTGTAACAAATCTATTCCAACCATAACTTAATCAACTTGTATTGTATATTATGTAATCTTGAGATACCATAGACACGTATACAATGTTTCAAACTATCATGTCGACGCATCTATATATATTTCGGAACAACCATAGACACTCTATATGTGAATGTTGGAGTTAGCTATACAGGGTTGAGGTTGATTCCAAAATATATATAGTTTGAGTTGTGATCAATACTGAGATACGTATACACTGGGTCGTGGATTGATTCAAGATAATATTTATCGATTTATTTCTGTACATCTAACTGTGGACAACTAGTTGTAGGTTACTAACGAGGACAGCTGACTTAATAAACTTAAAACATCAAAATATATTAAAAGTGTTGTAAATATATTTTGAACATACTTTGATATATATGTATATATTGTTATAGGTTCGTGAATCAACCAGTGGCCAAGTCTTACTTCCCGACGAAGTAAAAATCTGTGAAAGTGAGTTATAGTCCCACTTTTAAAATCTAATATTTTTGGGATGAGAATACATGCAGGTTTTATAAATGATTTACAAAATAGACACAAGTACGTGAAACTACATTCTATGGTTGAATTATCGAAATTGAATATGCCCCTTTTTATTAAGTCTGGTAATCTAAGAATTAGGGAACAGACACCCTAATTGACGCGAATCCTAAAGATAGATCTATTGGGCCTAACAAACCCCATCCAAAGTACCGGATGCTTTAGTACTTCGAAATTTATATCATATCCGAAGGGTGTCCCGGAATGATGGGGATATTCTTATATATGCATCTTGTTAATGTCGGTTACCAGGTGTTCACCATATGAATGATTTTTATCTCTATGTATGGGATGTGTATTGAAATATGAAATCTTGTGGTCTATTGTTACGATTTGATATATATAGGTTAAACCTATAACTCACCAACATTTTTGTTGACGTTTAAAGCATGTTTATTCTCAGGTGAATATTAAGAGCTTACGCTGTTGCATACTAAAATAAGGACAAAATTTGGAGTCCTTGTTTGTATGATATTGTGTAAAAACTGCATTCAAGAAACTGATTTCGATGTAACATATTTGTATTGTAAACCATTATGTAATGGTCGTGTGTAAACAGGATATTTTAGATTATCATTATTTGATAATCTATGTAAAGCTTTTTAAACCTTCATTTATAAAATAAAGGTTATGGTTTGTTTTAAAAATGAATGCAGTCTTTGAAAAACGTCTCATATAGAGGTCAAAACCTCGCAACGAAATCAATTAATATGGAACGTTTTTAATCAATAAGAACGGGACATTTCAAGTTGCTCCCCCTAGAAAGTATCTACTCCCCCTAAACACAAGATCCCAAGAATAAGTCCCAACAGATCTAAGGAATATCAAGTACTATACTCTACCATGCCAATCTCGTTGATCAAGAACTTTAGCCTAAGTTCATCTAAAGTCTTAGTGAACATGTCAGCTAATTGCACTTTGGTAGGCGCAAAGTATAACTCTACATCACCTTTCTCTACATGGTCCTTAATGAAATGATAGCGAATATCTGTGTGTTTAGTCTTAGAATGCTGGACCGGATTGCTTGTAATTGCAATAGCACTTTGTGAATCACAGTAAATTGGGGTCTTAGAAAACTTAAAGCCATAGTCTGAAAGTTGAATTTGCATACACAAAACTTGTGAACAACAATGAGCTGCAGCAATGTACTCAGACTCAGCTGTTGATAAAGACACACAGTTCTACTTTTTGGATGACCAACTAACTAGCCTATTCCCCAACATCTGAATTGATCCAGATGTACTTTTTCTATCAACATGGCAACCTCCATGATCCGCATCAGTGTAAGCAGTGATATTGAAATCGTATCCATGAGGATACCAGATCCCAAGGTTAGGTGTACCTTTAAGGTACAGAAAAATCCTAACAACCGCTTTGGAATGAGATTTCTTAGGGTTTGACTGAAAGCGGGCACAGACAATTACAGCAAGTGTAATGTCGGGTTGACTTGCAGTCAGATACATTAAAGAACCAACCATGCTTCAATAAAGCGTAATATCAAAGGGTTCCCCATTAGTATCATCATCCAGTAAAGTCCTCATTGGGGTTGTCATTGGTTTTAAAGCAGTCATTTTAAAACGTTTTAGCATATCATTGATATACTTTGTTTTACTGAGAAAAATCTCGTTTGGTAATTGTTTTACTTGTAACCCCAAAAAGAAATTTAACTGGTCAAGCATGCTCATTTCGAATTTTTTGGCCATAAGGTCACCAAATTCTTTGCATAAGGCCGGGGACGTGGAACCAAAAATAATGTCATCAACGTAAATTTGAACCAAGAGAATGTGACCGTGGTTTTTACGGATGAATAGCGTTGTATCAATCGTTCCACGAGAGAAGCCGTTGTCCAGCAAATACTTTGTTATGGTCTCGTACCATGCACGGGTGCTTGCTTCAGACCATATAAAGCTTTCTCCAAGTAGTATACGTGATTTGGATGAATGGGATCGACAAAGCCTTCTGGTTGATCGACATAGACTTCCTCTTGAAGATGACCGTTCAGAAAAGCAGTTTTGACGTCCATTTGAAACACCGTGAACTTCATGTGAGAAGCAAATGCAAGGAAAAGACGAATAGCCTCAATCCTAGCAACCGGAGCAAATGTTTCGTCATAATCAATACCCTCTTGTTGTCGATATCCCTTGGCCACAAGACGTGCCTTATTCCGAACCACAATTCCATCAGAATCCTTCTTGTTCTTAAAAATACACTTAACCCCTATTGGTCGTTGACCAGTTGGTCTTGGAACCTGAAATACCCCGTCCTAATCCATCTGGACGAAGTCATATACATTTGATCCCAGAGCGATGATCGACTCCAAATGTCCTTAAAAATGAGCAAATGCACAGCGAAAGATTTCTTTCATACCTGAGAATAAACGTGCTTTCAAGTGTCAACCAAAAGGTTGGTGAGTTCATAGGTTTATCTTAAAACAATAAAATTCATCATTTTGATAGACCACAAAATTTAAATGCTGCATGGTACAAATGGGCCCAAATCCTATACCCACCTGTAATGTACATGCTATATCTTTTAAATACAGTACATCTTTCTCGTGTACGAAATTATTTTCATAAATCATAGTAACCTTACACATATCTTGTGCACAAAAATAACATACACATAACCTGTGTATAAAATCATTCTCTCGATATATAACATTCACATCAACTGGTGGCAATTATCATGTCCACATAATTCAATGGTGGTAATTATCATGTCCACATAATTCAATGTTGGCAATTATCATGTCCACATAATTCAATGGTGGCAATTATCCTGTCCACATAATTCAATAATAATCCGCAGAACTTCTGTCTGCATAATAATTCATTCGAGGAATGTTTTGCTTGTGTCTATCTCGTCAAATATTTATAAAAGCATTTCATGTATTCGCAGTCCAAAATATATTTCAAAAGCATTTAATAAAGCAGTTGTAAAAACAGCGCATGTATTCTCAGTCCCAAAAATATAAAGAGTAAAAGGGAGCAAATGAAACTCACATAATGTATTTTGTAGTAAAAATACATATGACGACATTGAATAAGTGTAAGGTTGGTCTCGGATTCACGAACCTATATCATTTGTATATATATTAAAACATATAAGAAAAATTAAATAATTTCATTTATTATTTATATAGTATTTATATATTTAGTGTCGTAGTTTATATATAATTTGTACTAAATTTTAATATATTTTATATTTTAAATAACATGTTATATATGTATTTATTTTGTATATACATAATAGAAATGTTAATATTTTTAATATATGGTTATAGGTAGTATTTATATAATTATAGTGTAAGTATATTTTTATATGCAATATATTTATTTTTTATGATAATATAATAATAATAATGATAATGAAATTTTAAATAAAAGGTAGTTTTAATAATAATGAAAACTTTTTATAGTAATGATACTAAAATTTGACAATGATAATAAAAATGATAATACTAGTAATATTAATAAAAATAAAATTTTTAATAAAAATGATAATTTTTAGAATAATGGTTCTTTTAATAATAATAATAATTATGATAATATAATAAAAAGTAATAATAATGATTCTAATAATGATACTTATATTGATAATAATACTAATAATACTTATATTTATAATAATACTAATAATAATAATAATAATAATAATAATAATAATTATAAAAATGATAGTAGTAATAATAATAATAATAATAATGAAAAATAATAATAGTTATAATATTTAAAAACTACCTTTAGAGCTTTCCTAAAAAAATACCCCAGACAGGGCTCGAACCCTTGACCTCTTGTTCAGCCCAAACTCATCCTCTAATCATTAAACTGCTTCTGTTGTTCTGTTATATTTCAATTTCCATATTATTATTTTTTTAACCTATTAACCTGTGAGTTCTACTTCTCCTTTTTCATTATTTCCATTCATCATCTATACCCTTTGTCATTTCATCTTATCATTATGATCTAATCATAATCATATATATCATTAAAAATCTTTATGTACGTCACCTTTATAGTATCATGATCGTGTATTCTAATCTAGCCGTGGCCACATCATCATCATTAACATAATGTTATAACATCATTGTATATACATCCGTCATCATCATATTCATATATATCGATTCCCATTTTCTTTCATTATTCTTTTGGCCCAAGTAAAAGAAGAACTCACGGCCCAACTTGAAATTAATCACGGCCCATATACATATACGCTACGGCCCATAGTATACCGAATTGCTCTAATACCCCAAGTGTTATGTGGTAATCGGTTTCTTTTATATATAAAAAAACGCAAATACTAAGGTGGAAACAAGATTACACATGGAGTAGGTTTGATCGATAGTTTTAAAAGGGAGGTAAATTGTTTACAAAGTCATTATCTTAGCTGGCAATCACCAAATCCCATAACTAACATGTACCAACTATCTGCTTTTAGTTTAATATTATTATAAATAAATCTATAGTCACCTTTATGATTTTCCTTGTTCTCCCGTTCCTCCTTCGCATTCACTGTTTTCAGAAAAATAAAAACTGCAGTTGCAGTTGAAGTCGTACGTGGTGATGGCGATTATTATCGTGGTGATGGTTTTGTTCGAATAAGGAAAAGAAACACGAATAGTAATGGATGTTGAAAATAGCGAATGTAGATGGTACTCGATGATATTGTAACACGAAGCAAGCTGAAACTTGAAGGTGTTAGGATTCGATTTATAAGAATGTAAAATGGTAATCGTTTAGTTTATGGTTTAATATTATTCTATGTTGAGGTTGTTTGAAATAAACAGTAAATGGGTTTCATAAGTTTTGAAATTGAGCTGTAAACAGAAAAACATGTAGCACGATTTTTAGTGGTTTTCTATGGTGTTTTAAACCGAACGTTTCACAAATGAATGGTGGTTTAAACAATGGATGATGGTGGTTTATATGGTTTCTATAATACCGTAAATATAGAGAGAGTAGATGGGAGAGAGGAAGAGAGAGAGAGAAGAAGATGGCGGTGGTGGGTGTTGGAGGTTCTTCACGATGGTGAAAGTGGTGATCAAGGAGTGAGTGGTGAAGGTTGGTGATGTTTCGCGAGGTGTATACGAAAATAGCTTATATTTTTACAGGAAACACTATTAAATACGATACAATTTTACACAAGATATTTATTTATTTAGAGAATGGATATACTTAAACCTTGCTACAACACTTATAGGCAGTGTACCTAATCGTACAGTAGTGTAGTTTTTAGTAAGTCAGGTTCGTTCCACAGGGAATCTTTTTAAACAAAGCTTAACGCTATATTAGTCTACTTTTATAAAAATACAAATATATATATATATAAGTAATATTATTATTATAAAGGGGGGTTTTTACCGTTTAATGACCGGTTTATCGATTTTAAAACTTTAGTCGCAGTTAAAACCAAATGTAAAGTATTAAAAATAAATACAAGACTTAAATTAAAGCGTAAAGTAAATAACGATAATGAAATTGCGAATAATAAAAGTGCGATAAAATAAACTTGCGATAATTAAAAAGTACGATAATTAAAAGTGCAATTAAATACAATAACAATAAAAATGCGATAATTAGAAGTGCAATTAAATATAAAATAAAGGAAATTAAATATGAAATAAAAGAATTATGCTTATTTAAACTTCCGTAATCATGATGTTTGACGTGTTGATTTTAGTTTTATGCCCATGGGTTAATTGTCCTTTGTCCTGGATTATTTAATATGTCCATACGGATTTGTCCATAATAGTCCATCAGTCATAAATATAAAGAGCGAAAGCCTTCGTCAAATTATTCTTATTCCCGAAGTCAAATATTCCAACTAATTGGGGATTCGAATTGTAACAAGGTTTTAATACTTTGTTTAATGAATACACCAGGTTATCGACTGCGTGTAAACCAAGGTTTTACTACTTTGTTAACAATTACACCAATTACCCTTGAATGTAATCCACCCCTGTTTTAATGAGTCCATTGACTATTAATCTATCCCCGTGTCCGGTCAAATGAACAATAATTCGTACTTATAAATATCCCGCCCATCGTGTCTGATTAAGCGTATGTGGTTATATATAAATACGTCGAATTATAAGTTTGTATATTAAATTAACAAGGTATTGTTTAGTTAATATAAAACCCATTAATAGCCCATAGTCTAATTTCCACAAGTGTCGTTCTTTTATCCAAACCCCAATTATGGTACAAAGCCCAATTACCCAATTTTTAGTAATTAGCCCAACATCATGATTACTTTGGATTAAATAAGCATAATAATAACTTAGCTACGAGACATTAATATAAAAAGGTTGAACATAACTTACAATGATTAAAAATAGCGTAGCGTTACACGGACAGAATTTCGACTTACACCCTTACAATATTCGCTAACATACCCTTATTATTAGGATTAAAATTAAAATTAAAATTAAAATATAAATTATATATATATATATTTTACGTATATAGATGGAGAGATGGATATATGATGGATATCTTGATTTTTTTGCGATCAGAATTCGTTTGCTTTTATAGGGATTTCCAAACCCTTTTGGCCTTCAAACTCCGCGAGTCGCGGAGTTTGCTTTTACAGCTCACACGAGTTTGGCTCTTTGTTTACTGACGGTTTTATAAATAAATATAATATATTAAATAATTATAAGAATTATTTAAATATTATATTTATGTGCATAGTTGACTTGTAATTTTTAGTCCGTTGCGTCGAGCGTTGAGAGTTGACTCATGTCCCGGTTCCGGATTTTCGAACGTCCTTGCGTACAATTTTATATTTTGTACTTTGCGTTTTGAATCTTGTACTCTTGTAATTTCGAGACGTTTCTTATCAATAATTGGAACCTCTTTGATTGTCTTTTGTACTTTTGAACTTTTTGGTCGTTTGCTGTAGCGACCCGGAAATTTCCGACCAAATTTAAACCCTAATCTCTATATGATTCCGACACGATAAGCAAAATCTGTAATGTTGAGTCTAGAAAGTTTGAAATCTATATTCGGATTATCAGTTACCCTTTGACCAAGCCTGACGATTTACGAACATTTATGTGTATATATGATATATACTTATTAATTGATAACGATTAACACAGTATTAGATATGTAAATATCAATATTGTTATTACTATTAGCAATATTAACTTGATTAATAACAATTATCATATTAAATTATTATGAGTGTTACCTCTAAAGTTAATATTAATATTATTAATTATTTTTATCATAAACAATATTAAAAACTATATTAATATTATTATCGGTATTTTTAATTATTATTATCAGCAGTATTGTTATTTATTATTAGTACTAAAATTATCATTATTATTATTTGTATTATTATTATGATATTACTATCATCTATATTATTAGTTTTGCTATTAAAATTAATATCAATGTTAAAATGATTAAATGGAACTATAAGTTTAATTATAATTATATAATTAATACATGTACAGATATATTTTTATAAGAAACTGTGTGTTCATGTGTAAATACAGATAAGTACGTAATTAAGATCAAATCACAATCAGACTGTTTAAATCGTTGAATTAACTTGCTTCTGTCACAATCTGCTTTATAATGTTTGTTTGATACCCTATGGAACGAATAATCTGTCTACTTTCAATTTTTATTTAAACTTCATCACCACCATGTATTATCATTTATGTTTCTTCAATCTTCAACACAACACCATTCTCTCTCATCTATATCTCTCTCATCCTTGTTCGAAAATCATCACCTCTCCATCACCACCCACTTCAAACTGTTGAACCGTTTACACCCACAACGTACCACCATCTATGGCTCACTCACTAAAACCGTCACCCATCACTACAACCTCACCATGGAACCACCTCTAGAACACCCACCTTTATATATATGTTTCTCGTTTTGTTGTACCCTCGTAAACCATCACCTTAACTTGTTTTTCCTGCTACTCGATCTTCCATCATCACCACACACCACCGTGACCTCCATCTTTCTCAACCACGAACTACCACCCTAACCCATCACTCATCCGCCACCATAATTAACGAGCCACCACCATTTTTTTTCCTCTCTCTCCTTCCTTCTTCTTCGTAAAGACACCCTTATACTAGCCGGCACCATTTAATTGTTTTATGTCTCCGCAACCTTTGTTTCTCTACTTGATCAAGACTAAACCATCATCAAATACTCATTGATTGCTATGGGATTCTGTTATAATTCGAAACCCAACAATCACATAAGTGCTACTGTTAGTGCTATTATTATTTTTTTTAGCAATGATGAGAATGATACAAGCATATTACTGTGATAATATAACAGCGAAAACAATGATAAGGAATGATGATGAGTGGAACAAAGACCCCACCGCTGTTTTTCCTGTCGTGGCTGCCAATCTACGAGTAATTATTAATCCATGAAACAGATTACATGAATTGGGCCGTAGCTAGGTTTGGGTTGTTAAAATAAAGGCCAAGCCCAATAAATCGATTAATGGGCTGTCATTTATCTGTTGCGCCAAATTACTTGTTACAATCGGTTACTATCTGTTTCTATCACAATTGCAAAGCCATCGTGATGCTTTTCTGGTTTTTACTCGACAAACTAACAAACACTCACATCATTCCATTGTTGATGATGATTAGGTATGATAATTTAAAATAATTAGATGTTTTGGTAATTGGGTGATGTTGTGATGATGAAGGAAACGATGATCATGATGTGAACGATTGTGATTTTATGTTATATATGAATGATGATGGAGTGATATGGAGATGATGATAGATATAATAATAACCGTATGAAAATAAGGATAATGAATAAAGATTATGGTGAAAGGATATGATAACGATGATTAAATTGTGAAATGGGTGATAATTAGTGATAGTAATCAGGAGGTTAACAGAGATATTAATGGTGATCACGATGACCCTATGTTAATGATGGTTTAAAAAGGAGAATTGATAAACTGCGAGTTTAGGTTAAAAAGATTTAACATATGAAAAATAACATAAAAGCAGTTAGCTCAGATGGTTTAGGAGTATGTGAGGGGAACGAGAGGTCGTGGGTTCAAACCCGGGCTAGGGCAGTTATGCTCTTTTTGAAGCCTTTTCCTCTTAAGGTAGTATTCTAATTATTATAATTATTAATATTAGTATTATTTTTATTAATCATTACTAATTTAATTATTATTACTATCATTAAAATCACTTATATTATTATCAATATTATTAAAAACAACACTTTTAGTAAAATTATCATTTTATTACTATTAGGATTATTATTTTTAACATGATCATTTTATTATTAGTATATCATTATTAATAAAGGTATTATTATTAGTATTATCAAAGGAATCAATATTATTAAAACAATCATTTTTAACAGATAAACATTTCGTATATAAAAATATACTTATTACATATATACTATAATCATCATATTAATACAACTTTTAATATATAAATATTACATAGAAGAAATTATGTGGTTATATGTGTTAATATATATATACTTGCTATAGGTTCGTGAATCCGAGGCCAACCTTAAACTTGATCAATGATGTTATATGTATTTTTACTACAAAATACAGTATGGTGAGTATATAGTCCCACTTTTAAACTCTAAATATTTCGGGATGAGAATACATGCATTTTATGATTTACGTTATGGACACAAGTGATTAAAATATATATTCTACGTTGAGTTGTACCACTGGCATACTTCCCTGTAACTTGGTAACTAATATTTACATGAGGTATTGTAAACGCGAATCCTGTTGATAGATCTATCGGGCCTGATAACCCCAACCGGACTGGACGACCAGTATTCAACGGTTGCACAGTACTTCGTTTCGGTGACTACACTTGGTACGGTGTAGTAAGATTTCATAATAAAGGGAATATGCGACGTTGATTAAATGTTAAGTATGGTTATCAAGTGCTCAACAACTTAGAATATTTTTTTTATAATTATCTTTATCTATATGAAATCTTGTGGTTCATAGTTATAACGCTGCTAGCATCAAACCTATATCTCACCAACTTTATGTTGACGTTTTAAAGCATGTTATTCTCAGGTACGAATTAAGTCTTCCGCTGTGCATTAGCTCATGTAAAGGACATTACTTGGAGTCGATCATCGCAATGGGACCAAATGTTGATGACTTCGTCCAGGAGGATTAGGACGGGTCTTCACAGGTGGTATCAGAGCGTTGGTCTTAGTGAACCAGGCCTTGCATTAGTGTTTCTAACTAGTAGTTGTTAGGATACATTAGCGAGTCTGGACTTTGACCGTGTCTACATGTCAAAAAGTTTTGCTTATCATTTTTAGTCAGAAAACATCTGCTTATCATCCTTAGGAAATTGCCTGCTTATCATTCTTAAGTCTAGACACGTCTTACTGCATTTAGTGCATCGATAGTGTATAGACAAAATTCATATCTTAGCATATCTGTTACTTTGGACTTTAGTTGACATCTTTTCAAAGATTCTCCGTAATTTACGGGATTTTGGTATTATATATACATATGTAAAGTATGTATTGAAGAGTACCAAATCTAACTTCTATAATCTATTTCATACCAAAAATTCATTTTTCCGATTATACAAGATGGATTCCGCATCTAGTTCGAATTCCTCAGATTACGACAGCTATGCCGATATGGATTTTCATTCAAGCTCCGAAGGCAGCATCACCGGAATGGATCAACCAATCTCCCATCATCTATTCTGGATGAATTGGGGGTGGGTTCGTAATATACTAAGTCATTGGAGACATGAAGAGGGTGATCCCTTCCATCCACCAAATTGCCCTCTTGGCGATGAACCTGAAGCACTTACCGGCGAACCTGTTCGAGAAACCATTTTCTCTCTCATTTCTAGAGTATCTCGTCACGATTATATACTATCCCATATTTCAGATCTTGTTCATTCGCTCACTCCAACCACCAATCATCCCGGTGTACTAGCAGAAGTTAACGAACTTCGCGCTCGCGTGACGGCTTTGGAGAATATGGTGCGAAGGTTACAAACACCAGCAGCAGCACCAGCAGCATAATCCGTACCACCATCATCAACACCGACAGTACCTATATCACCCTCAACCACAACCACGTCGTAAACCTCAACATCACAATTTGTACCTCGGATATCAACATCACACACCTCAATATCACTATCTGTACTTCGAGTATGATCTTCGATTATCTTCGCTTTACTTATCGTTCTATCTCATTTATCTTCGTTCGACATGGTAATTATGTAATCTTTAATGTTTTAGAGATCATGTAATCAAGTATTAACGATAAATCAAAAAAATTTAATATCTTATTGACTCATTAGATCCATGATTACATCTGAAGAAAATATATATACAAGTATATTTTCATAAAGATTGTAATTAAAAATTCTTTCGTACAAACTGTTAATGATGAAAATATTTTAACGGGTAGGTAGTACCCGAGGAATATTTAGATCTCACATTAATAAGTTACAGTGTATATTCTTCGAATCTGATTCAACGGTCATTTGCTATTCTACTTACAACCACCGATATTCGTATCTGTTCACCACCGAATAACCATTTTTATTCAAATTTCATATTTGGATTTTTATCTATCAGAATCCAACAAGTGGCATAATGAAGAAAACATTGGACAAAATAAAAAGTGTTAGAAACAAACAAATTAATTATGAGAAATTTTGTTAGGAATCCACGCTAACTGTTCCTAGTTAACTGTTCCCAGCTAACTGCTAATTCCGTATTACATTTTAACGCAATTTAATTTATTGTCATTTAAGTTCTGTTATTTATTTTACGCACTTTAAATAACGGGACACGTATACAAGGTTTCGATCTATCATATCGACCCATCTATATATATATTTCGGAACAACCATAGACACTCTATATGTGAATGTTGGAGTTGGCTATACAGGGTTGAGGTTAATTTCAAAATATATATATGGTTTGAGTTGTGATCAATACTGAGACCGGTACACGGGTCACGATACGTATTAATTAATTCGAATATTATATATTAAATTATATATGAATATATTGGACTAGTAGACAACTGGACTATTGGACTGCTAACTTTGGACAATTAAAATGAATTAAAATATTGATTATAACATATGAAACTAAACAATTCTTCAAGTTTGCCACTTGATTTCATCTTAAATCTCATTTATACCTCGACAGTTACAATTTGCGTTTAAATCTTCCATGATTTTTGAAAATCCCTCAATCGAGAAATTGAACTAATCGCACTTCATCTACGGAAGAAAAGATTTTTGCATATAGTTATGCACCTAAAAACTCTCGGAAACTGAGTCAACGTAGCAGTGTTAATTCCTTTAGTGTTATTATTACCTAAAATAACTTTACAATCCCTTTCCAAATTATCCAATTTTGTCACAGCTCCAGCAAATTAACTTCGACTTCTCAGTAAGACCAGTCTTATTATAATCTCGATATATACACCTTGTCCTTGCACCATCGTTATCGGAAAACCTTTTATATTCCACCATACTATCATAAGCGTTTAATCATCTAAAAACACAATTCGCCCGAAAACACCTTGGATTGATAACCGACGATTCAGATATGGCTGCATTAAATGCAGAGGAAACAGTAAAATTGTAGATGACCTAAATGGCCAAAAGTTTGATGATAAAGAAGGGAGTGTTAGGAACGCTCGATAGAAAATTTGGTACTGAAAAATGGATTGAGTTAACCGTGAAGGAAACAAAGAACAAATACAAGGACTGAACCTGCTTTCAAAGAATCCAAATGATTCAGTGCCTGCTGAAACCGTTAGTAAGAACGCTACTCCTTATTCTAAACCTTTCCAGCTGATATTCTTCATCATCATCTTATCTTAGATATTATAAGATATCTTCAAATCTTCTGTTATACAAATTCTCCATATTTCTGGAGATATTTTCACAACTATTCTTATCTGGGATCATTTATCTCTCCGTAATATCTGCATTACAATATAAAAGAAACTGTGTTAGTTTCTAAAATCTGAAACCTCCGAGTTTAAAATACGAATGTTTTGAAGCAGTGTTGGGAACTGATACATGAATTAGTATAATATAATGAAACTTGATCAACTTCATTATATTACAGTAAGTCATGTTAAGTTTCTAATGGAATGTGATGATTCACAGTACCGTCATCATGTGCCATGTTACACGGCTCATACATTCTATCCAATTCCCAAACATATTAGAAACATATCATCTTGATAGTTCTAACTTTTCAAGGATAATCTGGTAATTTGACAAATCAAAACCGTGCCATTACCATTTCTTTCTGAGAGCATTAGCTATGTTCATTCCAAATTTCATACCTACAAATTCCGGACCATTACAAGAGATGTTTAATTGAAAAGGAGGAAAAGAAAAAGAATGAAGCTCCGAAATAGAAATTGTAGTAGAAATCGCAGCAAATAGGAAAGAGCATTAACTGTGGATGATAATGATTATAGAAAACAAAAGCAAGGACATTGAAGTATAAGGGAAGATATAAAACCCAACAACCACTCCGAAAATTACAAACCGTGTATATCAATACGTATTGCAACGTAAAGATACGGGAGAATTAGAAACATTATAATTCCAAGAAAATCATAAAAGTGAATAGATTCTTCTGGCGGCAGATGAAAGAGAAGAATGAAAGATATGAAAGTTAAAAGTATAATAAGAATCAGGATTGGATGAAGCATATTAAGGAATAAGTAGAGGAAGAAAGAATAGAAGGTGTGGAGAATAATGAAACGGAGGAGGTAAATTTATAGTGAAATATCCGACAGTGAAATCAAAACAGATTGCCACATTAAATCAAAGAAGATTCTGATCCCTAAAGAACCAAATCTTATTACGTAAGATTTTCTTTAATTCCATAAATTCCGGAAAATCAATTCTAATCACGTCATCGATTAAAAACAATTCCATATTTATTCATTTCACTCTTTTGTGATAGCTTCACTCGTGCGCTTCACATGATCGAATTATTTTATCTATATCTTTCAATACTGATAAAACTCCATTAATACCTCATATTTGTCATGAAAACATTCCTATTGTTTCTATGACAACCTCTACTAAATTTCAGGGACGAAATTTCTTTAACGGGTGGGTACTGTAACGACCCGGAAATTTCCGACCAAATTTAAACCCTAATCTCTATATGATTCCGACACAATAAGCAAAATCTGTAATGTTGAGTCTAGAAAGTTTGAAATCTATATTCGGATTATTAGTTACCCTTTGACCAAGCCCGACGATTTACGAACATTTATGTGTATATATGATATATACTTATTAATTGATAACGATTAACACAGTATTAGATATGTAAATATCAATATTGTTATTACTATTAGCAATATTAACTTGATTAATAACAATTATCATATTAAATTATTATGAGTGTTACCTCTAAAGTTAATATTAATATTATTAATTATTTTTATCATAAACAATATTAAAAACTATATTAATATTATTATCGGTATTTTTAATTATTATTATCAGCAGTATTGTTATTTATTATTAGTACTAAAATTATCATTATTATTATTTGTATTATTATTATGATATTACTATCATCTATATTATTAGTTTTGCTATTAAAATTAATATCAATGTTAAAATGATTAAATGGAACTATAAGTTTAATTATAATTATATAATTAATACATGTACAGATATATTTTTATAAGAAACTGTGTGTTCATGTGTAAATACAGATAAGTACGTAATTAAGATCAAATCACAATCAGACTGTTTAAATCGTTGAATTAACTTGCTTCTGTCACAATCTGCTTTATAATGTTTGTTTGATACCCTATGGAACGAATAATCTGTCTACTTTCAATTTTTATTTAAACTTCATCACCACCATGTATTATCACTTATGTTTCTTCAATCTTCAACACAACACCATTCTCTCTCATCTATATCTCTCTCATCCTTGTTCGAAAATCATCACCTCTCCATCACCACCCACTTCAAACTGTTGAACCGTTTACACCCACAATGTACCACCATCTATGGCTCACTCACTAAAACCGTCACCCATCACTACAACCTCACCATGGAACCACCTCTAGAACACCCACCTTTATATATATGTTTCTCGTTTTGTTGTACCCTCGTAAACCATCACCTTAACTTGTTTTTCCTGCTACTCGATCTTCCATCATCACCACACACCACCGTGACCTCCATCTTTCTCAACCACGAACTACCACCCTAACCCATCACTCATCCGCCACCATAATTAACGAGCCACCACCATTTTTTTCCTCTCTCTCCTTCCTTCTTCTTCGTAAAGACACCCTTATACTAGCCGGCACCATTTAATTGTTTTATGTCTCCGCAACCTTTGTTTCTCTACTTGATCAAGACTAAACCATCATCAAATACTCATTGATTGCTATGGGATTCTGTTGTAATTCGAAACCCAACAATCACATAAGTGCTACTGTTAGTGCTATTATTATTTTTTTTAGCAATGATGAGAATGATACAAGCATATTACTGTGATAATATAATAGCGACAACAATGATAAGGAATGATGATGAGTGGAACAAAGACCCCACCGCTGTTTTTCCTGTCGTGGCTGCCAATCTACGAGTAATTATTAATCCATGAAACAGATTACATGAATTGGGCCGTAGCTAGGTTTGGGTTGTTTAAATAAAGGCCAAGCCCAATAAATCGATTAATGGGCTGTCATTTATCTGTTGCGCCAAATTACTTGTTACAATCGGTTACTATCTGTTTCTATCACAATTGCAAAGCCATCGTGATGCTTTTCTGGTTTTTACTCGACAAACTAACAAACACTCACATCATTCCATTGTTGATGATGATTAGGTATGATAATTTAAAATAATTAGATGTTTTGGTAATTGGGTGATGTTGTGATGATGAAGGAAACGATGATCATGATGTGAACGATTGTGATTTTATGTTATATATGAATGATGATGGAGTGATATGGAGATGATGATAGATATAATAATAACCGTATGAAAATAAGGATAATGAATAAAGATTATGGTGAAAGGATATGATAACGATGATTAAATTGTGAAATGGGTGATAATTAGTGATAGTAATCAGGAGGTTAACAGAGATATTAATGGTGATCACGATGACCCTATGTTAATGATGGTTTAAAAAGGAGAATTGATAAACTGCGAGTTTAGGTTAAAAAGATTTAACATATGAAAAATAACATAAAAGCAGTTAGCTCAGATGGTTTAGGAGTATGTGAGGGGAACGAGAGGTCGTGGGTTCAAACCCGGGCTAGGGCAGTTATGCTCTTTTTGAAGCCTTTTCCTCTTAAGGTAGTATTCTAATTATTATAATTATTAATATTAGTATTATTTTTATTAATCATTACTAATTTAATTATTATTACTATCATTAAAATCACTTATATTATTATCAATATTATTAAAAACAACACTTTTAGTAAAATTATCATTTTATTACTATTAGGATTATTATTTTTAACATGATCATTTTATTATTAGTATATCATTATTAATAAAGGTATTATTATTAGTATTATCAAAGGAATCAATATTATTAAAACAATCATTTTTAACAGATAAACATTTCGTATATAAAAATATACTTATTACATATATACTATAATCATCATATTAATACAACTTTTAATATATAAATATTACATAGAAGAAATTATGTGGTTATATGTGTTAATATATATATACTTGCTATAGGTTCGTGAATCCGAGGCCAACCTTAAACTTGATCAATGATGTTATATGTATTTTTACTACAAAATACAGTATGGTGAGTATATAGTCCCTCTTTTAAACTCTAAATATTTCGGGATGAGAATACATGCATTTTATGATTTATGTTATGGACACAAGTGATTAAAATATATATTCTACGTTGAGTTGTACCACTGGCATACTTCCATGTAACTTGGTAACTAATATTTACATGAGGTATTGTAAACGCGAATCCTGTTGATAGATCTATCGGGCCTGACAACCCCAACCGGACTGGACGACCAGTATTCAACGGTTGCACAGTACTTTGTTTCGGTGACTACACTTGGTACGGTGTAGTAAGATTTCATAATAAAGGGAATATGCGACGTTGATTAAATGTTAAGTATGATTATCAAGTGCTCAACAACTTAGAATATTTTTTTTTTATAATTATCTTTATCTATATGAAATCTTGTGGTCCATAGTTATAACGCTGCTAGCATCAAACCTATATCTCACCGACTTTATGTTGACGTTTTAAAGCATGTTATTCTCAGGTACGAATTAAGTCTTCCGCTGTGCATTAGCTCATGTAAAGGACATTACTTGGAGTCGATCATCGCAATGGGACCAAATGTTGATGACTTCGTCCAGGAGGATTAGGACGGGTCTTCACATTTGCGTCTTCAATTCGTCGAATCTGTCTTTTGTCTTCACCTTTTATTATTTAAACGAATATCACTTGTAAATAGAACAATTGCAACTAAAAGCTTGTCTTTCTTGAGGAATAATGCTATGAAATATATGTTCGTTTTTAGCATTATCAAATATTCCCACACTTGAGCGTTGCTTGTCCTCAAGCAATATCGTCTTGAAATACTAGAATCACTTCTTTATTCTTCACACTTTGTACATCAGTGATTTCTATACGGTGGTATAAACAATGGTAGTAACGATATGGTTTACAGTCCCACATGACTATAAAAATTTAGATCCATTAAGGAAATTGGATCTTTATGAAAACATTTGATCTTTTGAAAATTAAATCTAGTTTTTACCCTAGATAAGTTTTCCGGAATAACCCTTCACCGGTGTTTGCAAAATATTTTTGTGAGTTTGGTGGGTTTCAGATTTGAAAATTTTAGCTCAAAACTTATGGTTTTGTGTCACCCACTTGCTAACCTTGTATTTGGAAAGCAACACGTCCAGTTTACTTGTCCCGTATATTACCTTTCGGTAAACTACCGTCCGATTGTAAAGGAAAGCGTTGAACAAGCAACTGTTAAGGCAATGTCCCCTGACATGCTTTTAATTATGGTCTATAACGTGTCGGACGCAATTACTATCCTTGGTAGGAGCAATAGTAAAGCTCACCCTTATGATTTTTCGGTCTGGCACAAGGTCCTGTCTTTGACCACTATGCAACCACCGTTCTTACGGTTGACACCCGATTTAGTTCAGGTGACCTAATGAATTCCAGGTGAATTCCTAGGATTTTACGTTCAATGGTAATGAACGCATTGAAAATAGGGTTTTCAGAAAACAAATCGGTTTATAATTTTGATCAAAATATTTTCTCGTTCAAGCTCGAGTTTAGATATCATTGAATTTCATGAGTTTGAATTCTCAATCTTTAAGGTCAATCTCTAGGATTGAGTAATATCAGTCTTAAAAGCTGATTTTTGATCTTTTAAGGAGATTATCCTTTCTGGGGATCTGATTCATTAGTCTTATCCAGCTAATTTGCATGGTGCCCCCCATTGTACGAGATAAATCCTTCTCATGATTAGGATAAATCTGACCACTTGGCGACCCTATTTAATGCTGAGGTCCGTAGATTTCCTGCTGATTTTAGTGATGACTTTTCTAGATTTTTCGTCAACCTACAGCTGGTCTGGACGACAACTTCATGACCTAAATCAAGAAGCGCGTGTCTTTTTCGGAAGACTTTACTTCCTTTTGATGATGGAATTGATTCATCGTGTAGATCCATCTTTCTTACAGTAAATCAGGTAAAACTTTTTAGTTTAGTCCAAAGCAAAAGCATTTTCAGTTATTTGTACAAAAATATGTGATAAATGTTTAAGATAACTTGGTAAATTTTCCCACACTTGGCTTTTATTTTCCTTTTTATCGTCCTCTATTCCATTTTAAATGAATTTTAACATTTTGGTTTGTTTCTCAATTTATGTCCTTTCCGAGGTAACAATAATTTCGGTGTTAAAACCTAGTTTTATCGTTCATAAATATGTATAAACATGATTTTGAGTTCATTTAATTGAAAATTTTGAAAATTTTTACTAGAATTGGGTAGTCAGTATATAAGACTAGGGCTGTTCTTTATTATCAGAGAGCACTAGATTCTAATACAACTACTGATTTACTAGTATTTTTAATGGTAACCAAGTGTATAAAGTAAAAAAAATTTTAAAATCCGAAAGAATTTAACCCCTTCCCACACTTAAGATCTTGCAATGCCCTCATTTGCAAGAAATCAGTAACAATTTAAATTATTGAGGGTGATTTGTGTGAAAATGATTAAATTTTACCAAAGTTTCCAAACATATTGGCGTTTGTTTGCTGAATGATAAATGGTGCACATCATTTGTTCATTCCGTCTTGTTGTTATTTCACATATATTTTGCATCTTGTCGTCAAAATTAGTTGCTTTTGCTGAACTTAATGCCAGTCTTTGAAAATGCGTTGTTTTACCCTGTTGTGTACATAAGATAAACTGCAAACATAAATACATATTTTTGAAGTTTGGTATATTACCCCACATTCAAAAATTATTAAAATCTAGGAATAAAAGTTAGAAAATTATAAAAACTATTACAATATTAACATAAGTATTAAACGTATCAACATTACAAATTACAAAATAAATAAAACTAAGTAGACTAGGGATGATACTGGTACCAATAGGGATTCCAAGCATAACCATAGGTGCTATAAAATGCTTCGGCAGGGTCATACGTAGGATACGGTGGTTGCATCTCAATAGACCAGGGAGGGAATATGGGTTTTGGTGTAGGAATATAGTTTCTACCTATATGTTGGCAATGAGCTATGATTTGGTTCTGATGAACTTGCCAATCTTCAAATGCTCTCTGTCTAGCATTTTCGTACTCCTGTGAAGCTATAAACCTTTGCATTTCTTGCATCTCATTTCCCCCTCCTACATTACCTTGCTGTTGGTTTCTCTCAACCTGTGGATGTCTACCATGGTATTGTACTGCGGCGTTATTTCGCCTCTTCAAAACTTTCGCACCATGGTATACATTTAAACCTATAGTATCGCGGGGTTCTGGTTCTTCTACTAATAATCCCCCCCCCCCCGACTTATATCCACACCGAGATATTCAGCAATCAAAGTAATAAAAATACCACCTCCTATTATGCTATGCGGTCTCATCCCCCTAACCATAGCTGATAAATAATAACCCACACAATAAGGTATACTTACAGCGCTTTGTGGGTCTCGAATACACATATGGTAAAACAAATCCTGTTCATTTACCTTTTCCTTGTTCTTACCTTTTTGTGTAATCGAATTAGCTAAAAACCTATGAATCACTCTTAATTCAGCTCTATCTATATCCAAATAAGAGTAATTTCCCCCTTTGAATCGGTGATGGCTTGTCATTTGACTCCACACACCGTGTGTATCAAAATTTTCATCTATCTTTCTACCGTTTAGTATCAACCCTCTATAATCAGCAGATGCTAACTCCTCAGGCGTATATATACGTAAAGCCTGAGCCATGTCTAGTAAAGACATGTGGCGCATCGAACCGCCTAGCAAAAATCTAATAAAAGATCGATCGGTTAAACTAGCTACCCGATCATTTAATTCTATACTACACAACAATTCTTCACACCATACTTTATATACAGGTCTACGCATGGTGAATAAATGTACCCAGTCATTAAAAGTAGAATTACCATACCTCTGTACAAGTAATTCCCTAATTGGCCCGGCCAATTCTACAGCTTCTAAGGGTCTCCATTCTATGACCCTCGGTACCTCAACAACTTTAGAATGAAGCGTATGCAACCCCCTTTGATACTTTGGATAATCTATCCAAAGTCTGTCAAATCTCAGGTTCGGGTGCAAATCTTCCAAGTGCATATCAGAAAAGGTCATGACTGGATGAGGTATATCCTGCTTGTAGTAGTTATCCACCTCCTGTTGTTCCGCATTCTCAACAGGAGCATTGCGGGCTTGGGATGAAGATTCACCCCTTTCAGTCTGCAAAACACATCAAACACAATTTTTGTACATCCAAATATGCATTAGTGTCAGCAAAATCATCAATCAAAATAATTACAATGACATGATCAATTTATATCAAACTTAAGCTCATTTTCATATTTTCATCAAATCTACACTTTTTCAAATAAGCATATACGAAAATGTTCGCCAAGTTCATAAGCATTCAACTCAAATAACATATCAAAATAATCATTACTAGCAATTAAACAAGTTTCAAATGGCATTATCTCTCAAAAATCAAGTTCATGAATTTTAGACTTGAAAAAGTCCACTTTAATTCTCAAAATCATGTTTAGGCTCAAAGTTTGGATCATTTAACTACCTAAACATGTTACACTACTTAATTTAGCAACAATTCATGACAAAAATCGGCCATAACCTGTTTATATCAAAAAGCCCCAAATTTGCTCAAGAACACAAACCCTAGATTACTCAAAATTTGAAGTTTAAGGCTTCTAATCATGTTAAATAGCATCAATCTAGGTTATACAAGCATAATACATAAACAATTTAAGCCTAATTACACTAAAAAGCATCAAAATCAAATTGGGAAAAAATTGCTCAAGAACACTAATTTTCGGATTAAATGGTGTTTAGGTGTAGAAATTTACCGTTTTTCTTGAGTAATTCCTCGATAGCATCCTTCTCAACATGATTTTAGTAAAAGATTTGATGATTAACGGTTAAAAATTGTGATTTTGGGGTGTATTTTTCGTGTTTTTTCGCTGTTATTTCGCAGTGTTTTTCTTTGTTTTGGGTTGGGACTGAGCTATTCGATCAGATATTTTTTTTTCTGTATTTCGGTCCTCCCGCGACTCGCAGAGATTTCCCCTTCAAACTCCGCGATTCGCGGAGTTTGGTATTTTTTTTTTTTTAAAAACTTATACTAATTAAAACAATTAAGTAATTAATTTTAAAATTTTGTTTCCCTTGTTATTTAGGACGAGGTCGTTTCGGATCGATGTCCTAGTCCGTCCCTCGACAAAATTTTAAAATTTGTCTTTTTGTAGCGATTGTTTTAAAATCTAAGATTTTTGGGTTTTTTTAATGTTTTTGGCATACTTTAATTCAATAGGATTAAAAATAATGATAATAAAAGTTCTCGTCCCTCCCTCGGGTAAAGCAATTTCGGTTCAAAGACCTAGTCTTCAACTTACGACGAATTTTAAAAATCATATTTTTAACTTAATGAGATAAAGTAAATTTTTGTTTTTAAATTCACACAACTTAAATATGAAATTCAAAATTAATATTAAAAATTCACACCAAACTTAAAATTTAAAATGCATAAAATTAAAAATTCATATTTTAATAATTAAAAATTCACACCAAACTTAATTTAAAAATTCATATTATAAATTCACACCAAACTTATATTAATTTTTCTAATATTTACAATTTTAAATATATTGTTTTTACAAAGTTTACAATATTAATTTAAGATTTAAATATTAATTTTAAAAACATGGTAAAAATAAAATTAAAAATCTTTTTGGCTTTTTATCCTACTTTAATCAATCAAATATTATCAAAAATATACGCCCCTCTTTTCGGTAAAGTAATTTCGGTTCCAAGACCTAATTTAACTCATGACGAATTTTTGAAATATTTTGGGTTGATTGATTAAAGATATTTATACCTTAAGAATAAACGTTAAATTTCGCAGTGATGTAATAAATTTTTGAATGATATTAATAATTTCGGTCGCCAAACCTAATTTTATTTAATACCAATTTAATACTTTTTAGCGAACAAATTAGCGTTTATTATCAAAAGGTTAAAAAAAAAAAACTGTACAGACTTACCTGTGAAATAGATTTCTTAGTTATATGATCTATCCCATTCATAAGATAGTCGGTTTAATTGGTTTTCCATAGCTACATAGGCGTAACCTCGAGCATTCAGTGTCTTTTCTTCTAAACATACGAACGGTCCGTCTCTGCATAAAGTAACAAATTCGGTGTTTGAATAGGTTTGATTATTTGAACATTTACCTCCATGTGACCATTTTCCGCATTTGTGACATCTTTCTAGGTTTCGTGCTCTTCTTTTCGCTGCGGATTTTGATTTTTCTTTACAAAATTGTAACTTATTATCTTCGCATCTGGATTCTTTTCTAACTCCGTCCATTCTTTCTCTGATTACTGATACTAATTCACTCGGAAGTATGTCATTATTACGTTTAGTGATCAAAGCATGTAGCATTAGACCATGGTTTAGTTCACAGGTAGTCTTCATTTTGTAAAAACCTAAAATAAAAATAAAAATTCAGAATGGGGGGAGAAGACTAGTTCTTTAGGGTCTGCTATGGAAAGACCATTCGGGTTCTATTTTCGAGAACTACACGAAAACAGACAATCTAACTCTAACAGAAATACATAAACCCCCTATACTTAGTTGAAATTGTGATTAACATTATTTTCAATTGAATCATCAACAACTTGTATATCTTTGACTTTTACTTCAATCCATTTGTTGATTTCCTCCGTAACTTTCACAAATTTAACTAACATTGCCTTTTCTTTTGACGATAAATTGGATATTAATCGGTTATATAACTTAAAGTTTCCTTTAATCTTAGCATCGTGAATCCGTTTATAAAGTTTCTTCGTTGAACTGTTAAAAATGGATTCATCTAATTTCGTATCATCAACTGCATTCTTTGTGATTGGATCATCATTAAGTGTTTCTTCATCTTCCCCACACTTATGCGTTTTTATTGGTCTAACAGTTTTGGTTTGTGAAGATCTAAACTTTCGGTTCACAAAGGTGATCGATGTATCACCATCCCTAAGTGTCATTCTACCTTCTCTTACATCAATGAATGCCTCGGTGGTTGCTAAAAATGGGCGACCTAGAATTAGAGGAATATCAAGCTTTTCCTCCATATTAATCACTATGAAGTTTGCAACAAAGGTCAAACTTCCCACGTTAACAAGTAAATTATTTGCTATTCCAACCGGGTGTTTAATGGTTTGGTCAAATGATTGAACACCTATTTTGGTTGGTTTTAATTTACCCATGCCTAATCTTTTGTATAAGGAAAGAGGCATAATATTTGCACTTGCTCCTAAATCTGCGAGTCCATTATATATAGCACCATCATTAAGTAAGCAAGAAATGATAAATTCACCCGGGTCTCATGCTTTAGTAAGTCGAGTTGGTTTGTAAACCTTTTTCGGGTGTTCTTTCCTTGGTTCTTTCATTTCTATTTGAATTTCTTGTTCACATTTTTCTTCGTTTCTTGGAATGGGAGGTTTGTATAGGAATTCTTCTTCATCACTCAAATTTGAATCCTCCCTATATTCCAGTTTTGATTTTTCATATGTTGTTGATAACATATTTATGTTTTCATTTTGAAGGTTTTCTTGGGTGGTGAAATTATGATTAACTTCATTGTCAACTTCCATCGGACCATGTATGTAATGTTTAACTCTGTGACCATTAACTTTAAATTCAATCCCATTTGAATTTATTAATTCTATCGTTCCGTATGGGAAAACTCTTTTGACTATGAATGGTCCAGACCATCTTGTTTTCAATTTCCCAGGAAATAGCTTGAATCGTGAATTGAAAAGAAGAACTCTGTCTCCTTCTTTAAATTCTTTTGAACTTCTGATTCTTTTATCATGCCATTTCTTCGTTCTTTCTTTATAGATTAACGAATTATCGTATGCTTCATGTCTTAATTCTTCTAATTCGTTTAGTTGACTTAATCGTAGACGTCTAGCTTCATGTAAATCAAGATTACATGTCTTCAAAGCCCAAAATGCTTTGTGTTCAATTTCTACTGAAAGATGACATGCTTTTCCATAAACAAGTCTAAAAGGTGTGGTTCCAGTTGGAGTTTTGTAGGCTGTTCTAAAAGCCCAGAGTGCATCCTCCAATTTAATGGACCATTCCTTCGGATTTGATCCTACGGTTTTCTCTAGAATACGTTTTAAAGCTCGGTTGGTATTTTCAACTTGTCCACTTGTTTGTGGATGATATGCGGTGGAGATTTTATGAGTTACTCCATATCTTTTAAGAACTTTCTCAAGTTGATTATTACAAAAATGAGTTCCCCGATCACTTATTAAAGCTTTCGGTGTTCCAAACCTTGCAAAAAGACGTTTTAAAAAGTTGACTATAACTCGCGCATTGTTAGTTGGGAGAGCTTGTGCTTCCGCCCATTTAGATACATAATCAATGGCTACGAGTATATATAGATTATTATGAGATTTTGGAAATGGACCCATAAAGTCAATACCCCAAATGTCAAATACTTCACATACTTGGATGACATTTTGTGGCATTTCATCACGTTGACTTATTTTTCCGGCCCTTTGACAAGCATCACAGGATTTGCAAAGAAGGTGTGCGTCTTTGTAAATTGTAGGCCAATAGAATCCAGCATCATAAACTTTTCTTGCTGTTAGTTGAGGCCCATAATGCCCTCCTGTTGGTCCTGTGTGACAATGGTTTAATATTTTACTAGCTTCATCTCCAAATACACATCGGCGTATTATTCCATCGGAACAACTTTTAAACAGGTGTGGATCTTCCCAAAAATAGTGTTTTATATCACTGAAGAATTTCTTTCGTCTTTGGTACGATAATCCTTTTTCAAGGAATCCACAAACTAAGTAGTTTGCATAGTCTGCAAACCATGGAATTTCATTATAATCTATCTTCAATAGATATTCATCAGGAAAGTTGTCTTGTATGGCCGATTCATTTAGAACTTCTAATTCGGGATTTTCAAGACGAGAAAGATGATCAGCGGCGAGATTTTCTGCTCCTCTTTTATCTCGGATTTCAAAATCAAACTCTTGTAAGAGTAAGATCCAACGGATTAATCTTGGTTTAGCATCTTATTTTGAAAATAGGTATCTAAGAGCAGAATGGTCGGTATAGACCACCGTTTTTGCTAGAACGAGATATGATCGAAATTTGTCAAAAGCAAAGACAATAGCAAGGAGTTCTTTTTCAGTAGTTGTATAGTTCGTTTGTGCTCCTTGTAATGTCTTACTAGCATAATATATAGGTTGAAATCGTTTTTCAATCCTTTGTCCTAAAACGGCTCCCATTACAAAATCACTTACATCGCACATTAGTTCAAATGGTAGATTCCAATTTGGTGTTATCATGATCGGCGCATTAGTGAGTTTTTCTTTAAGAATATTAAAAGATTTGATACACTCATCTGAAAAGATGAATGGAGCATCTTTTTCTAGGAGTTTATTCATAGGAGTGGCAATTTTAGAAAAATCTTTTATGAAACGTCGGTAAAAACCGGCATGCCCTAGAAAACTCCTAACTCCTCTAACATTGGTGGGATGTGGAAGTTTAGCAATTACATCTACTTTAGATCTATCCACTTCAATTCCTTCTTTTGAAATTTTATGTCCAAGAACGATGCCTTCTTTAACCATGAAATGGCATTTCTCCCAATTAAGTACTAGATTTGATTGTTCGCATCTAATAAGCATTCGTTCCAGATTAACTAGACATGATTCAAATGTATCACCGAAGACTGAAAAGTCATCCATGAAAACTTCCATGCATTCTTCTATCATGTCATGAAAAATCGCCATCATACACCTTTGAAAGGTTGCAGGGGCGTTGCAAAGTCCAAATGACATGCGTTTGTAAGCAAAAGTACCATAAGGGCACGTGAATGTGGTTTTCTCTTGGTCTTCGGGTGCTATTGGAATTTGAAAATATTCGAAAAATCCATCTAGAAAACAATAGTAACTATTTTCGGCTAATCTTTCCAACATTTGGTCAATGAAAGGTAAGGGAAAGTGATCTTTTCTGGAGGCGTCATTTAATTTTCTATAATCAATACACACACGCCATCCTGTTACAGTCCTAGTAGGAATAAGCTCATTTTTCTCATTTGTAATGACAGTCATGCCACCCTTCTTAGGCACGCATTGAACTGGGCTTACCCATGGACTATCAGAGATTGGATAAATTAGACCTGCATCTAGCAGTTTAATAATCTCTTTCTTAACTACATCTTGCATATTAGGATTTAGTCTTCGTTGGCGTTGCACATACATTTTATGACCTTCTTCCATAAGGATTTTATGTGTGCAATACGAAGGACTTATTCCTTTAATATCATGAATCTTCCATGCAATGGCTGGTTTATGAGCTTTCAACACAGAAATGAGTTGTGATTTCTCATTTTCAGTAAGAGAAGACGATATTATTACAGGTAATTCAGATTCACCATGTAAATAAGTGTATTCCAAATGGTTTGGAAGTGGCTTTAACTCTAATTTCGGAGGTTCTTCAATCGATGATTTGTATCGATATTTGTCTTCTTCTTTTAGCATTTGAATTTCTTCGGTTGTTGGTTCATATCCATTAGCTATAAGTGTAGCTAACATTTCAGCTTCATCAATTGGTTCATTACCTTCTTCTAAAGAACATTCTCCTGTTCCTAGTAATTCTGGAAATTCTTCTAATAATTCTGCATGTGCATCTATAGTTTGAATATAATAACATGTATCATCTGCAGATTGTGGTTGTTGCATTGCTCTATCAACTGAAAAGGTAACACTCTCGTCCTCTATACTTAGGGTCAATTTCTTACCGAACACGTCTATCATTGCTTTAGCCGTGTTTAAGAATGGTTTTCCTAATATGAGAGGAACTTGAGAATCTTCTTCCATGTCCAGAACAACAAAATCTACTGGAAATACTAAAGTACCAACTTTAACTAGCATGTTCTCCATTATCCCTCTAGGATATTTTATTGATCTATCGGCTAGTTGTATGCTTATTCTGGTTGGTTTCAATTCTCCAAGGTCTAGTTTAGTGTATAGTGAATACGGCATTAAATTTATACTAGCACCTAAATCTGCCAATGCTTCTATTGAACTAAGACTACCCAGAAAACATGGAATTGTGAAACTTCCTGGATCAGATAGTTTTTCTGGTATCTTATTCAACAGCACTGCTGAACAATTAGCATTCATGGTAACAGCCGAGAGTTCTTCCATTTTCTTTCTATTTGAGATTAGATCTTTCAAGAATTTAGCATATCTAGGCATTCCTGAAATTACATCAATGAAAGGAAGATTTACATTTATCTGTTTAAACATATCCAAGAATTTGAATTGCTCGGCTTCAAGTTTCTCTTTCTTCATTTTACTCGGGTAAGGAAGTGGTGGTTGGTATGGTTTAACATAAGGTTTAGCCTTAACTGTGTTATCTTCATTAACCTTTTCAACTACCGGTTCATTTTCCTTATCTTGATTAGGTTGTGGTTCTTGTGGAGTAGGAATAGCTTCATCAGAAGTTACAGGTATTTCAGGTGGTTTAAGTGTTGTACCACTTCTTGTGGTAATAGCTTTAGCTGTTTCATTCCGGGGGTTAGCATTTGTATCACTAGGTAGACTTCCCGGTTTTCTTTTACCTATTAACCTTGCTAGGTTACTTACTTCTTGTTCCAGATTTTGAATAGAAGCTTGTTGATTTCTAAATGCTTGAGCATTTTGTTCATTGGTTTGTTTTTGAGATGTGAAAAACTGCGTTTGAGTTTCAACAAGCTTCGTCATCATATCTTCTAAATTCGGCTTTTTATCATCGATTTGTTGTGGTGGTTTGTTTTGAAAATTAGGTCTTTGCTGATTATAAGTATTATTGGATACTTGTTGATTGCTAGGACCTTGTTGGTTGTTGTATGGAATATTTCGGTTATAGTTCTGGTTTTGATTGTAAATAGGTCTTGGCGGTTGATAATTATTCTGATAATTATTTCCAGGCCTTTGGTTTATATATGAAATATTCTCTCTTTGTTCCATTGTTAATTCAATACTGAGACAATCTTTTGTCAAATGTGGTCCTCCACACTGCTCACAACTAATTCGTATTGAGTGAATATCTTTAGTCATCTTTTCCATTCGTCTCTCCACAGCATCTATCTTTGCGGAAATGGAATCTAAGTCATGGCTAGAATCGGCTCTAGCTGTTTTAGATGATCTAACGATATCTTTTTCTTGGTGCCACTCATGTGAGTGGGAAGCAGTGTTATCAATAATTTTGTAAGCATCGGTTTCGGTTTTCTTCATAATGGAACCACCAGCTGCTATATTTATGTCTTTTCTTGTAGTGATGTCGCATCCTTGGTAGAATATTTGTACTATTTGACAGGTGTCTAAACCATGTTGCGGACATCCTCTTAACAACTTTCCATATCTTGTCCATGCCTCATATAGAGTTTCATTTGGTTTCTGTGTGAACGTAACAATTTCTGCTTGAAGTCTTACGGCTTTAGATGCAGGAAAGAATTGTTTAAGAAATTTGTCAACTAAAACATCCCATGTATTAATCGCCCCTTCAGGTAACGATTCCAACCAATCTTTGGCTTCTCCCTTTAAAGTCCAGGGAAATAACATGAGATATATCTGTTCATCCTCCACTTCTCGGATTTTAAATAGTGTGCAGATCCTATTAAAGGTACGTAAATGTTCATTTGGATCTTCCTTCGGTGCACCACTAAATTGGCATTGATTAGTCACCATGTGTAGAATTTGTCCTTTGATTTCATAATCTGGCGCATTAATGTCTGGATGAGTAATTGCGTGACCTTGGCCAGTACGTTTAGCTCTCATTCGGTCTTCCATACTTAAAGGTTCCAGATTCTCCATAATTGAATTTGTTGAATCGGAATCACTAGAGGATTCTGATTTAATGGTTCGTTCCTCAACAATCTCTGTTTGAATGATTGGTGGTTCCGGAGGAAAGTTTAGTGGTTCAGGATCTACGAATCGTTCCTGAATATTCTCCGGATTCTCAATTGTGAGGTCGGGTTCAAAAAATGGATTATCAGAAATTTGAACTGAAGTACTTGGTCGACTGGATGACGATTCTAAAGAAAAATCAACGGCGGTAATATTTGCTAAATGTCTTGATCTAGTTACAGGTGGTGAACGTACAAAAGGTGGTGAACGTCTTGCTCGGTGCATTCACTGAATATCCTATTAGTTTTAAAAAGGAAAGAAAAATTATAATAAGTTATCCAATCAATAGACTTTTCTGATTTTGCCCACGTTTTGAATAGCTAAAAGATGCAGCAGAGGGGCAGGATTCATTTGTTCTCAATATAATTGAGGACTGTTTGGCTCCAATAACCCGGTCCACGTACAAATTCAACTATTACTACGAACCAGAAAATTTTGATGTCTATCAACTTAACCACTTAAAATAAATTTTCGTAATTTTAAGAAATATAGATAAGAAGTATAATAAAAATCTATGTCCTAAAACTAGAATAGCGAGAAATAAGAAAGAAAAAGAGCGTGTCGAAAAAGGTCGAAAAAGAAAAATGGTTGAAAAATAAAAGGTGACGGAAAAATAAAAGAAACTTATAAAACTTAAAAACACTTGACTAACCTAACCTTATTACTATAACTAACTTAAAATTATAATCGCAAATTGAGATTACTAATTGGAATGATAATTGATACATAGGAAAAAGTCGTCTAAAAATATTAAAGCTTACAGGAAAAACTAAATCCCAAATGGAAATAACTTAAAAAGAAACTAAAACTTAAAAAGACGTCGCAAAATTCTAAAGTACCTAAATCTTAGTCTAAAGAAAAAGCACTTAAGGAATTCTACGGCAAAGCCTAAAAATCTAGAAGTAAAAAATAACTATGGCAAAAACTAAGTTTAAAACTAAATATGAGCGAAAAATACAAATATTACGCTAAAACGATTAAAAAGGGACAAAATATAAAAATATACAAAAAGTTGTAAAAAATACAATTTTTATAAAAATATTATTTTTATATTATTTATTTAATAAAACTACTAATTTTACAATTTAATTAAACTAATTTAACAAAATATTAATAAAAACTAAAATAAATAAAAAGTAAAACTTAAAATAAAACTAATTATAATAATAATAATAATTAGGGTTAAATAATAATAATAATAATTAATTACCCGTAATTAATTGCAGTTTAGGGTTTCTGTCGCGTGTCAGAGTTACTTCGCGACTTGCGGTATTCAAAGCATCAAACCCCGCGAGTCGCGGGGTTCCAAATTTCAACTCAGGTACAGTTTAAATTGACGCGTTTTTTTTTATTTTTTTTTTATTTTCTGTTTATAATTTTTCTGTTTATATAAAAAAAATATGTGTATAATAAAAACTTATATTTAAAACAAAACTAGAATAAAAAATAGACTACTTTATAATTTTATAAATAAAAATCTTAAAGCTAGATATATATATATATATATATATATTTTTTCGGTTTTTTATATTTATAAAATATTTTTATAAAATAAATTAAATAAAACTTATATTTTTACAAACTAAAGAAACTTTATAAGACTTAAATATTTATCAAAACCTTAAAAATACTTATATTTTTGTTTTTCTTTTTATATTTTCGAATATTTAAAACGTATTTTTATAAAAACGAATTTTAATAAAAGTAAACTAAAAATCTTTTTTTTTATTAGCGTTGCGCTTCCGGCGTTTAAGAGCTCTCCGGCAGCGGCGCCAAAAATACTTGATGTTTCGCGAGGTGTATACGAAAATAGCTTATATTTTTACAGGAAACACTATTAAATACGATACAATTTTACACAAGATATTTATTTATTTAGAGAATGGATATACTTAAACCTTGCTACAACACTTATAGGCAGTGTACCTAATCGTACAGTAGTGTAGTTTTTAGTAAGTCCAGTTCGTTCCACAGGGAATCTTTTTAAACAAAGCTTAACGCTATATTAGTCTACTTTTATAAAAATACAAATATATATATAAGTAATATTATTATTATAAAGGGGGGTTTTTACCGTTTAATGACCGGTTTGTCGATTTTAAAACTTTAGTCGCAGTTAAAACCAAATGTAAAGTATTAAAAATAAATACAAGACTTAAATTAAAGCGTAAAGTAAATAACGATAATGAAATTGCGAATAATAAAAGTGCGATAAAATAAACTTGCGATAATTAAAAAGTACGATAATTAAAAGTGCAATTAAATACAATAACAATAAAAATGCGATAATTAGAAGTGCAATTAAATATAAAATAAAGGAAATTAAATATGAAATAAAAGAATTATGCTTATTTAAACTTCCGTAATCATGATGTTTGACGTGTTGATTTTAGTTTTATGCCCATGGGTTAATTGTCCTTTGTCCTGGATTATTTAATATGTCCATACGGATTTGTCCATAATAGTCCATCAGTCATAAATATAAAGAGCGAAAGCCTTCGTCAAATTATTCTTATTCCCGAAGTCAAATATTCCAACTAATTGGGGATTCGAATTGTAACAAGGTTTTAATACTTTGTTTAATGAATACACCAGGTTATCGACTGCGTGTAAACCAAGGTTTTACTACTTTGTTAACAATTACACCAATTACCCTTGAATGTAATCCACCCCTGTTTTAATGAGTCCATTGACTATTAATCCATCCCCGTGTCCGGTCAAATGAACAATAATTCGTACTTATAAATATCCCACCCATCGTGTCCGATTAAGCGTATGTGGTTATATAGAAATACGTCGAATTATAAGTTTGTATATTAAATTAACAAGGTATTGTTTAGTTAATATAAAACCCATTAATAGCCCATAGTCTAATTTTCACAAGTGTCGTTCTTTTATCCAAACCCCAATTATGGTACAAAGCCCAATTACCCAATTTTTAGTAATTAGCCCAACATCATGATTACTTCGGATTAAATAAGCATAATAATAACTTAGCTACGAGACATTAATATAAAAAGGTTGAACATAACTTACAATGATTAAAAATAGCGTAGCGTTACACGGACAGAATTTCGACTTACAACCTTACAACATTCGCTAACATACCCTTATTATTAGGATTAAAATTAAAATTAAAATTAAAATATAAATTATATATATATATTTTACGTATATAGATGGAGAGATGGATATATGATGGATATCTTGATTTTTTTGCGATCAGAATTCGTTTGCTTTTATAGGGATTTTCAAAACTTGGGGCTCCGCGACTCGCGGCCCTTTTGGCCTTCAAACTCCGCGAGTCGCGGAGTTTGCTTTTACAGCTCACACGAGTTTGGCTCTTTGTTTACCGACGGTTTTATAAATAAATATAATATATTAAATAATTATAAGAATTATTTAAATATTATATTATATTTATGTGCATAGTTGACTTGTAATTTTTAGTCCGTTGCGTCGAGCGTTGAGAGTTGACTCATGTCCCGGTTCCGGATTTTCGAACGTCCTTGCGTACAATTTTATATTTTGTACTTTGCATTTTGAATCTTGTACTCTTGTAATTTCGAGACGTTTCTTATCAATAATTGGAACCTCTTTGATTCTCTTTTGTACTTTTGAACTTTTTGGTCGTTTGCGTCTTCAATTCGTCGAATCTGTCTTTTGTCTTCACCTTTTATTATTTAAACGAATATCACTTGTAAATAGAACAATTGCAACTAAAAGCTTGTCTTTCTTGAAGAATAATGCTATGAAATATATGTTCATTTTTAGCATTATCAGTTGGTCCTCGGTCATGCATGGAAAGAGGGAGAAGGTGATGGAGATTTGAGGTGGTGCAAGCCATAGATGGTTTTGTTGATCGAAGACACAGAAATATGAAAATAGAAATACAGAATTGTGGTGTTAGATGTTCACTAGAGAGAAAGAAATATGGATAGGTGATGGATATATCTCTATATGTGTTTGTATGCTTATATGTATATGATTTTAGATCATGATTGAGTCAAAAGTAGATATATAATAATAATAAGGAATTAAAACGTGCCCATCAAATAATAACTCTGCCAACACTATTAAGCTTTCAAATTAGGGATTGGTAGCTCGTACTCCGTTGTTAAACAGTGGCGAATAAGAGTCTCCGGAAAAATCCCATATTTTTAAGTTAAATATATTTATTTATTTTGGTCATTATAATATAAATTTCGATCATTAATTTATTAATTAAAAAGTACATCAACTGTCCCACTCATTTATGGGTAAAATAAAAAAGTGTTAAAATTTAATAACTAAATCCTAAATACATTTTTAGCAAGCCTAAAATTTATAAAACTCATTTTCGGATCATCGTTTATTTTAAAATTACATAAGTTCCTTCTTAACTCATTTACTATTCATTTAATAACAATTGAGCGTCACCATCGTTTACGAAATAAATTTGAAATCACAAAATATATATTTAATATACCTTATTTATATACATAGATATGTTTTGAAATATTAATTATCATAATATCATATTTTTATTTTATTTTATATACTTAGCTTTAATAACAACAACATATAATATTTTAAATTATATTTCAAATTGTTGTTATATATATTCATATGTTTAAATATTTATGTATCTATTTACAAATAGTGGTTCGTGAATCGTCGAGAATGGTCGAAGGTTAATTGAATATATAAAACAGTTCAAACTTTTTTTTTTGAAACTCAATCTTACAGACTTTGCTTATCGCATCGAAATCATATAAAGATTAAGTTTAAATTTAGTCGGAAATTCCCGGGTCGTCACAGTACCTACCCGTTAAAGAAATTTCGTCCCGAAATTTGAGTGAGGTGGTTATGGCTAACAATAAAAATGTTTTCATGACGAATATGAGTTGATAAATTAAGTTTTATCATCATTGAGTAATATAGATAAAAATAATTCTATTATTCGAAGTGTACGAATGAAGCTATCACCAAAGAGTGAAATAGGAAAGTAAAGATTCTTCTTAACTTTTGACAGAGTCAGGGTTGAATTCCGGAATTCAAGGAATTTAAAGAAAATCTTCGAAATCTAAAATATTTGATTCTTCGGCGAATAAGGAAATTAAGATCTCTATAATTAAATACGGTGATCTACCTCGATTACTCTGTCTAATATTTCCCTTATAAGTTAAGCTCTTCCGTTCCATTATTCTCACCATTCCTATACTTTCTTTCTTAGTTCATACATCCAAAAGATTGTAAAAAATGCTTAATCCGGTTCTAATCCTTGGTATTTTCCTAATTATCATTTCTGTCATCCTTCTTTTCAATCTTCCACCAGAAAAATCTGTTTACTTCTACTATTACCTTGGGATGATACTATTCTTAATTCTACTGTGTCTTTATATTGTTATTCGTATTAATATCCAGGGTTTGTAACCTCCGTGTTGTTATTGGGCTTTATATTTTTTTTATATTGGAACTCTTTGCCTTTTTATTCTCTTCTCGACCTCTAGTAAAGCAAGTAATGGTCCAGAATTCATAAGTATGGAGTTTCGAATGAACATCATGTTCTAAACAAGAAAGAACGTATTAGCACGATTTGATTTGTCAAATTACCAGAATATCCAAAAAAGACCGAATCATCAAGAAAATATTTTTTTTTTTGATATTTTTGAGGTTAAATATAATACAAGAGTCGTGTAACATGGCACATGATGACGGTATAATCTGTGAATCATCACATTCCATTAGAAACTCAGCATGACTTTCTGTAATATAATCACGTTGATCAAGTGTCATTATATTATACTAACTCATGCATCAGTTCCCAACATTACTTCAATAACATTCACATTTTAAGCTCGAAAGTTTACAGAATATAGAAACTAACAGTTTCTATATGATGTAACACTGATAGCCCGCAGAGATTAATGATTTCAGATAAGAATAGTTATAAAAATATCTTTAGAAATATGGAGAATATTTATAATGAAAGATACGATGATATCTTGGAATTTCTAATATCGAAGGATGGTGAAGAAAATTTGTCCGCAAGAGTTTGGAGTCAGAAGCAAGGTATTCGCTAAAGATTTCATCAGAAATAGAATCATCAGGATTCTTAATGTACAAGTTTAGTCCTTGTGATTTGGTCAGAGACTCCTTCGTAGTTTGCTCAATCAATTTTTCAGTTTCAAACTTTTTCTGAGCTTTGCCAACATACAATTCTTTATCATCAACTTTTGGCTGTTGAGGTCGCTTACAGTTTTTGTTGCTTCATTCAACTTTTCAAAATTCAGAGTATTAATTCGCAGACTGGGTGCTTTTCAGAATTTCAGAATGGAAGATCATAGTTGTAAGAGATAAATGTTATATGGATACATATAACTGTTGATGTGGAAACGTTACGAGACTCACAATACAGATTTACTGATTTCCGGTAACTGGTATGGCAATTCTTGTTACAAGATGCGGATGAGTACATGATGAGACTTCAATAGATAAATATAGTGATTTGTCGGAGAGATTTAAACCAAGGAGCGATGAGGTTGCTGGTACATCTGCTGGTAATATGGTGAAATATAAAAGGTTCTCCGGTAACAATAAAAGAGCATTCATATAAATCAAGGTGATAATAAGGTTGTTTCGAACGAAAAGTAGAAGTTGGCTTGCTAGAGCTGTGATAAAATTTGCTACTTTGAAAGGGATTACCAAGTTATTTTGGGTAATAATAATGCTAAAGGAGCTATCACAGATACGGGTTAAACGTTTTACTCAGGTTCCGAGTGTTTTCATGTGCATAACTATATGCGTCAATCTCTTCTTCCATATATGAAGTGCGGTTGGTTCATACTCTCGATTGAGGTGTTTTCAAGAATCATGAAAGGTTTGAACGCAGATTGTAATCGTCAAGATATAAATGGGGTTTAAGATGAAATCAAGTGGCAACTTGAAGAACTATTTAGTTTCATATGTTATAATCAGTATTTTAATTCATTTTAATTGTCCAATATTATTCGTCCACAGTCGATAGTCCACAGTTAATAGTCCAGTAATTCATATATAGTTTAATATATTATATTCGAATTAATTAATACGTGTCGTGACCCGTATACGTCTCAGACTCGATCACAACTCAAACTATATATATTATTGTAGAATCAACCTTAACCCTGTATAGTTAACTCCAGCATTACTGAATATAGAGTGTCTATGGTTATTCCAAATAATATATATAGATGCGTCGATATGATATGTCAAAACCTTGTATACGTGTCCCGATATTTAAAGTGCGTAAAAATAAATAACAGAAATTAAATGACGATAAATAAAGTGCGTAAAGTAAATAACAGAAATTAAATGACGATAAATAAAATTACGAGAATGTAAATTGCGATAATTAAATTGCGATAAATAAAATGTAATACGGAATTAACAGTTAGCTAGGAACAATTAGCTAGCATCTCGTTAGCGTGGTTTCTTAACAAAATTTCATATTGTTAATTTGTCTGTTTCTAATCAATTTTTTTTATTGTGTCCATTATTTCTTCATTATGCCACTTGTTGGATTCTGATAGGTCAAAATCCAAATATGAAATTGAATTTGCATGAAAATAGTTATTCTTTGATGAACGGATACGTATGTCGGTGGTTATAAATAGGATAGTAAATGATCGTTGAATCAAATTCGAAGTATGTACAATGTAACTTATTAATGTGAAATCTAAATATTCCTCGGGTATTACCTACTCGTTAAAATATTTTTACCATTAACAGTTTGTACAAAAGAATTTTTAATTACAATCTTTATGAAAACATATATACATATATATTTTCTTCAGATGTAATCATGGATTTAATGAGTTAATATGATATTAATCTCATTTGATTTTTTGGTTGGAACTAGAATGAATAATCTCTAAAACTTTAGAGATTATATAATCGCCGTGAAGAACGAAGATAATAGATGTACAACGATACGTAGAACGATGATTATACTCGAGGTATAGAATGAGATGTTGAGGCATGGATTGTTGATGGTACTGGTGCTGTTACTGATGGTACTGTTGGTGCCGGTGATGTTGTTGAAGCTGGTATGTTTTGCACTATATTTTTTCAAGGCTACAACTCGGGCGCGAAGCTCGTTGACTTCTTCTATTATACCGGGATGATTGTCGGTTCGGACGAGCGAATGAATGAGGTTTAGAATCTGAGATAATATATGATCGTGACGAGATTCTCTGGAAATGAGAGAGAAAATGGTGTCTCGAACAGATTCGCCGGTAAACGCTTCAGGTTCATTGTCAAGAGGTGAATTTTGTTGGTGAAAGGGATCGCCTTCTTTGCGTCTCCATTGATTAAGTTGACTGCGAACCCATCAGATGAATTGGGGATGGCTGATTGATTGATTCATTATGGTGACACCGCTTTCGGAGCTTAGGTGAATATCCATGTCGGAATAGCTGTCGGAATAACTATCGGAATAGCTATCGAAATCTGAGGGACTCGAACTGGTTGAGGAATTCATCTCGTACGATCAGATGAAGGATTTTTGATAAGAAATAGATTATAGGATGTAGATTAGTACCCTGCAATACATAATTTACATATGCATATATAATACTAAAATCCCATAAGTTACGGAGGAATCTACTGAAGCTGTTAGGCAAAGGTAACAATAACAGATACGCTAAGATATGAATTTATCTATACACTGTCTATGCAATAGAGGCAGTAAGACATGTCTAGACTAAGAATGATAAGCAGGTAATTTTCTAAGGATGATAAGTAGATGATTTTCGACACGAATGATAAGCAAAACTTTTGACATGCAGACACGGTCAAAGTCCAGACTCACTAATGCATCCTAACGACTTATCAGTTAGACACACTAATGCAGAACCGGTTCGCTAAGACCACCGCTCTGATACCAACTAAAATACCCCATCCTAATCCATCTGGACGAAGTCATCAACATTTGATCCCAGAGCGATGATCGACTCCAAGTAATGTTCTTAAAAATGAGCAAATGCACAGCGAAAGATTTCTTTCATACCTGAGATTAAACATGCTTTCAAGTGTCAACCAAAAGGTTGGTGAGTTCATAGCTTTATCTTAAAACAAAAAAATTCATCATTTTGATAGACCACAAAATTTAAATGCTGCATGGTACAAATGGGCCCGAATCCTATACCCACATGTAATGTACATGCTATATCTTTTAAATACAGTACATCTTTCTCGTGTACGAAACTATTTTCATAAATCATAGTAACCGTACACATATCTTGTGCACAAAAATAACATACACATAACCTGTGTATAAAATCATTCTCTCGATATATAACATTCACATCAACTGGTGGCAATTATCATGTCCACATAATTCAATGGTGGCAATTATCATGTCCACATAATTCAATGGTGGCAATTATCATGTCCATATAATTCAATGGTGGCAATTATCCTGTCCACATAATTCAATAATAATCTGCAGAACTTCTGTCTGCATAATAATTCATTTGAGGAATGTTTTGCTTGTGTCTATCTCGTCAAACATTTATAAAATCATTTCATGTATCCGCAGTCCAAAATATATTTCAAAAGCATTTAATAAAGCAGTTGTAAAAACAGCGCATGTATTCTCAGTCCCAAAAATATAAAGAGTAAAAGGGAGCAAATGAAACTCACATAATGTATTTTGTAGTAAAAATACATATGACGACATTGAACAAGTGTAAGGTTGGTCTCGGATTCACGAACCTATATCATTTGTATATATATTAAAACATATAAGAAAAATCAAATAATTCCATTTATTATTTATATAGTATTTATATATTTAGTGTCGTAGTTTATATATAATTTGTACTAAATTCTAATATATTTTATATTTTAAATAACATGTTATATATGTATTTATTTTGTATATACATAATAGAAATGTTAATATTTTTAATATATGGTTATAGGTAGTATTTATATAATTATAGTGTAAGTATATTTTTATATGCAATATATTTATTTTTTATGATAATATAATAATAATAATGATAATGAAATTTTAAATAAAAGGTAGTTTTAATAATAATGAAAACTTTTTATAATAATGATACTAAAATTTGACAATGATAATAAAAATGATAATACTAGTAATATTAATAAAAATAAATTTTTTAATAAAAATGATATTTTTTAGAATAATGGTTCTTTTAATAATAATAATAATTATGATAATATAAAAAAAAGTAATAATAATAATTCTAATAATGATACTTATATTGATAATAATACTAATAATACTTATATTTATAATACTAATAGTAATAATAATAATAATAATAATAATAATAATAATAATAATAATAATAATAATAATAATAATAATTATAAAAATGATAGTAATAATAATAATAATAATAATGAAAAATAATAATAGTGATAATATTTAAAAACTATCTTTAGAGCTTTCCTAAAAAAAATACCCCAGACCGGGCTCGAACCCTTGACCTCTTGTTCTGCCCAAACACATCCTCTAACCATTAAACTGCTTCTGTTGTTCTGTTATATTTCAATTTCCATATTATTATTTTTTAACCTATTAACCTGTGAGTTCTACTTCTCCTTTTTCATTATTTCCATTCATCATCTATACCCTTTGTCATTTCATCTTATCATTATGATCTAATCATAATCATATATATCATTAAAAATCTTTATGTACGTCACCTTTATAGTATCATGATCGTGTATTCTAATCTAGCCGTGGCCACATCATCATCATTAACATAATGTTATAACATCATTGTATATACATCCGTCATCATCATATTCATATATATCGATTCCCGTTTTCTTTCATTATTCTTTTGGCCCAAGTAAAAGAAGACCTCACGGCCCAACTTGAAATTAATCACGGCCCATCTCCATATACGCTACGGCCCACAGTATACCGAATTGCTCTAATACCCCAAGTGTTATGTGGTAATCGGTTTCTTTTATATATAAAAAAAACGCGAATACTAAGGTGGAAACAAGATTACACGTGGAGTAGGTTTGATCGATAGTTTTAAAAGGGAGGTAAATTGTTTACAAGGTCATTATCTTAGCTGGCGATCACCAAATCCCATAACTAACATGTACCAACTATCTGCTTTTGGTTTAATATTATTATAAATAAATCTATAGTCACCTTTATGATTTTCCTTGTTCTCCCGTTCCTCCTTCGCATTCACTGTTTTCAGAAAAATAAAAACTGCAGTTGCAGTTGAAGTCGTACGTGGTGATGGCGATTATTATCGTGGTGATGGTTTTGTTCGAATAAGGAAAAGAAACACGAATAGTAATGGATGTTGAAAATAGCGAATGTAGATGGTACTCGATGATATTGTAACACGAAGCAAGCTGAAACTTGAAGGTGTTAGGATTCGATTTATAAGAATGTAAAATGGTAATCGTTTAGTTTATGGTTTAATGTTATTCGATGTTGAGGTTGTTTGAAATAAACAGTAAATGGGTTTCATAAGTTTTGAAATCGAGCTGTAAACAGAAAAACATGTAGCACGATTTTTAGTGGTTTTCTATGGTGTTTTAAACCGAACGGTTCACAAATGAATGGTGGTTTAAACAATGGATGATGGTGGTTTATATGATTTCTACAATACCGTAAATATAGAGAGTAGATGAGAGAGAGGAAGAGAGAGAGAGAAGAAGATGGCGGTGGTGGGTGTTGGAGGTTCTTCAAGATGGTGAAAGTGGTGATCAAGGAGTGAGTGGTGAAGGTTGGTCCTCGGTCATGCATGGAAAGAGGGAGAAGGTGATGGAGATTTGAGGTGGTGCAAGCCATAGATGGTTTTGTTGATCGAAGACACAGAAATATGAAAATAGAAATATAGAATTGTGGTGTTAGATGTTCACTAGAGAGAAAGAAATATGGATAAGTGATGGATATATCTCTATATGTGTTTGTATGCTTATATGTATATGATTTTAGATCATGATTGAGTCAAAAGTAGATATATAATAATAATAAGGAATTAAAATGTGCCCATCAAATAATAACTCTGCCGACACTATTAAGCTTTCAAATTAGGGATTGGTAGCTCGTACTCCGTTGTTAAACAGTGGCGAATAAGAGTCTCCGGAAAAATCCCATATTTTTAAGTTAACTATATTTATTTATTTTGGTCATTATAATATAAATTTCGATCATTAATTTATTAATTAAAAAGTACATCAACCGACCCACTCATTTATGGGTAAAATAAAAAAAGTGTTAAAATTTAATAACTAAATCCTAAATACATTTTTAGCAAGCCTAAAATTTATAAAACTCATTTTCGGATCATCGTTTATTTTAAAATTACATAAGTTCCTTCTTAACTCATTTACTATTCATTTAATAACAATTGAGCGTCACCATCGTTTACGAAATAAATTTGAAATCACAAAATATATATTTAATATACCTTATTTATATTCATAGATATGTTTTGAAATATTAATTATCATAATATCATATTTTTATTTTATTTTATATACTTAGCTTTAATAACAACAACATATAATATTTTAAATTATATTTCAAATTGTTGTTATATATATTCATATGTTTAAATATTTATGTATCTATTTACAAATAGTGGTTCGTGAATCGTCGAGAATGGTCGAAGGTTAATTGAATATATAAAACAGTTCAAACTTTTTTTTTGAAACTCAATCTTACAGACTTTGCTTATCGCATCGAAATCATATAAAGATTAAGTTTAAATTTAGTCGGAAATTCCCGGGTCGTCACAGAACTAATCGCCATACTTTCAACCGTTCAAATTGATTGATCTCTTCTTGCATTGCAACCACCCAGTTCGGATCTAGTAAAGCTTGAGCAACCGTTGTTCGTTCAATCTTACTAAGAAAGGTAGTGTATAGACACATATTCCAAGTAGCCCTTCGAGTTGAGACTGGAGCAGATGCATCACCAATAATAAGATCTATTGGATGACTTTTAGTCCATCGGTTGTATGGAAGAGGTTGTACATCAGTGGTATCCATTAAAACATCAACCGTTGTTGACGTTGAGCCTTGATCCTCTTGATCTGATGTAACATGATCTAATGGATTCAATAGAGTATCTGGAGAAACAGCTGGAGTTGTATCAACTGATGAATCTTGAATAGGTTCAAGATTATCAGTAATAGGAGATGGTAGGGAGGATGAAGAAGCAACAGGTGAATCAGTTAGTGTTGTATCTTCATCAAAAAGACTTTGTTGAGTCTCCACAGTAGTTGACTGTGACGGTGTAACCGGTACGGCTTGAACATTTGAAATCTGTTGAGGTGCATAAAGACTATCAAACAAGATATCCAGTTCCTATGATGTAACCGTAGGAACACCCTTCGTCGAGAAAATTGAGTTTTGTGCGGAAGAAGAAGTAGCCAGGTTAGGATCGGGTTTTGAACTGAGTTGTTCAAAAGCCATTCCTGAAAATTCATCGAACTTGACATTTATGCTCTCTTTAATCGATTTTGTCCGTTTGTGATAAACCCGATAAGCAACTTTGTTCGAAGAATAACCGAGAAATATGGCTTGATCGCCATTTGGATCAAACTTTTCGAGGCTGTCAAAATCGTTAAGCACATAGCATATACAACCAAAGACACGGAAATATTTGACATTCGGGCGTCTACCATATAATAACTCATATGGAGTTTTATCAAAATGTTTATTAACAATACAACAATTTTGGGTATAGCATGCAGTTGAAATGGCCTCCCCCCACATTTTTGGAGGTAGTTTGGAGTAAGCAAGCATCGTTCGAGCTGCTTCGCACAACGTACGATTACGTCGTTCGACTACTCCATTCTGTTGGGGGGTCCGAGCAGCAGAGAAATGATGTTCAATGCCTTGGTCTTTCAAATAACTATCAAGCAAGTCATTCTTAAATTCCGTCCCATTATTAGTCCGAATGCTCTTAACATGTTTGTTAAAAGAGCGTTGAGTCTTTTTAATGAACTCAATGATAATGGCGGGGGTCTCTGACTTAGTTCGCAAAAGAAAAATCCATGTAAAACGGGTATAGTCATCGACAATGATAAGCACATGTTTCTTGCCACCGAGGCTAGAAATATGCATGGGTCCACATAAGTCCATATGCAATAGTTACAAAGACGATGAAGTATTGGGGTTTTACTTAAGTGAATGATTAGTCCGTTTCAGCTTACCCATCGCACATGATGGACACACATGATGCTTATCATAGTGAAAGGTTGGAATACCATCAACTATGTCTTTAGAGACTAGACGATTGATACCCTTGTAATTCAGGTGTGACATCCGATGATGCCATAACCATGAATTTTCTTTGGTAGAACGAGTGGCCAAACACATGGTTGTATGTGAAGGTGCATCATTGAGGTCAATAGTGTATAGTGCAGCACAATGTTTACCAACAAGAAGATCATTTCCTTCGGTGGATTGCACCGAGCATTGTCGATGTTCAAACAGAACTTTAAGATCTCCATCGCAGAATTGACTCACATTAAATAAACTACACCCCAAACCTTCAACATATGAAACCCGTTTGATTGTTATGCCATTTTGCACAAAATCTCCTTAACCCGTTATCGCTGCAATTTCATCATTTCCAAAAGTAACCGTTCCTAGGAATTTGTCAATGAAGTTGACAAGCAAGGATTTATCGCCCGTCATGTGTCGAGAACAATTGGAATCGATATACCAAACACAGACGTCGAAACCCTATAAATGTGAATTTCCTAGAGTTTAGGTACTCAAAGTTTCTTGGGTCCTCTACGGTTAGTACCAACAATAAACTTTGGATCAACGACAAGATAATCACGTAAAGCATCATGCAGTTTAGACAACAAAGCATCATTTAAAACCACATTACATGAAGCATCATACGCAATATCAAGTTTTACATCGTTATCAGAAGTCTTAACACACAACTTATTCCAAGTAGATGTTTTGTTCACAGATGAAAATTGAAAAACATGAGATGATTTCCTAGGCCGACTAGCAGATTGCGTTGGTTTAGTTGCTACTTTCTTAGTCGTGGACTTAGGAACCCATACAGATTTGTAATTCAAGTTTGGATTATGACATGTGACACGAAAAACACCTTTGTTAGTCAGACGTCCAAACTGTTCAGTTGACACATGAGATGATTGATTTTGCAAAATTTCTAATTTGATTTTACATTCTTTTGCATCATACTCACTTAAATCAGGTTTAGGACTTATGTGTTGTGTGGACTTAACTGATGTCGTTAAAAGACTCGCTTTTGAAGTTTTTGTCATTGGAATCATAGGAATCTTTTCAGTTGACACAGAACCATCGGGAGAATGAACCTTTTTGACAACAAATTGAGTTGTAGAGACAACTTTTGAACCACTATTGCCAAATTGAGAACGTAGAGGATTTTTAAGAATAGTAATGGGTTTTACATCCTTAGATGTTGTTGTTCCCTTCCCCTTCTTAGTAATCCCACCAATACATTCAAGCACATTGGTTTCAACATTAGACAATTGCTTAAGTGTGTTAGCCTGTTTCAGTTGAATTATCTTTTGTTTTAAGCTTTTAATCTCAAGACATAATTCTTCAGCAAAAACTATCACTTCACCCTCCTTAAAAGCATAGGAACATTCTTTCTTAGGCAGTGAAGGCAATTTATCACACAGAGCAAGCTTTTGTTCTAATGATTGGCACTTAAGTTGCAAGTCAATATTCTCCTTTTCTAGTTGAGCTACTATACGATTCAAATTACGTACAGCCGGTAAATGCAAATAATAATCGTGCAAAGGATCAAGTTGACTTTCAAAATCTATCAAAGGTTCAATGATCGGTTCAGTATGAGGTTCTTCTTTTTAATCTAAAGAATTTTGACCTAGAGATTCTGTCTCAAAGAAAACAGTTAGTTCATGTGCTAGGTCTTCACGAAAAACATTATCAGAACATGCAGGTAAAGTAGGTAGAATTGGTTTCACATCAAAAGTTGGTTCATCAAACACTTCATCTATGTTAACAATGCTAGAACTAGGTTTGTTAAACACGTCATTCTCAAGCATTATAATGTATTTCTCTAGCATGAGTGTAGGAATGTAAACCAATCTACGTGTCGGCACATAATTAGCACATTGCACATTCTTTTCAGTTTCAACAAGTTCCTTCAAGAAATCAGGATTTGATTTACCTATTTTTGCATTAATTTTCTCATACATTAAGCTAATTTGATTGTATTTTTTAGATTTGTGATTAACAATAATATCATCAAAAGCAGCATCAGAAGAATGCACAAAATGCAGTGGTAAACCAGCTTGAAAGTAATCAGAATGATATAATCCTGGAATCTTTTTGGAAGCTCCATCTAAGATCTTAGGATCTTCAAAACCCAACCCCCACTTTTCACCATGAATTGTTTTTGGTCTATTAATAAAAATCGTTTGTTTTGAAAGTTCCATATCCATGATAGCTTTGGATTGCTCTGTTCGATAGAGTTTTTCCTCATATCGAGCAAGTTGAGCTTTCATTAGAACAGACTCTTTTGACAACGAAGAGATTTCAGTGTCTTTTTCAATTATTCCGTTTTCCAAATGAATAATTTTCTTGTTTAGCTTTGAAAGTGTGGGTTCATGTTGGTTTTTTAAATCATAAAGATCTTTTTCCAAGAATTGAACTTTTTCTGCAAGTCGTTCAGATTTTAATCGATAATCAGTTCGTTCGACTTTAATCGGATGAATAGTCTTTTTAAGATCTTTCAACTCAGATTTCGAGGAGCTGAGTTGGATGGTCAACTTTTGCAATTCCGATTGTAATTTGGATGAAGATGGTTTGGTCTCAGAAAGTTTGATTTTATCTTTTAAAACGTTGTTTTCAGATTTTAAGCCTTTGACTTCTTTTGACATTGAGACCAGATTCTTCATCAAGTCATTTTGCATTTTTATAAAATCAGGTGAGATTTCAGTTGATTGTACCTCATCATCGTTAGATGTTGAGTCAGAATTCTCTAATGCTTCCTTAGCTTTGATGAGCTTAGTCACCTTGTAAACATTTGCAAGTTCCACATCTGAGTCTGAATCATCAGTCCAGTTAAACCAAGTATCATCAACCGGTTTCAGCTCTCCCCCAGTTTTCACAATCTTAGCCATTAACATTTTCTTCTTGTAGTAAGCTGCGTCCTTCTTCTTAGGCATCTTGCACTCACGAGAGTAATGACTAGCTTTGCCACAATTAAAACAGATTGAATCTTCCTTCTTGGAATCATCAGCACGTTGTTGTTTGGATTGATCAGCTTTCTTGTAGTACGAGGAAGATGATGAGTGTTTGCGTTGATTGCTTGATTTGCCTTTAAACATGTGTTTGTTCAAGGCGTTTGTGAACATGGCTACCATCTTGACTAATTCAAGGTGTGAATCATCAACATCAGAAAGATTCAACTCTTTAAAATCAGTTGATTCTTCAACAAGCACTTTCTTAGACAAGCTTTTGGAAAATGATTTGCTCTTCTTTTTGACAATTAGAGCAAGTGGATCGCCTGGAGAAGACTCTTTCCTTCCTTCTTGAAGTTTAGACACCTCAGGTTGGTAATGCATAAGAACTCCAACAAGCTCATGAATAGTCAACTTGTCAATCTCTTTGGTAGATCGAACAATGGTTCCATAAGGAAGCCAATCAGTATTGAGCTTTTTGAGGAATTTCATGTTGACTTCAGCATGTACTTTTACAATCTTACACATTTTCAACTCATTGAGAACACCATTGAAACGACGGTAGGTGTCCTTGAGTAGTTCTTCTGGTTCCTGCTTGAAATCTTCATACAATCCCAGAGCCTTATTCAATTTAGTAACGTTTGACATGTCATAACCTTCTTGTTATTGTTTGATCTCATCCCATATATCTTTTGCAGTAGTGTTGCTATCAACATTTTCAAATATCTCATATGGGATAGCTTGCATGACAATATTCTTAGCCTCTATGTCACCCTGAGCTCTTTCACGTTTATCACCAGAAAGTTCATAGACTGGAATTGGCATACCAGTATCCGGATGAAAATCAACAACTGGACCATCTCTTAGAGAAGCCCAAATATGTTTAGCTTTCTCACCCTTATAGTCTATGTACTGAGTAATACGATGAAGCCACTGAGTGTACTTGCCATCAAACAACACTGGAGGACGGGAATCTGATCCAATGATAAGAGTATCTTGAGTAGACATCATAAATTGAGGTAGATTCGGTATAGATTCGGTATTAAACATAATCTATGATCAGGGTTTAGTATAAAATCTAATAAGAATGTCAGATTCGGTAAATATTCGGTACTGTAGCAGATTCAGTAAGTGGTTCGGTACTGTAGCAGATTCGGTAACAATTGGGTATACCAGATTCTGTATCAGAAACTGATAAGAATCACAAGTAACACACCCAAATTCGGTATGGATTCGGTAACCACACAACTTGAAGCCTCAGAATACTTAAAACCAAAGAATTAAGTGAAACCAAGATTCTGATTCGGTAAATGACTCGGTAGTCAAATTCTGTAAAATATTATGTGTAAACTCAATCCAATTCCCTTGAATTAGATTCGGTAACCTTGCTGCACAAGAAAACAAGTTAGTAACAAACAGAATATCAATGATACCAAAGATTCAGGATACCGAATGTCAACTGTAGCAGTTGACAATACCGAGTCTAAGTCTAAAACTTAGAAATATAACAGAATCCTTTCTCAAACCACACCAATTAGCTGCGTATGATCAAACCGAATGTGATAGAATCACAAACACACCACAATCTGCAACACTTAAGATGAATTTCCAGTATTGAAGCAGATTCGGTATGACAGTTACGATACCGAGTGTTGATCAAATCTTTAAAACTTGAAGAATTGAAGAAATTGAACCAACAGAAATGTGATTTAACACCTCACGAACACAACTGAATCTTTAAATCTTCACAAAACACCAGAATCAAGCTTGAATTAAGCAATACCGAGAGTTTTAGCTACAAACTCTAAAAATCAACTTGATTCTCCATAATTGAAGTTAAAAAGCTGTAATGATGATCGAAACTCTTTCTAATAGGCCTAATACACCTTCGCTAAACTTATCACAAGAATCTGAACGTCAGATTATCAAATTCGATAATACCGAATCTGATTCATTTTACCGAGAGTATTCAGATTCTGTAATCTACAATCTCTGGATCGATATAGTGATGTAGAATCACTTCCTGGAAGCTCTGATACCAAATGATAGGTCAGATCATGTTGAGATTGAGAGAAAAGATAAGATAGAGTGATATTCGGTATATAGGAAGAAGACTCGGTATGAGAGAGAATCGGTACAAATTAAATTTCACAGCTTCTAGAACTCGGTTACAATGCAATGGCTATCTAATTAGGACTACTTAGGTTCCTTATATAGCCCTCTTCTAAGGAACCTTCATTTAAGCTTAATTCACATTAACACTATACAACTTCGGGGTCCTAACAATAAATACTCAATGTAAGTTATGTTCTCCTTTTTAAATTAATGTCTCGTAACTAAGTTATTATTATGCTTATTTAAATCGAAGTAATCGTGATGTTGGACTAAATATTAAAGACGGGGTTATTGAACTTTGTACCATAATTGGGGTTTGGACAAAAGAACGACACTTGTGGAAATGGGACTATGGGTTATTAATGGGCTTTATATTTGTTTAACCGAATGATAGTTCGTTAATTTAATATAGAGATTTACAATTTGAGGTAATTATAAATAACCACATACACTCGATTGAATACGATGGGTGGGATATTTATAAATACTAATAATCGTTCATTTAACCGGATACGGGGATGGATTAATAGTCAATGGACTCATTAAAACAGGGGTGAATTACATACAAGAAAAATTGGTGTAATTGTTAACAAAGTATTAAAACCTTGGATTACACACAGTCGATAACCTGGTGTAATCATTAACAAAGTATTAAGACCTTGTTACAGTTTAAGTCCCCAATTAGTTGAAATATTTGACTTCGGGTATAAGGGTAATTTGACGAGGATACTCGCACTTTATAATTATGGCCAATGGACTGTTATGGACAAAAACTAGATAGACATATCAAATAAACCAGGACAAAGGACAATTAACCCAAGGTAATAAATTAAAAATCAAAACGTCAAACATCATGATTACGGAAGTTTAAATGAGCATAATACTTTTATTTTATTTCTTATCGCATTTTAATTTTCGCTACTTTAATTATCGTCATTTATATTTTGCATTAGGTTTTAATTGTGACTTAAAATATAAAATCGACAAACTGGTCATTAAACGGTAAACCCCCTTTTATATATTATTACTATATATAATATATTTTGTACAAATATAATTGTTTAAAAATATAGTGTAAAATAAGTCGTCTCCCTGTGGAACGAACCGGACTTACTAAAAACTATACTACTCTACGATTAGGTACACTGCCTATAGTGTTGTAGCAAGGCTTAGGTATATCCCATCTGTAAATAAATAATCAAAACTTGTGTTATTTAATAGTATTTCCTAGTAAAAATATAACTATTTTGTATACACCCCTACGCACATCAATGCCTCATTCAAATCAAAGCAAATCTCATCTGTTGAGAATCCATTTCATTTACTTCATATGGATCTCTTTGGTCCTGTTGATGTGGCCAGCTGTAGTGGGAAGAAGTATACACTGGTTATTGTTGATGAATATTCCAGATACACCTGGGTATTCTTTTTGAAGCAAAAGAGTGAAGCTGCTGATGAAATTATCAATTTTATCAAAAGAATGGAGCTTTTAAATGGGCAACTGGTGAAACAGCTACGAAGTGATCATGGTACAGAATTCAGAAATGCTACATTTGAAGAATTTTGTGCTGATAAAGGTATTTCACAGAACTTTTCTGTTGTGAGAACACCTCAACAAAATGGTGTTGCAGAAAGAAGAAACAGAACTCTCATTGAAGCAGCAAGATCTATGTTAGCTGAGTCTGGGCTAAAAAATTCATATTGGGCAGAAGCTGTGAACACTGCATGTTTTACCCAGAATAGGTCTCTAATTGTGAAAAGACATCAGAAAACTGCTTATGAAGTTCTCAAAGGAAGAAAACCCTCAATCTCATTTCTTCACGTATTTGGCACTCCCTGTTTCATTCTAAATAATAGGGATCAGTTGGGCAAGTTTGATGCTTAGGCTGATGAAGGTATATTCTTGGGATATTACAACATGTCAAAGGCATATAGGGTTTTCAATAAAAGAAGGGGTTGTTTTGAAGAATCAATTAATGTTACATTTGATGAAACTGCCCCAGCCTCATCTTCCAGTCAAGAAGATGAAGAGTTATTGTTTGAAGAGCCTACTCAGCAAGCTCTTGACGATGAAGAGGAACCAGCTGCAAATCCCTCACCAATCCATGTTGCTGGGTTCTCTGATGATGAGATGGAACATTCTGTTCCATCTGTGTGTAAACCAAGTAGACTTACTGGCTCTACTGAAGTCCTACAACTTGGGTATAGGTCTACTGGTTCTGAAGGATCACAAGCTGGTACTGGTTACATTAATACTGAACAGCTGTCTCCAATTGCTGCTCATACCTTTGAACCAGCTGATGATCAAGATGCTGTGTGTTCCACGACAAGCTCACTCGTTCATAACACTAGATGGACAAAAGAGCATCCTATTGAGCAAGTCATTGGTAATCTGGCTAGTGGTGTTAAGACAAGAAGGCATGCAACCAGCAATTTCTGTATGCATGTAAATTTTGTGTTTACCATTGAACCTAAATGTCCTGATGAAGTAATCAAAGATCCAAGCTGGGCAGGAGCTATGCAAGAAGAGATCTTCCAGTTTGATAGGAATAAGGTTTGGACATTGGTACCTAAACCTGATGATGAAACTAAGAAAATCATTGGTACCAAGTGGGTTTTCAAGAACAAGATGGATGAAGATGAGATTGTGATCAGAAACAAAGCTAGATTGGTAGCTCAAGGGTTCAAACGGGAAGAAGGATTGGATTGTGGAGAGACTTATGCTCCAGTGGCTAGGATGGAAGCTATCAGACTATTCTTGGCGTATGCTACTAAGATGAACTTTAGGGTATTCCAGATGGATGTTAAATCTGCATTTCTAAATGGGAAGTTGCAAAAAGAAGTTTATGTCAAACAGCCTCCTGGTTTTGTAAGCAGTAAATATCCAGACCATGTCTACAAGCTAGACAAAGCTCTTTATGGCCTCAAACAGGCTCCAAGAGCACGGTATAAGACACTTCATGTGTATCTCACTGGTATAGGTTTTAAAGTTAGAACAATTGACACCACTCTGTTCTCAAAAGAAACAGATGGAGATCTCTTGCTGGTACAGATATATGTGGATGATATTATTTATGGATCTAAAAGTGAGAAACATTGTCAAAAATTTTCAAAACTTATGTCAAAGACATATGAAATGAGCTTACAAAGAGACTTGCAATACTTTTTGGGATTGCAAATTAAACAACTTGATGATGGAATTTTTATAAGTCAGGATAAATATATCAAAGATATGCTAAAGAAATTTGGTCTGACCTGTTTAAAAGATATAGGGACTCCAATGGCAGCAACTATTAAAATAGATGTTGATCCCAATGGTGAACCAGTCAATATCACTGAATATAGAGGTATGATTGGATCCCTACTTTATCTCACAGCCAGCAGACCAGATATTATGTTTGCCACATGTCTCTGTGCCAGATATCAAGCTGATCCTAAAGAGTCACACTTGCTAGCAGTCAAAAGGATATTTAGGTATCTAAAAGCTACTGCTAAACATGGTCTTTGGTATCCCAAAGACCAGGATTTTGAGCTAATTGGGTATTCAGATGCTGATTTTGCAGGGTGTAAAATAGACAGAAAAAGTACTACTGGTGGTTGCCAGTTACTGGGTGGTAGGTTAGTCAGCTGGACGAGCAAAAAGCAAAATACTGTGTCCACATCCACTGCTGAGGCAGAATACGTTTCTGCTGGTAGTTGTACTGCTCAAGTACTGTGGATGCAAAGCCAGCTGAAAGACTATGGTGTTCATGTTACAAAGACTCCAATCTACTGTGACAACACAAGTACAATAACTATCACCAATAATCCTATGATGCATTCAAGAACAAAGCACATTGACGTTCGATATCACTTCATAAGGGATCATGTTCAAAAAGGAGATGTGGAGCTACACTTTATTTCAACAGACCAGCAGTTAGCAGATCTATTCACAAAGCCCTTAGATGAGAAACGTTTTAACTATCTCATCTCTGAGCTGGGTATGCTTGAACTTTAAATAAAAGACAATTTTTGTTGGTGTGCTGCCTCTACAACATGTAGGGCAAACCAGTAAGTCATTTTTGTGAACTTACTGCCTACATATAAAACACTCAGCAGAACAAGGTCTTTTATATTTTGGTTACTCAAAATGTTTTTAATTGAAATAATAAATAGCTCACAAAATTAAATGATTCCTTAAATCTGAAACTCATTTACTCCCAATGATTTAAATTAAATTCATGACATATTAAATGTAACAAAGTATTTTGTATTTAATACAAAACTTACGTTGTGGTTTTTAAATTTTTTTTGAATTAAAACCTGCTGCATTTAATGTTGAATGGGAGGTATGAGTGTTCAAGCCGTATATACGTCAAATCATCAGTCTGTGTCCCCTCGAGTGTGCCAGTCTATCACATCTGCCCACGCGCCTGCTAATGGCAGTTGTCATTTTCTCTCTCCTGCCTTTTTCACCCAATCACAACGGTTAAAAGAGTGTTTTATCTTCTATAATAACCTTCGGTTATTCAGTTTTCAAATTCACACTCTTCTCTCTAAAATCCCCAAATCTTCAAATCAATTCATACATCCATCTTCTACGAAATCATCAATGGCAGAACAACAACAACATCAATCACCACCTGCTGCAAACCAGCCAGAGGAACAACAACCACATCAACAACATCCGGTAGCACCACAACAACCGGAACAGCAACCACCACCGGTCATCGACGAACAAGTGGTGCAGGTCCCTCTGTTCAACCTACACCCAAGTCTTGTTAGGGCTGCAAATGCACCAGAACACTCTTCCATTCGCCTATCTAGAGGCAATGCTGCTCATGCCCTTTTAATTCCCAAATCCAAAGCCAACTTGGGCTATGATACGCTTAACGATTACATAAGACAATCACCACTGGGCTATTACCGGCGTACCTTCTCGTCTTTATCCGGCTTATTTGGCCAGATTCTGGTATACTGCCACCACGGCCACCACTCAATAGAACATTCCATGTATTCGTGGCATGGTGACTGAAACCCTAGCCTGCTTCATCACTGTTAATGCCATCCGACGTGCTCTCCAATTACCCATTGGTCCGTTCGTTAATTCACCAACCAGTGATGAGTTTAGAAGAGAGGTACTGGAGATTATAGGGTTTGATGGACCAGTGGCTCATATGCCCTTAAGGAAGCAGATGCCACCTCTGTGGAACTATTTCTTTGACTTGCTGACTCATTGCATCAGTCAGAAGTCCGGGAGCTTTGATCAGTGCTCAGATTTTGACCTGAAGATTGGTCATGGGATGCTGTTCAATCGAAATATTGATTATGTCGGTGAAATTTACTTAAGGCTAAGGGAAATGGTGCTTGCACCTAAACGAACACACTTAATCCCCTTTCCAAGGTTTTTGAGCCTTGTTTTTGAAAATGAGCTGGGTGAAGCTTACCAGCAGATTGCTGATGAATCATTCGACCTGCCTCCAAAACAAGGGGGAATGCCAAAAGATGCTCCTGCTGCTCCATATAATGTCCTGACACCAGGCATGCTTGAGTATCTTGCTGCTCGAGGTGGAGTGAACCAACCGGCTGCCTCTGGTGCTGCACCAGCTGAGGGGGAGGGACCTCATCGAAAGCCAGCTGTAAAAAGGAAGAAGCCAGCTACCTCAACTAGTACAGCCACCATCTCACATACTGATAAAGCAGTAGTTATATTAGAATCTAGTGCTCTCTGATCATAAAGAACAGCCCTAGTCTTATATACTAACTATCCACTTCTAGTATCAGAATCCGTTGCTTAACTATTTCTTGGTAATAGGCAAACCCAAACGAGCAAAAGCTGGCTCCAGGCTCACCACATGGGAGATTGCACCAGTCTCAACGGCTGCTCCTGCAAAGGATGTGGCTATGGAACCTGGTGCGTTTCTAGACCAAACAGCAGAAAATTCTAACATAATTAAAAATCTTTTATCTGCTGACTTGAAAAATGAAAGAGGAGTTAAAGGTATAACCCTGGCTCCCAAGCTGACTGGTTTTAAAACTAGTGTTAAGAAGAGTAGTAACTCATACTCTTCTAGCCAGACACTTCCACATTTTTCAAAATTGAACTTAATGCTATATCCTCTACTGACAGTACAACCAGCAGAGCACATACCTGACCCCCAAAGCAAACTTGAGCTGGGTCCTCATCGTGTTGAACCAGCTCAGAATACTGCACAGCCATTATGTTACTCGGATCATGATAAGAGTCTCACTCCTACATCATTACCAGCCAGAACTCTTACACTATCTGGGTCAACATGTGTCGCCAATGAGTCAGCAGAGTCACAGCTGTACTTACAGACACCTTATTCTGTCTCATTCGAAGGGCTGACCAAATCACCAGTCTGTCCCCAGAGACCAATACCAGATGCAATTGTTGAGTCAAATTTATTTGGTTCTATAGTTGTTAACAAAAAATGTTCTATTGTTTCAGTTCTTAGCAGGGTTGATGAACAGGCAGAGGGGGAGCAAGTTAAAGATGATATTATTCCTACTGAGCAAATTGCTGCCTTTGCTACTGGTATTGGTGCTACTGTTTCTCCTACTGGTGGTGCTGATGCTAGTACTGTTGCTTCTACAGCTGCTGGTGATACTGCTCCAAGTATTGCTGCTTCCACTACTACACCTGAAGTGGAAGATGAAATCATAGTGGATCCTCCTGTTCTTAAAAAGGTAATTGACAATATTGTCAAGGATGTTCTTCTTGATGAACCTGTCCCTGAACCAAAGGGTGACATTGCGTCTGCTGCCGCTACCGATGCACAAAACGTTATTGTGGATGCTAGTACTTGTGCTACTTTTCCATCTGATGTTATCATGGAAGCTGGTACAAGTGCTACTTTTCCATCTGATGTTATCATGGATGCTGGTAAAAGTGCTACTTTTCCATCAGATTTTGGTTCACAGGGTAATACTGTTATGGAGGGTCTTGATTTTGTTAATGCTGGCTATGTTGGCTATGTCCCCAAAGAGCCAACGGTGGATACTGATGCTACTAGTGTTATTCCGGATGTTTATGATTCCACACCGGATACTTTCTTTAAAGATGCTGCAGATGCTGCTTCTTCACCTACTGCACAGTTACCTACCGCTACTACTGGTTCTACGGAACCCGTTATGGATGCTGGTACCTCTGTTTCTGCCACTACTGACTCTTCTCAGGCTACTGTTTCTGCTGAGAAGAAACCTTATGTGTGCCAGGTGCCAGATCCTGATGAAGTTGTCCCTAACTTCATCTATCGGGGAGCATCTATTACTCCCAGAGTTGCTCTGCTGGTGGATCAGCTAACTATTAATCCTCAAACTACCATAGTCTCAGCCAGCAAATTGCCTTGCGAGGAGATGACTGAACTATTGTCTCAGCTTGATCAACCAGCTCGAGAAGAAGTTTATGAGAGGCTGGCTACTTTAGAACAGATCAACGAGCAGCTATGTTATCATTTTTTGGGCATGGCTCCAGCTGCTTCTCCATGGCCTTGTACATGGAGGCCTCTCAAGTTCATCAGAGATCCCTCTACTGGTAAATATGTTATGCAGAATATTCCTGATTCACCAGTACCTTCTGATTCATCAGCTTCTTCCTCATCATCTTCTTCTTCTGATGGTGATGCTGATAAAGGTACTGGTAAGGATGAACCAGTCACTCATGATAATGTGACTGGTACCAAAGATAAACCAGTGGATCTCACTGATGATGCTGATCTTGATGCTGACAAGGATACCAGTGGTTCTAAACCTTCGAGTGAAGGTAAAAATGATGGTGATCATGGTGACGAGTCAGATTCTGACCTTCCACCTCCACCACCCCACGGAGGTAATCCTGTGTTAGCTGCTTCTGACCACCCCTCAACCAGCTATATTAAATTTAATGCTGATGAGTTGGCTGACATCTCCACCCTGGTTGTCTATAAGACACTAGCCGAGGTTACACCTGATCTACAATCCACCATTCGCACTGCTATTGCTGATAGTGTGACTGAAGCCATTCGTAACACTGGGCAAGCTACCACTTCCAATATTGAAGCCCTGCTCAAACAAGTATGTGCCTTTGCAGATCTTGCGGTGGCTGCCATTGTCAAACAACATGAAGAGGAGGAGGACTTAAAGAAACGAATCATCTCTCACAATGAGTATACTGAGGACATTGCCCGTCTTCAAGCTGATTTAGATGCTGCTAATCGCAGAATTCTTTTTCTTAATGAAGAAAATACGGTGCTACATGAGAGATTGGATTCACAGGAACAGCAAATGGCTAACATGATTCCTGCTTCTACCTATGTTCAAATGGTTGAAAATATGCATCGACTGGCTACCCTACAGGGTGATGTTAGGGCGATGGTTGAGCAGATGGCTATGGGTGTTGCAAGGAATGAAGTTAGGTCTTCCAACCTCCTTCTTCGACAATTTGGCGTGGATCCTGGTGCCCATCTTACTCCTGAAGTTGCTAACTGGAACAATTTTGCATTCTCTGTTCCAGATTCAGATAGTGACCTTGATGCACAGGTCTCCCCTGTTCACCTTTCTGCCCCTGCTGATGACAAAAAGGGGAAGAAGAAATCTAAAAAGAAACTCAAAAAGAGAAAACAATCAGAGGGGGAGCATGAGCATGAAAAGGCTCCAAAACAACCAAGGAGAGATGGTGATGGTGATGGTGGTGATGGTTCTACTGGTCAAGACTCTGGCACTAAGCCCAGCAACGCTCATACTGAAGCTGGTGTACAGGCAGCTGGTGAATCTCAACCCAGTGTGTCTGCCACATTAGTGGATGATATTGGTTCTAGCAGTAAACCCAGTGATGTTTCTACACTGGCTGTTGCTGAAGCTTTTGTTGTCTCTCAAACTATTGAAAGAAGAATGAAAAGAAAACTGGAGACACATCAGAAGAGACATCAAGAATTAAATGATGCCTTCAATGTCAAATGGGATGCCTATGTTGCTCTTAAATGCCACAGAATTGAGCATAGGAGATGGCTGACCCCGAAAAAGAGGGACATTAATGATGACCTGATTGGCATTGATAAATTCAAAAAGGATGCACGAAAAAGAAATGCCAAATTCATGATCAAATACGACAAAAAGAGGGCAAAGCTGTATGCTGAGCGAGCAGATAGGATCAAACGGATGACTCCAGAAGAAATGAAAGATTATCTTGCATCTACTGAGTCAGGGGGAGGAGTTAGAGCTGACATTTTTATGAAGTGGTTAGATGCTATGTTAGAAACCAGCTCATCTTCTCGCCCAACATCTTCTGCACAGCCAGCTACACAATATAAGCCAGCAGAAACAATCAAACTTGATGATGATGATATTCAGGGGGAGCATCTTGCTATCGTTCCCTACCTGCCTCCACTTGAGCCAGTATCAACACAAGAACCATCAGCTGAACCCATGCTCATAGATAAACAAAAGGTGAAATCTGCTCCTAGAGACAATCAGCCCCTAAGGAAAGGACCCTTATTTGAGGCAGCTGATGAAGATACTGAGGTGGTTGTACCAGCTGATACTAATCAGTCAGCTGGTACTGAAGACACAGTAAGGAGTGCTGTGAATGAAGACCCAGCCAGAAGTGTGCTGCTGGGTGTTACAAGTGTTGAAGACCCAGCCAAGGTGGTTGAGCTGGGTGCTAATCAAGATGATGATACAGTTAATCCTGCTGACTTTACAGTCTGGGGTAGTGGAGATCATTTATTTGTTCAATCACCTATCTCTCCCCAGACCCTCACTTATTTTAACAGAACACAGGATAATCGTGTCAATCAGTTTCTAGTGAGTTCATCTGGCATAGGTGAATCAATCATGTATCCTCCATCTTCCCCAAAACGTCATGGTAAACACAGAACTTGGGAAGATGATTCAGTTACCCGTGGTGAGCCAGACTTATTTAAAATGAATCCAGATGAAAGAGATGCTTACCAGCTGGAGATCACTGTATAGGAATTGCGTGAGCAAATACAAGCTGCTATCAATGAAAGGATACGCCAAGTTAGATTGCTGCATCATCCCCTTGATCAGCTACTTTACGTCACTGCCTTGACTTATGGCATTGAAATTGGTGTATACTTAAACAACAGTGGACAAAGGCTTTCTACTGATGAGGAGAAAGCTCAATTTCAAGAGGCTCACCAGCTGGGTATAGATCTAAGGGAGTATCGTGCTGCCCTGAGAACTGAAGAGGGTAGAAAGATGATTGAAATAGCAAAATCCCTGAAAATCACCGTCGACGATTATTTGTTGGGTCTACAAGCTAAAATTCAAAGAAGGGAGGCTGCTGATGCTGAACTCGCTGAGAGGGTAAGGCTCCAGGATATAGAAGACAAATTGGCTGCTGATAGAAAGCAAGAGGCTGAGTCCCTAGAATTAGCCAAAGCCATTGTCAAAGAACAGGATAAGGCATTTGATAAGATGGAAGCTGCTGAGAAAGCACCTGCTACTGCTCCTATAGAATCTGTTTGTACCAGTGAATTTCCTGATCATTATTATAGGAGTAGGTATGGTGATGTGATGAATAGAAGATCCAATCCCAGCAGGATCATCAAAGTAAACAGAGGGTCAAAAAGAGCGTTCAATGTTGTAAGGGAGAATAAAGTTCAAGAAAGAATAAACTATGATGAGTTAAGATCCCTTAGATTTAGTGAATGGATGGAGATCTTGGAGTATTTCATTGGTAAAGGTGAAAGTGCTATCAAAAATACACTTAAATCTGAACTCCAACAGCTCTTCAAGAAAGCAACAAGGTTTAGGAATGCACCAGTGGTGAATGTAGATGAAGTCCTCTCTCAAAAACCTAAAGGAAAGCAATCCACTGGTGAAGGACCAACTGAAAAAGGCCCCATCATTCTACCTCCTCATATCCCTGTATTTGACCCTGGTGATGTACCTTATCTGTTCCCTGAAGCCTGGAGAATCAAATAAGAGGAGATATCTGAAGAAGAACGAGAAAAGGATAAAGATAGATAGTCTCCTATGTGCTCAAATTGTATCTTTTGTTTAATTCACTTTTCATTCTGCTATTGTTGTAATTACTGTACATATATTGTGTTGTAATGAAAGTGAAATGAGTTTATCTTCCAAATCATATCAAATTATAAGATATGGATAACTCAGCAAAAGATCCCAAAATAAACTTAAAAAGGGACAAATTTACTGTCTATTTTTTATTAGGTCCCTCCGTGCTGACTTTAGTGTTTTCTCTACATGTCATAGGTTTTGTCATCATCAAATAGGGGGAGATTGTTGAGTCCCCAAAATAATTAAGGATTTAATTATGACAAAACTGTAATTTATTTGCACTAAAGTGTTATGTGCAGTCAGCACAAGTTTGTTCATGTATAGACAGCAGATATTGTTGTGTCGAGTGTTTAGTTTGCTGCTCAGTCTAACAGTACAAGGTAGATAGTGTTCTTCAATCAGCACAGGATGTGTACTCAGCAAATCAAGAACATGAAGTGGCTCAGCAATGAAGAACCAGCACAGCTGGAATGCAGCTCACTACACAAGACAACTATGCTCCATTATAAGCATAGTCGTTTTCCGAGTGGTCTACATCAATGGTACTATTCAACAGAAGTCAAAGACAAAGTTGAACAGAAAAGGACACGCGTCGGCGGCTGACAAGTGACCTTACAAGACCATGTGGGAATGCAGAAGTTTAACGCATATGCAGACATGGGTTATACTTTGTCATCACCTAGGGAACATAACATTCTATTTGTTTAATCAAATAGTGGTGCCAAACCGAATTGGGGTGTTCCTGCAAATAGCTACCAAAGAGGAAAGAAGAGAGCATGCTCTCTGATATAGTTGTCTCCACAAGTACAGACATCCTATGTACCAGTGGACAATAAAGCCATTACACGGTTAATAGGACTACTATAAATTGTTGTATCCACTATTGTAGCAACTAGTGGTGTGGGTTTATTTTTATAGAGTTAAAACGTGTAATAGCTGTTAGTTTACCTCTTAGCTATAATCTAGGTAATCTGTATCAACCAACTATCATTCCGCCAAGGATAGTTGTGATTCTTTGTGATTCAATCAATAAAGAATAACTGTTAAAAATTACCTGTGACTCTATTTATTTGCATGCTTGAATACTAATCGCGTTTAACTGTTAAGTTATCTTATAAGAAATTGTATTCACCCCCCTCTACAATACTCCTGTTGTTATCAAGGGACCAACAAATATCATACTGACTCATTAAATCCATAATTACATCTGAAGAGAATATATATGTAAGTATATTTTCATAAAGATTGTAATTAAAAATTCTTTTGTACAAACGATTAATGGTCAAAATATTTTAACAGGTAGGTAATACCCGAGAAATATTTAGATTTCACATTAATAAGATACACTGTACATTCTTTGAATCTGATTCAACAGTCATTTACTATCCTACTTACACCCACAGATATACCTATCCGTTCATCGCAGAATAACCATTTTCAATCAATTTCATATTTGGATTTTGACCTATCAGAATCCAACAAGTGGCATAATGAAGAAAACATTGGACAAACAATAAAACTTGTTAGAAACAAACAATTTAATTCTGAGAAGAATTTTGATAAGAATCCACGCTAATTGTTCCTAGCTAACTGTTAATTCTGTATTACCTTGTATTTATCGTAATTTATTTATTGCAATTTATTTATCACATTTTATTTATCGCAATTTTAATTCTCGCAATTTTATTTTTCGTCATTTAAATTCTGTTATTTATTTTACGCACTTTAAATATCGGGACACGTATACAAGGTTTTGACATATCATATCGACGCATCTATATATATTATTTGGAATAACCATAGACACTCTATATGCAGTAATGATCGAGTTAGCTATACAGGGTTGAGGTTGATTCTACAATAATATATATACTTTGAGTTGTGATCGAGTCTGAGACATGTACACGGGTCACGATACGTATTAATTAATTCGAATATTATATATTAAACTATATATGAATTATTGGACTGTTACTGTGGACTATCGACTGTGGGCTAATAACATTGGACAATTAAAATGAATTAAAATATTGATTATAACATATGAAGCTAAACATTTTTTCAAGTTTGCCACTTGATTTCATCTTAAACCTCATTTGTATCTTGACGATTACAATCTGCGTTCAAACCTTTCATGATTCTTGAAAACACCTCAATCTAGAGGATGAAACAACTGCATTTCATCTATGGAAGAAAAGATTGATGCATATAGTTATGCACCTGAACCTGAGTAAATGTTTAACACTTATCTGTGCTAGCTCCGTTGGCATTGTTATTACCGAAAATAACATTGCAATTCCTTTTCAAATTAGCCAATTTTGTCACAGCTCCGACAAGACAACTTTGACTTTTCATTCGAAACAACCTTATTATAACTGTGTTATATATGCGTGCTATTTTATTGTTACCGGGAAACCTTTCATATTCCACCTTATTACCACCAGCGTTTAATCACCTAAAAACAAAATTCACCTGAAACCACCTCGAATTGATAACCGATGATTCAGATATCGTAGCATTAAATGCAGAGGAAACAGAAAAATGGTAGATGGTCTAAACGGTCAAAAGTTTGATGATAAAGAAAGGAGAGTTAGGAACGCTCGATAGAAAATTTGATACTGAAAAACGAGTTGAGCAAACCATGAAGGAGACTCTGAACAAATCACAAGGACTAAAATTGTACATAAAGAATCCTGATGATTCTGTTTCTGATGAAATCTTTAGCGAATACCTTACTCCTTAATCACTCCAAATCATTGTGAATGAATTTCTTCATCACACTTTGATTCAAAAATTCTAAGATATTATCGTATCTTTCATTATTAATATCCTCAATATTTCTGAAGATACCTTCGTAAATATTCTCGTAAAATATTAATTATCTCTCTGCGCTATCTGTGTTATATCATAAAAGGAAACTGTTTTAGTTTCTATATTCTGTAAACCTTAGAGTTTAAAATAAGAATGCTTTTGAAGTAGTGTTGGGAACTGAAGCATGAGTTAGTATAATATAATGACACTTGATCAACGTGATTATATTACAGTAAGTCATGTTGAGTTTCTAATGGAACATGATGATTCACATATCTTAACGTCATCATGTGCCATGTTACATAACTCTTTCATTCTACTTAACTTCTGAACATATCAAGAAAATGTATTCTTGATGGTTCTATCTTCCGTGATGTTGATAAATTTGAAAATCAAATCATGCTATCACATTCCTTCCTGCTTAGAACATTATAATCATTCGAAACTTTATACCTGTGAATTCTGGACCATTATTCGCTTGATTTAGAATCAGGAAGAGAAAACAAGAGCATGGAGCTCCGAAACATAACAAGAAATATACAGTCGATCACAAACACAGAAATTACAAACCGTGTATATCAATGTTTATCGCGACATAAAGACACGGGAGAATTACAAACACTATAACCCCAAGGGTGAAGTGGAAGAAAACAGATTCCTCCGGTGAAAGTTGAAAAAGGAGAATGATTATTGCGGTAGTAAGAATAAGGACAAGGATTAGAACTAGATTACTTTTGAATTTGAAAGTATGAATTAAAATATAGAAAATGGGAGTGGTGGGAAGTAATAGAACGGAAGAAGTTCATTTATAGTGAAAATACCAGACAAAACAATGGAGACAGATGATCGCATTTAATTATAGAGATCTTAATTTCCTTAAATCTCGAAGAATAAGATCTTATAGATTTCCAAGATTTTCTTTTGAATCCCTTGAATTCCGGAATTCAACCATGACTAGTGAAGAGTTATGATGAAACTTGTCTATCTCATTTCACTATTATGTGATAACTTCACTCGTACTCCTCTAGTAATCGAATTAGTTTATCTTTATTACTCAATGGTAATAAAACTCTATTTACCAGCTCATATGAGTCATGAAAACAATTTTATTGTTAGCCATGACTACCTCACTCAAATTTCGGGACGAAATTTCTTTAACGGGTAGGAACTGTGACGACCCGGAAATTTCCGACCAAATTTAAACTTAATCTTTATATGATTATGACACGATAAGCAAAGTCTGTAATATTGAGTCTCAAAAAGTTTTGGAACTACATTCATGTAACCACTTACCCTTTGACTATTCCCGACGATTCACGAACAGTTATTGTAACTAAATAGGTATATATATATATATATATATATATATATATATATATATATATATATATATATATATATATATATATATATATATAAATGTAAGAATATATAATTGGGATTAATAAAATATTACTTAATCTTTAAAGTTTAATACATAGTAATTAAATTGGTAATTAAAATGAATTTATATAAATATATGATTTCTATACATAAGTATTATAATATGTGTCATGTAATATATGTTATATTGTGTAAAAATTTACTACTCATTATAAGTTAATTGTATATAATATAGTTATATTACATGATCAATAATATGTAATACTAATATATTTAATTAATTATAAGTTTCGTAATAATATAGTTATTACTTTCAATGTAATATCAATACTAGTGCTATTAATATTATTATAAAATTTATAGATATAAATTTGATATAAACAAATTGCTATAGTATTTTTATTACTTGCAATATTAACATCTACATTAGTATTTATCAATATGAAAATGAATACATATATATATATATATATATATATATATATATATATATATATATATATATATATATATATATATATATATATATATATAATCGTTATATTATAACTATTACTAATGTTATTATGATTAGTATTATTATTAACATCAATGATAATAGTATTCTTATCATTTTATTTTATTTTTATTATTATTAGCATCATGTTTTTTTTATTAATACTAGCAACATTATAATTCTAATATTATTAGAATTCTTATTAAAATTACTTATAGAATTATATTAATAACTAATATTATGAAAATTTAATAAAATAGATATACATAAACTAATATATATAAATACACTTATATAAAAACACAGCTATACAAATAAATGTTTAAACAGATATAAAGGAAATTCAGTTATTTATATATATTCAGATATATACACGAATACAATACACAGATATATATATATTCTGTCGAAGTCACATCTGCTTTAACTTGTTTTCTTCTCCTACTGCTCGAATTATCTGTTTCTATCAACCAAAAAGTAATACTACAAGACAATACAAATTGAATCTGTTATCCATCTGTATCAGCTTCTATTTTTTTATTTTTTCCATCGTCCTTTTTATCTAATCCAGGATTTCAATGTCGACCTTCAAATCCTTATTAAGCTCATCAAATCTAACATTTAGTGATACCAGCGAACCCACTTTATCAATTATCTAACACAAAAACCCTCCTCAGCATTTATCTAAATGAATTAAAAAATATATGAAGAACAGGTACTTGCCCTGTACTTGCTTCGTTTTTCAGTTTAGACAATTTTGTAATCAATTTCAAAAACTGTTAATGTAGTTGTACTAGGAATCTTTTACTTAAACATTCTACAAAATCTCAAGATCCAATTCATCTTAACGGATTCTAATTTTGGAGTCAAAGATTGATTTCTAAAAGTCAACAAATTTGTTAATCGAAGAATTCAAGCTCAATTTGATGTTGCAGGTTAAATTAAAGATACAGCAAGTTTCTAATCAAGATTTAAAACCGTTTTCATGAAGAAACTTTGAGCTAAAACGCTCTAAATTTTAAAAGTGGGTTTAGAGTTCATCGATTGAATATAACGACTGTAATAGGTTTTTTTTTATTTTCTGTCTGTTTCAGTAAATTTAATGTGTCTAAAAATCGTTGATACAGTTTTTGTTAATCCTAAAACAAAACAATTTACAATGTTACTCGATGTTGTTGATCCCTGGTCGAGCTCCAGTTGAAAGGAAGGAGATGATAAGGAAACAAACCAGGTTATATTTTTATAAAGATAGGATAGAACAGATAAAAAGATACAGAGGAATGGTTTGAGGGAGTTTTGGGTGAATGAGAGGTCGCGGGTTCGAACCCAAGGGAGAGCAGTTATTTTTCTTAAAGCCTTTTAAGGTAGCTTTTATTATTATTATTATTATTATTATTATTATTATTATTATTATTATTATTATTATTATTATTATTATTATTATTATTATTATTATTATTATTATTATTATTATTACTATTATTATTATTATTATTATTTTGATTATCATTTATGTGATTATTATTACTAATGTTATTACTATGATTATTATTATTATTGTTATTGATATTATTGTTATTATTAGTAGTATAACACTTATTATTATTATTATTATTATTATTATTATTATCATAGTTATAAGTATTAAAACCATTATTATTATTATTATTATTATTATTAACATTACTAATGTATTTATTATTATAAATTTTGTCATGCAAGTATTAGTTATCATTATTATTATCAAGATTATAGTTATAAATAAGAATATTTTTATTAGTAACATAAGTAGTATTATAAATATTATCATTATTATTATTAATATAATCATTAGTATTATTATTACTAAACTTATTATCATTATTATCATTCTTATAAAATTATTATTTTGTTATCACTAAAACTATCAATATAAATAGATACTTTTATATAAAAATACATTACGCTATACTTTTATTACTAAAAAGATAGTAGTAAAGCTATATCAACTAATATATATAAATATATACTAAACTTTAATATATGGTTTTTATTATTAATGATAAGTAATAGTTATATAAAACATATAAACTAAATATATTAAATTTATCTAAATAACATATAGTATAACAAGTATATTATTAATAACAAATATATATATATATATATATACATATATATATATATATATATATATATATATATATATATATATATATAATTGTTCAATTATAAGGATATGTATTAATGAATACACAAATGATATAGGTTCGTGAATCCGAGGCCAACCTTGCATTGTTAAATGTCATCTTATGTATTTTTACTACAAAATACTGTATGGTGAGTTCATTTGATTCCCTTTTACTCTTTATATTTTTGGGACTGAGAATACATGCGCTATTTTTATAACTGCTTTATTAAATGCTTTTGAAATATATTTTTGAACTGAGAATACATGAACTGCTTCTATAAACGTTTGACAAAATAGACACAAATATTCAAAACTACATTCTATGATAGAATTATTTGGATTCAGAGGTTCGATTTCTATAAAGATTGTATTATCGACCTTCGATGAGATGATTTCGTTATTGCACTACGCGTTAGCTACCGATATGGTTCGATTTAGTAGTTAGTAACGGTGAGATGATTTCTTCATTGCACTACGCGTTAGCTACCGTTTTAACTACCATCGGTGAGATGATTTCGTCATTGTACTACGCGTTAGCTACCGATGTATTGTATTGTATTGTATTATAGTCGACTTTGTAGCTGGTAACGGAGGGATGATTTTGCATTGCGTACGCATTAGCCCCCGTTTCAGCTACCCTCGGAGGGATGATTTTGCATTGCGTACGCATTAGCCCCCGTTGTAAGAATTATATTGTATTAACTACCACGATGAGATGATTTTGTCATTGCACTACGCATTAGCTACCGTTGGTGAGTTGTTTGAAAGGTTCCGGTGTTCTTCATATGAATGATTTTACAGCAGGAGTAGACCTGCACAGATTGTTTTCTAATTATGAGTATCTTGTGGTCTATTATATTATTGAAAATGATTGATTATGAAAAACTAATGAACTCACCAGCCTTTTGTTTGCCACTTGAAAGCATGTTTATTCTCAGGTACGAAAGAAATCTTCCGCTGTGCATTTGCTCATTTTAGAGATATTACTTGGAGTCATTCATGACATATTTCAAAAGACGTTGTATTCGAGTCGTTGAGTTCATCAAGATTATTATTAAGTCAATTATAGTTGGATATATTATGAAATGGTATGCATGCCGTCAACTTTCTATGAAATGAAAATTTGTCTTTTAAAAACGAATGCAATGTTTGTAAAATGTATCATATAGAGGTCAAGTACCTCGCGATGTAATCAAATGTAATGTATTCGTCCTGATGTATTAGGACGGGTTGTTAGAATCAATGGGCCTTGCGAGTTTGTTTGTAGAAAATTTCCCATTCAAAGATAACGTCCAGTGCCACAAATCTTTTTCCAAATCTAGTTTGCTGTATGAATTAAGAAGAACCTGAAGTGCCTCCAAATCACCATTTGCACAACCGAATAGTTCATGATTTCATTTCCAGGATGTGCGCCAAGCTTGATTTATCCAGCATATTCTGTCTCGAACCAATACCCTCTGCTTCGCCTCTAGATGATGCAATCTTGGAAACATCTCTTTTAACGGTGTATTGCATAGCCAATGATCTTCCCAAAACAAATTTTCTGCTCCGTTTCTAATTTTTTTTAAAGAGTCTTTAAAGTTAATTCCTGTTTTCTCGATACCTTTTCCTTCACGCAAAATATTAATCCAAACACCACTTTCCCTTGCGGCCCATTAAAGGCCCGAAGGTATAAGTATTTGATATTATGCGAGGTGTATATGAAATAGCTTATATTTTACTAGGAAATACTATTAAATACGATACAATTTTACACAAGATATTTATTTATTTAGAGAATGAATATACTTAAACCTTGCTACAACACTTATAGGCAGTGTACCTAATCGTACAGTAGTGTAGTTTTTAGTAAGTCCGGTTCGTTCCACAGGGAAAAAAAATCTTTAAACAAAGCTTAACGCTATATTTGTAACGACCCGGAATTTTCCGATCGTTCTATACTTATGAGATTAATATTTACATAAATTAAACCTTACCAACATGATAAGCAATCCAAACTGTTGAGACTTATATTTTTGAAAAGAGTTTTACACAACGTTTGACCGTCCAATTTGACCGATGATATCACGAACTATATAACACACGATAATTATACGATTATGTATATGTACATATCTATACATATTTAACATGATTTAAGGATGGTTTAACATTTCATTGTGAACTAACAACAATGAGTTATAAGTATACTTTGAGACCACTAACTTAAGTTTTCAAAACGATAACTATATGTAACGTTCTTTGACATATATACTTACAATCTATAATGTGTTGTGATTTATGTCACCAATATGATTTAAGTGTAATGGGATTAATTTGTAACCAAAATAATCTTGATAAATATCGAACAAGTTTGGGGAAGTGTGGAGTGCACACTTGTTTGAACTTATCTTGATTATGACGGGGGTTCGGGGGCAGCACCCCCGATAAGCGGGGTCCAAGGGGTGGAAACCCCTGGTGGGGTCCAAGGGGCAGAGCCCCTGGCTAACATTGCTTTATTAAAAATGTCTTAAAATTTTATTTTTGGCCCGGTTGGACCCAAAATAAAAGCCCGATTTTGAGCTTCTTTTACCGTATCATACCCATCATCCATACGTATTTACTATTGGTAAATACACATCAAATCAATATCCTTATCAGCTTTAGATCTGCCCTAGATAAGAGGGAATCTTATTTGTAAGCTAGCATACATTATTACTCAAAAATTCAACACAATAATTTGTCCTTGTTCCCTCAACAACCATACTGTCCTATAAGTATCACCATCACCTTGGTTTTTCATTTCATTCTTACAACCATCTTTCTTTAACCAAAAAAAACACACTCTTAGGAACTCTAAGTGTTCTTCACAATCTCAGCAAATACTCATGAAGAACTAGCTTCATGAACAACCTATAATCATCATAAGAAAGTTTGATCAAGATTATTTTCTATCTTTTCCAGTAGCTTTATCCAAGTAACTTGAGGTAGTAACCTTATTCATAATCTTATTCGATTCATATTTATATAGCTATCTTATTTTGTGTTATAAAATTTTTAACAACAAGAACATAGTTTGAATGATTTCAAACCTGTTCGCAAACTAAATAGATCCTTATAATTTGATTTTTAAAACACTTCAAAACCTGTAATATATCATATTATGACAAAATCGGATTAATCATATCTTGGCTAATTAACATAATATTTAATATATATTTACTTATGATTTGATTTTATATATTCCAGGACCACCCGTAAACAACACGAGAAGATTAATCATAAGACCTCATGATTGTACGCAACACGTCATCTGACAACACGGTACTTTATGTACGCAACACGTCATTTGACAACATGGTACCATGGGTCGAGATTAATTCTGATTAATACGAATACGATGGGGTCTTTATTTATTTTATTGAGCAACTAATTATGGACCATTAACAACAGACTGCTAACTACGGACTAAGAAAATATTAAAAGTATTATAAGTATATATATATATGTAACGATTACTTGAAAAGAAAATATGTTGATATATTATATATATGGTTAGGTTCGTGATATCTATCGGAGACCAAGTCGAGTTAAATACCTTCAAGGAAAAGGTGAGTATATAGTCCCACTTTTAAACTCTAAATATTTCGGGATGAGAATACATGCATTTTATGATTTACGTTATGGACACAAGTGATTAAAAATATATATTCTACGTTGAGTTTTACCACTGGCATACTTCCCTGTAACTTGGTAACTATTATTTACATGAGGTATTGTAAACGCGAATCCTGTTGATAGATCTATCGGGCCTGACAACCCCAACCGGACTGGACGACCAGTATTCAACGGTTGCACAGTACTTCATTTCGGTAACTACACTTGGTACGGTGTAGTAAGATTTCATAATAAAGGGAATATGCGACGTTGATTAAATGTTAAGTATGGTTATCAAGTGCTCAACAACTTAGAATATTTTTATTAAAACGTTTATATATGAAATCTTGTGGTCTATATTTATAACGCTGCCGGCATTAAACCTATATCTCACCAACTTTATGTTGACGTTTTAAGCATGTTTATTCTCAGGTGATAACTAAAAGCTTCCGCTGCAACATGTTGAATTTAAGCAAGATCTTGAGTATGCATATTTATGTCAAAAATAAAACTGCATATCGGAGGATTTGTAATGTAAAATATGTTGGAGATCGTATTGTTATTATCACATGTAAAGTTTGTAAGTCTAAGATTATCGCTAAACGATAATCATTATTAAGTTGTTTAAACCTTGTATTTGTAATAAAAGCTATGGTTTGTATTGTGACAACTCGGAAATTTCCAACCAAATTTAAACTTTAATCTTTATATGTTTCCGACACGATAAGCAATATTTGTTAAGTTAAATTTCAAGAATTTTAAACTATGTTCATACATTCATTCAAACTCGACCAAGTTCCAACGATTCACGAACCATTAAACGAATATGATTATATATGTATATGTGTATATATATTATAACTTGAAACGTAAACAAAATATTAGATTAAATACTTTACATGATTGTATCTGTTTCAAAATGTTTATCAATGGAATTAGAAGATAAGATCAAATGATTGAATTATCAGATATATTGAATTATGATTACAAGTCTCTGTTGAAAGGCCCACGTTGATTTGAGAAATCTTTTCATTTTAACAATATTCGGGAAATGGTAAAGTGATTTATAAATAAGAACAAATTGTCAATCATTGAGAACTAGACAAAGGATAGTGGAAGATTGAATCTCATAAAGACTCGATTGATCTATTTAGTTTCAAACGTACAAAAAACGTTTTCAGTTTAAAAAGAACTTTATTATTAAAACGTATATAACTTTTATAAATATCTAGAACCACTTTTGACAACTCATTACTTAACTAGAATGATAAAGATAACGATATTTATATTTTATTTTTTTAAATATATATAACGATTTAAATTAATATTATATATATTTATACGCGTATTATACGTACATAGTTTTATACTTTTACTATACTTAAACTTTACCTTTACTTTATTTTTACTTTACTTTAACTTTAATAATTCACTTTAATAATTCATACTTTAATAATTCATACTTTAATAATTCACTTTAATAATTAAAAAATCTATTATAAATAGAATTCAATAGGTTTTATTATTTCATAGAAACTTGAAAATATTTTTCTCTAAACTCTCTCAATCGATTTACATATATATATTTACTCCGTATTATTTCAAGATATTATTAGTATACATAAAATATTACGACGGAGTGCTGTCCGAGTGATTTCGAAATTGTTTTTTGAGTAGGATAGGATTAAGGAAATTATGGGTTATAGCTATGGAGGTGATTGAGTATGGTTCATGGGTATGCTCGTGAGGTCAATATAGTGTTTATCATTTCCGTTGCATCTACGTACCTTTCCTGCAATATTGAATCTCAATATTGATACGTGAGTACTCATAATTTAACTTTTACATACTAATAGTGTATCCCTGACTAGTGCTCGAGTATTTAGGATTATGCATGCTTGTACTTTTGATATTGCCCTTAGACAGGTTAGGTTGAATCTTGAATTAGTTACACTTGCGGTTGAGATAAGGTATAAGATATGCATGTCCATGGAAAGCTAGCGAAAAATTAAGAACTTTTCCTTTAGATATCGAATGGTTTCGATGAACGGATTAGAAGTTATAATCAATTGAATTTTCGATATTTTTATTAAAAATGATTATTATTATCTTCATTTTTATCGTCGTTCTAGTTTTATCTTATTATTATCATTATTATTATCTTTATCAATAAAAGGGATTTATCATTAAAAATTGTTATTTTTTTTATTTATTACTATCGTTATTATCGTTAAAGTTATAATTAGTATTATTATTATTATCCAATTATTATTATTATTATTATTATTATTATTATTATTATTATTATTATTATTATTATTATTATTATTATTATTATTATTATTATTATTATTATTATTATTATTATTATTATTATTAGTATTATTATTATTATTATCATCATTAATATATATATCATTATTTAAAAATGGTTATTGTTATTGTTATTATTATTATTACTATATTATCATTAGGATAATTATTAGTATTATTGTTAGTAATGTTATAGTAACTATCATTATTAATATTAGTGTAATTAAAACAAATATTTGTAACACCTAATTATTTTTGATTACTATTATTATCATTATTATGAACACGATATAAAAGACGATTAAAAGCTATTAAACGAAATGATTAGGAATAAATGAGTAAGAGTATCATGATGAAATTAAAATATTATAAGATATTGATTTAGATAAAATTAGCGTTCTTATTATTTTTTATCATTACTATTATTATTAAAAGTATCGTTAATATTAAAACTATCATTTTAACAAAAATTATCATTTTAATAGAAATCTCATTGTTACTATAAAATATCATTATTGTTATTATTTTAAATAGAATTATTATTTTTAAAGATAATATTAAAAATTATCGTAAATATTAAAGTTATCATAATTAGAATTATCGTTTTATCATAATGTCATCTTAGTAATTATAAATATTGATATTTTTATAATAATTATTATTATTACAAAATAATACAACTTTTACTTACTATCATTATAGATATTATTTTATCAAATAAATATGTGATACAAACATATTTTACTACGTGTAATAACTTACTTTAATAATATCTATCATATTATCTTTATGATATTAAATGAACCCTATAAATTTTATTACTTAATATATATAAAAGTATATTTTATTATATAAATTTAATATAAAATTTTATTTATCAATAAATAAATTATATTATTTACTCTAATAAATCTTTTAAAAATATTTAAAAATATAAAACGACGATATTTAAACTATATATTAATCATGTATAGATTTTTGGAAATTATTTTGAGACAAATTTACTTTTGTTGACTTTTGCATATTAGTCTCGAGCATTAGGATTGTGGTACACTATGACTTGACCTAATTTGTTAGACAAATATTGACCAACACATAAATATATATAATTAATTTAGGTTCGTGAATTCGAGGCCAACCTTGCACTTGTTCAATGACGTTATATGTATTTTTACTACGAAATACAGTATGGTGAGTTTCATTTGCCTTTTTACCCTCTATATTTTTGGGACTGAGAATACATGCGCTTTTATAAATGTTTGACGAAATAGACACAAGTAATTGAAACTACATTCTATGGTTGAATTATCGAAATCGAATATGCCCCTTTTTATTAAAGTCTGGTAATCTAAGAATTAGGGAACAGACACCCTAATTGACGCGAATCCTAAAGATAGATCTATTGGGCCTAACAAACCCCATCCAAAGTACCGGATGCTTTAGTACTTCGAAATTTATATCATGTCCGAAGGAGGATCCCGGAATGATAGGGGATATTCTTATATGTATCTAGTTAATGTCGGTTACCAGGTGTTCACCATATGAATGATTATTTTTGTCTCTATGCATGGGACGTATATTTATGAGAACTGAAAATGAAATTCTTGTGGTCTATTAAAATGATGGAAATAAATGATTATGATAAACTAATGAACTCACCAACCTTTTGGTTGACACTTTAAAGCATGTTTATTCTCAGGTGTTAAAGAAATCTTCCGCTGTGCATTTGCTCATTTTAAAGATATTACTTGGAGTATTTCATAGCATATTTCGAAGAACGTTGCATTCGAGTCATTGAGTTCATCAAAGATAATTATTAAATCAATTTATAGTTGGATAGTGGATATTATGAAATGGTATGCATGCCTGTCAATTTTTGATGTAAAGAAAGATTGTCTTTTAAAAACGAATGCAATGTTTGTAAAATGTATCATATAGAGGTCAAATACCTCACAATGTAATCAACTATTGTGAATCGTTTATAATGTATATGAACGGGTCCTTTCAGTTGGTATCAGAGCGGTGGTCTTAGAGAACCAGGTCTGCATTAGTGTGTCTAACAGATAAGTCGATAGGATGCATTAGTGAGTCTGGACTTCGACCGTGTCTGCACGTCAATAGTTTTGCTTATCATTTTGTGTCAAAAATTAACTACTTATCATCCTCAGGAAATTACCTGCTTATCATTTTTAGTCTAAGACACGTCTTGCTGCATTGATTGCATGAATAGTGTATAGACAAAAATTCATATCTTAGCGTATCTGCTAAATCATATCTTATCGTATCTATTACTGTAAACGTTGCCTGATATATCCCGTAAATTCCTCCGTAATTTACGAAATCTTTTGTTCTATATATATGGATATTCTATGTAATTATAATACCATCCGATAACCGAAAATCATTTCATATCGAAAAAAAATAATAAAAATCCTTATTCAATCGTACGAAATGGAATTCATCATTAATTCAAGTTCCTCGAATTTCGAAATGGAATCCCACTCCAGCTCCGAAAGCAGTGTGACCGAAATAGATCAACCAATCAGTCATCACCTATTCTGGATGAATTGGGGATGGGTTCGTAGCCTCCTCAATCATTGGAGACAAGAAGAAGGTGATCCCTTCCATCCACCACATTGCCCTCTTGATGAAGAACCTGAAGCACTTACCGGCGAACCTGTTCGAAACACCATTTTCTCGCTCATTTCCAGAGTATCTCATCACGATTATATATTACATCAAATTTTAGATTTTATTTATCCGCTCGTCCGAACCGACAATCACCCCGGTGTAATAGAAGAAGTCAACGAGCTTCGCGCTCGGGTAGTGGCTTTGGAGAATATGGTGTAGAGATTACAAACACCAGCAGCAGCATCAGCAACATAACCAGTAACACCATCATCAACACCAATAGTACCATTACCACCCCAACCACAACCGCGTTGTAAACCTCAACTTCACAATCTATCCCACGAGCATCAATGTCATACGCACCATAGATACCAAGGAGTACCAACAACAATAACTGACGAAGTATTAATTCATAACTTCATTGGAGAAACATTCCGCGGTGATTATATAATCTCTAAAGTCTTAGAGATTATCTAATCTAGCCTTAACCATAAATCAGTTAAGCGAACCAAAATGATAGAAGGAAGAGTAGAAACCCTGACAAAAATGGTGTGTGATTAACAAGCTAAACTTGCTTTACCAACAGCATCAACAGTAGCGTCAGCGTTACCAGCATCGTCAGTACAGTCAACATCCGAATCAACAACACCGATAACATCACAAACTCTGTCAGTTCAAGAATCACTGTGGACATCATTATGAATCAATAACGTGTATATTGTATCAACGAGTTATGAAGAATTAACTCATTCCCTCTGAAGAAATTATATGTATATTATATATATATATATATATATATATATATATTTTGAAATAAATGTTTCCGTGCTAAGCTATTGTGTGTGAATCTTAACTACTCGGTTAATTCATATTACAAATATGCAATAATGTACGTCCTTCGGCCGCAACTTAACCAGCGTTAACTACAATCTCTGTCGCAATTCAACAAATTTCAATTCATAATAAATCAAGTATATATTTGATTTTACACTTTCATCATTGACGTAACCGAAACTTTTCAGATAACATCATTCGTACTTTGCGAAGTTCACAAGAATTTAACAAAAACCAACATCACATCTCAACAAATAACGAAGTATTGATTCATAATTTCAATATTATTGAAGAAATACTTATGTAACCTCTAAAGCCTTCAAAGAATTATACAATTCTAGTTCCAACCGTAAATCGAATGAGTTTAATTTAGTATTAACTCATTAAAATCTATGTTACATCTGAGGAGAATATATACATATATATTTTCATAAAGACTGTAATAAAATTCTTATGTACAAAATATTAATTGTGAATTTTTTTTTAACGGGTAGGTAATACCCGAGAGATATATATAAATTCACAATTAATATGTTACATTCTTCGAATCAGATTAAGCAAATTATCAATTATACTTCCTACTTTCACAATAATATACATTCTTTCATAGAAATAAAAACAAACATACTCATTCAAACCCAATTACATATTCTGCTTTTAAAATCTCAGAATTCAATTCTAGATATAACCGGTACCATCACTTTTAGATTCCTACATCTTTCAAAGCTATACTTTGATTTCAAAAGTGTGTTAGAACATCAAATGTATACAAATGATTACAATCTGTGTTCAAACCCTTCGAAAATCTCTGAAGACACTTCAAATAATGAGCAATCGAGATGATGATCCAACCACATATTACCCACAGTTATGTACTTAAAAAGCTCTCGAAACCAAAGTCATAATTCAACACATATCTGTGTCAGATCTTTTGGCATTTATTAGCAAAAATAACCTTGCAATTCCTTTGCAAAGTAGCAAATTATATCACAACTCCAACAAGACAACTTCCATTTTTTCATTCGGAGTAGCCTTATCATAATTTTGATATATGTGATTACCCTTTTGTTACCGGAGAACCTTTCATATTCCACCACATTAGCAATAAACTTACCAACAACTTCACTGATCTCGGGCATTCCGAAGAATCTTTATATTTATCGAAACCTCATCATTTACTCATCTGCCTCTTGTAACGAGAATTGCCATACGAATCATTGGGAATTAGCAATCAGTATTTTGAAATCTCACAGCATGTTGACGCCAACAGTTATACATAACGTCTATTTCCAAGGCTTACATACTTCGAATGTGAAGTTTCTGAAAAACACTCTGAACCGCGAACTAGTTCTCGAAATGCTGATGAAGCAACAAAAACTGTAAACGACCTTAGCAGTAAAAAGTTTGATGATAAAGATTAGTGTATTAACAAAGCTCAGAAATAGAGAAGTTTTGGAACTGGAAAACGGATTGAGCAAAGTATGAAGGAGGCTGTGGACAAATCACAAAGACTGAACCTGCCTTCAAAGAATCCAAATGATTCAGTGTCTACTGAAGTCATTAACAAATACCTTGCTCCTGACTCTAAACCCCCGTGGACAATATTCTTCATCATCCTCTGATATTAGAAATTCTAAAATATCATCATATCTTTCATTATAAATATCCTCCATATTTCTGAAGATATTTTCTTAATTTTTCTTATTTGAAATCATTTACCTCTTCGCGCTATTTGTATTACATCATAAAAGAAACTATTTTAGTTTCTAAATTCTGAAACATTCAAGTTTAAAATAGGAATATTTTGAAGTAGTGTTGGGAACTGAAGCATGAATTAGTATAATATAATGACACTTGATCAATGTGATTATATTACAGTAAGTCATGCTGAGTTTCTAAATGGAACATGATGATTCACAGATCATAACATCATCATGTGCCATGTTATACGACTCTTTTATTCTATTTAACCTCTAAAATATCAAGAAAATATTTCTTGATGATTCGGCCTTTTCCAAGGTATTCTAGTAATTTGACAAGTCAAGATCGTGCCATCACAATTTCCTTCCTAGAACATTAACAATGTTCATTCTGAAATTCATATCTGTGAATTCTGGACCATTACAAGCGGTGCTTAATCGCAAGAAGAAAAAACGAAAGGACAAAACTCCAAAATAGAAATTGGGGTATATATTGCAGTAAATAAAAGAGAGCATTAATTGTGAATGATAATGATTATAGAAGACAGAAGCAGAGACTTTGAAATATAAGGGAACATATAAAGCTCAACGACAAACCAGAAATTATAAACCATATATATCGATGCATATAGCAATATAAAGACACGGAAGAACTAGAAACACTATAAACCCAAGAGTATAGTAGAAGTAAATAGATTCTTTCAGCGGTAGATGAAAAAAAAGAAGAATGACCGATATGAAAGTTAGAAGTATATCGAGAATCAGAACTGGATGGAGCATATTGATGAATACTTTAAAATATGAGTTGATGGGGAAAGAATAGAAGGTGATGAAACATGACTAGGAACTTAGAAATCAACAGATTTAACTCACACAATGGCAGAATAAGTGAATCAAACCCTCTAGTGAATAGGTTAAGTTTTTTTTGATTAATTTAGTCAAACCACAACTAAATCAAGTGTGATTAGATCAACACCTAGAGCTATTATTCACCACCTGGGTGATTTGGACTGAGAGAGAATCGAAGGAGCTCACTAAATCTAAGTGTGTGTAACAAATGAGAGGCTTAACCTAAAATGAAGAACATAAGACTTTATATACCCCTGCTGTTGACACACCCATACGATTCATTCATCACACGTACGAGTTGGCTTCATCAACCGTACGGGTGATCACTCACTCGTGTCTTATCATTTAGGTTGTAATTGTGACTTAGCTCAGCATCAACCATGCGTATGAGCCTGTCAGCCGTACTAGTGAGGCTTCACTCGTATGTCTGACTAAGTCTAACATAGTCAAACATCTAAATCTCGTTCCTGCAGTTCCTGTAACCACATACAAACACGGATAGGATAATAACGAGCAATCATGGTGGCCTGTAAACTGTTGTATCTGCAATGGATGTGGGTATATGTCTAGGGACTTGCATAAAATGCATCAACAGAAGGTGTGAGTTGTAAGAAAACGAAGGAGGTGAATTTATAAGAAAATCTCCGACAGAACAATTAAAATGGACGATCGCATTTAAAGCGGATCCTAATTCCTTTTGTTACCAGAGAGTCAAATCTTATTAAGAAGATTTTCCTCAAATCCCTTGAAATCTGGGAATCAATCATATCTACGTCAAATGATAAGATGAATCTACACTTACTCATTTCACTCTTCTATGTTAGCTTCATTCGTACTCTTCATATAAATGGATTGATTATCCAAATTATTCGCTGATGGTAAAACTCTAATTTTCAGCCCGTATGCATCATGAAAACATACTTATTATCATTCACGACCTTTCCGCTCAAATTTCGGGACGAAATTTCTTTAACGGGTAGGTACTGTGACAACTCGGAAATTTCCAACCAAATTTAAACTTTAATCTTTATATGTTTCCGACACGATAAGCAATATTTGTTAAGTTAAATTTCAAGAATTTTAAACTATGTTCATACATTCATTCAAACTCGACCAAGTTCCAACGATTCACGAACCATTAAACGAATATGATTATATATGTATATGTGTATATATATTATAACTTGAAACGTAAACAAAATATTAGATTAAATACTTTACATGATTGTATCTGTTTCAAAATGTTTATCAATGGAATTAGAAGATAAGATCAAATGATTGAATTATCAGATATATTGAATTATGATTACAAGTCTCTGTTGAAAGGCCCAAGTTGATTTGAGAAATCTTTCCATTTTAACAATATTCGGGAAATGGTAAAGTGATTTATAAATAAGAACAAATTGTCAATCATTGAGAACTAGACAAAGGATAGTGGAAGATTGAATCTCATAAAGACTCGATTGATCTATTTAGTTTCAAACGTACAAAAAACGTTTTCAGTTTAAAAAGAACTTTATTATTAAAACGTATATAACTTTTATAAATATCTAGAACCACTTTTGACAACTCATTACTTAACTAGAATGATAAAGATAACGATATTTATATTTTATTTTTTTAAATATATATAACGATTTAAATTAATATTATATATATTTATACGCGTATTATACGTACATAGTTTTATACTTTTACTATACTTAAACTTTACCTTTACTTTATTTTTACTTTACTTTAACTTTAATAATTCACTTTAATAATTCATACTTTAATAATTCATACTTTAATAATTCACTTTAATAATTAAAAAATCTATTATAAATAGAATTCAATAGGTTTTATTATTTCATAGAAACTTGAAAATATTTTTCTCTAAACTCTCTCAATCGATTTACATATATATATTTACTCCGTATTATTTCAAGATATTATTAGTATACATAAAATATTACGACGGAGTGCTGTCCGAGTGATTTCGAAATTGTTTTTTGAGTAGGATAGGATTAAGGAAATTATGGGTTATAGCTATGGAGGTGATTGAGTATGGTTCATGGGTATGCTCGTGAGGTCAATATAGTGTTTATCATTTCCGTTGCGTCTACGTACCTTTCCTGCAATATTGAATCTCAATATTGATACGTGAGTACTCATAATTTAACTTTTACATACTAATAGTGTATCCCTGACTAGTGCTCGAGTATTTAGGATTATGCATGCTTGTACTTTTGATATTGCCCTTAGACAGGTTAGGTTGAATCTTGAATTAGTTACACTTGCGGTTGAGATAAGGTATAAGATATGCATGTCCATGGAAAGCTAGCGAAAAATTAAGAACTTTTCCTTTAGATATCGAATGGTTTCGATGAACGGATTAGAAGTTATAATCAATTGAATTTTCGATATTTTTATTAAAAATGATTATTATTATCTTCATTTTTATCGTCGTTCTAGTTTTATCTTATTATTATCATTATTATTATCTTTATCAATAAAAGGGATTTATCATTAAAAATTGTTATTTTTTTTATTTATTACTATCGTTATTATCGTTAAAGTTATAATTAGTATTATTATTATTATCCAATTATTATTATTATTATTATTATTATTATTATTATTATTATTATTATTATTATTATTATTATTATTATTATTATTATTATTAGTATTATTATTATTATTATCATCATTAATATATATATCATTATTTAAAAATAGTTATTGTTATTGTTATTATTATTATTACTATATTATCATTAGGATAATTATTAGTATTATTGTTAGTAATGTTATAGTAACTATCATTATTAATATTAGTGTAATTAAAACAAATATTTGTAACACCTAATTATTTTGATTACTATTATTATCATTATTATGAACACGATATAAAAGACGATTAAAAGCTATTAAACGAAATGATTAGGAATAAATGAGTAAGAGTATCATGATGAAATTAAAATATTATAAGATATTGATTTAGATAAAATTATCGTTCTTATTATTTTTTATCATTACTATTATTATTAAAAGTATCGTTAATATTAAAACTATCATTTTAACAAAAATTATCATTTTAATAGAAATATCATTGTTACTATAAAATATCATTATTGTTATTATTTTAAATAGAATTATTATTTTTAAAGATAATATTAAAAATTATCGTAAATATTAAAGTTATCATAATTAGAATTATCGTTTTATCATAATGTCATCTTAGTAATTATAAATATTGATATTTTTATAATAATAAATATTATTACAAAATAATACAACTTTTACTTACTATCATTATAGATATTATTTTATCAAATAAATATGTGATACAAACATATTTTACTACGTGTAATAACTTACTTTAATAATATCTATCATATTATCTTTATGATATTAAATGAACCCTATAAATTTTATTACTTAATATATATAAAAGTATATTTTATTATATAAATTTAATATAAAATTTTATTTATCAATAAATAAATTATATTATTTACTCTAATAAATCTTTTAAAAATATTTAAAAATATAAAACGACGATATTTAAACTATATATTAATCATGTATAGATTTTTGGAAATTATTTTGAGACAAATTTACTTTTGTTGACTTTTGCATATTAGTCTCGAGCATTAGGATTGTGGTACACTATGACTTGACCTAATTTGTTAGACAAATATTGACCAACACATAAATATATATAATTAATTTAGGTTCGTGAATTCGAGGCCAACCTTGCACTTGTTCAATGACGTTATATGTATTTTTACTACGAAATACAGTATGGTGAGTTTCATTTGCCTTTTTACCCTCTATATTTTTGGGACTGAGAATACATGCGCTTTTATAAATGTTTGACGAAATAGACACAAGTAATTGAAACTACATTCTATGGTTGAATTATCGAAATCGAATATGCCCCTTTTTATTAAAGTCTGGTAATCTAAGAATTAGGGAACAGACACCCTAATTGACGCGAATCCTAAAGATAGATCTATTGGGCCTAACAAACCCCATCCAAAGTACCGGATGCTTTAGTACTTCGAAATTTATATCATGTCCGAAGGAGGATCCCGGAATGATAGGGGATATTCTTATATGTATCTAGTTAATGTCGGTTACCAGGTGTTCACCATATGAATGATTATTTTTGTCTCTATGCATGGGACGTATATTTATGAGAACTGAAAATGAAATTCTTGTGGTCTATTAAAATGATGGAAATAAATGATTATGATAAACTAATGAACTCACCAACCTTTTGGTTGACACTTTAAAGCATGTTTATTCTCAGGTGTTAAAGAAATCTTCCGCTGTGCATTTGCTCATTTTAAAGATATTACTTGGAGTCTTTCATAGCATATTTCGAAGAACGTTGCATTCGAGTCATTGAGTTCATCAAAGATAATTATTAAATCAATTTATAGTTGGATAGTGGATATTATGAAATGGTATGCATGCCTGTCAATTTTTGATGTAAAGAAAGATTGTCTTTTAAAAACGAATGCAATGATTGTAAAATGTATCATATAGAGGTCAAATACCTCACAATGTAATCAACTATTGTGAATCGTTTATATTGTATATGAACGGGTCCTTTCATGTATTGTAAAAACGAATGCAGTTTTTGAAAAATGTCGCATATAGAGGTCAATACCTCGCGATGAAATCATATGTTATTTTATTCTTCCTTATGGTTAAGGTCGGGTTATGACAATATTAGTTTTATTTTATAAAAATACAAATATATATAAGTAATATTATTATTATAAAGGGGGGTTTTTACCGTTTAATGACCGGTTTGTCGATTTTAAAAACTTTAGTCGCAGTTAAAACCTGATGTAAAATAATAAAAATAAATATAACTTAATTTAAAGCGTAAAGTAAATAACAATAATGAAATTGCGATAAATAAAAGTGCGATAAAATAAAATTGCGATAATTAAAAAGTACGATAATTAAAAGTGCAATTAAATACAATAACAATAAAAGTGCGATAATTAGAAGTGCAATTAAATATAAAATAATGGAAATTAAATATGAAATAAAATAATTATGCTTATTTAAACTTCCGTAATCATGATGTTTGACGTGTTGATTTTAGTTTTATGCCCATGGGTTAATTGTCCTTTGTCCTGGATTATTTAATATGTCTGTCTGGTTTTTGTCCATAACAGTCCATCAGTCATAAATATAAAGTGCGAGTATCCTCGTCAAATTATCCTTATACCCGAAGTTAAATATTCCAACTAATTGGGGACTTAAACTGTAACAAGATTTTAATACTTTGTTTAATAATTACACCAGGTTATCGACTGCGTGTAACCCAAGGTTTTAATAATTTGTTAACAATTATGCCAAGTGTCCTTGTACATAATTTCACCCCTGTTTTAATAATTCTAGTGACTATTAATCCATTCCCGTGTCCGGTTAAATGAACGATTATTCGTACATATAAATACCCCGCCCATCGTGTCCGATTGAGTGTATATGGTTATTTATAGGGACGTCCAATTGTAAATCTTTATTGTTAAAATTAACAAACTATCATTTAGTTAAACAAATATAAAGCCCATTAATAGCCCATAGTCTAATTTTCACAAGTGTCGTTCTTTTGTCCAAACCCCAATTATGGTACAAAGCTCAATTACCCAATTTTAGTAATTAGCTCAACATCATGATTACTTCATTTTAAATAAGCATAATAATAACTTAGCTACAAGACATTAAATTAAAAAGGTTGAACATAACTTACAATGATTAAAAATAGCGTAGCGTTACACGGACAGAATTTCGACTTACACCCTTACAACATTCGCTAACATACCCTTATTATTAGGATTTAAAATTAAAATTAAAATTAAAATATAAAATATAAATATAAATATTACGTATACATATATATAGAGAGATTGATTTATGATATTAAAAATGATCAGAATTCGTTGGGTTTTATAGGGATTTGAGTCCAGGAAATCTCCGCGACTCGCGGCCCTTTCCTTCTTCAAACTCCGCGAGTCGCGGAGTTTGTTTTTACAGCTCACCAAGCCTTGGCTCCTAGCTTGTCGACGGATTATATAAATAAATATAATATATAAATAATTTTAGTAATTATTTAAATATTATATTATATTTATGTGCATAGTTGACTTGTAATTTTTAGTCCGTTGCGTCGAGCGTTGAGAGTTGACTCTGGTCCCGGTTCCGGATTTTCGAACGTCCTTGCGTACAATTTAATATCTTATACTTTGCGTTTTGAATCTTGTACTCTTGTAATTTTGAGACGTTTCTTATCAATAATTGGAACCTCTTTGATTGTATTTTGTACTTTTGAGCTTTTTGGTCGTTTGCGTCTTCAATTCGTCGAATCTGTCTTTTGTCTTCACCTTTTATTATTTAAACGAATATCACTTGTAAATAGGACAATTGCAACTAAAAGCTTGTCTTTCTTGAAGAATAATGCTATGAAATATATGTTCGTTTTTAGCATTATCAAATATTCCCACACTTGAGCGTTGCTTGTCCTCAAACAATATAGTCTTGAAATACTAGAATCACTTCTTTATTCTTCACACTTTGTACATCAGTGATTTCTTTACGGCGGTATAAACAATGGTAGTAACGATGTGGTTTACAGTCCCACATGACTATAAAATTTAGATCCTTTAAGGAAATTGAATCTTTATGAAAACATTTGATCTTTTTGAAAATTCAATCTAGCTTTTACCCTAGATAAGTTTTTCGGAATAACCCTTCACCGGTGTTTGCAAATTCTTTTTGTGGGTTTGGTGGGTTTCATATTTGAAAATTTAGCTCAAAACTTGTGGTTTTGTGTCACCCAATTGCTAACCTTGTATTGGGAAAGCAACACATCCAGTTTACTTGTTCCGTATATTACCTTTCGGTAAACTACCGTCCGGTTGTAAAGGAAAGCGTTGAACAAGCAACTGTTAAGGCAATGTCCCCTGACATGCTTTTGATTATGGTCTATAACGTGTCAGACACAATTACTATCCTTTGTAGGAGCAATAGTAAAGCTCACCCTTATAATTTGTCGGTCTGGCACAAGGTCCTGTCTTTGACCATGCTATGCAACCACCGTTCTTACGGTTGACACCCGATTTGGTTCAGGTGACCTAATGAATTCCAGGTGAATTCCTAGGATTTTACGTTCAATGGTAATGAACGCATTGAAAATAGGTTTTCAGAAAACAAATCGGTTTGTAATTTTTGATCAAAATATTTTCTCGTTCAAGATCGAGTTTAGATATCATTGAATTCCATGAGTTTGAATTCTCAATCTTTAAGGTCAATCTCTAGGATTGAGTAATATCAGTCTTAAAAGCTGATTTTTGATCTTTAAGGAGATTATCCTTTCTGGGGATCTGATTCATTAGTCTTATCCAGCTAATTTGCACGGCGCCCTCCCCATTTTACAAGACAGATCCTCTCATGGTTAGGATAAGTCTGACCACTTGGCGACCCTGTTTGATGCTGAGGTCCGTGGATTTCCTGCTGATTTTAGTGATGACTTTTCTAGGTTTTTCGTCAACCTACAGCTGGTCTGGACGACAACTTCATGACCTAAATCAGGAAGCGCGTTTCTTTTTCGAAAGACTTTACTTCCTTTTAATGATGGAATTGATTCATCGTGTAGATCCATCTTTCTTACAGTAAATTGGGTAAAACAGTTAATTATTGTTCAAAACAAAAGTATTTTCAATTATTTGTTACAGAAATATGTGACATATGTTTAAAATAACTTGGTAAATTTTCCCACACTTGGCTTTTATTTTTCCTTTTTGTTCTCCTCTATTCCATTTTTAAATGAATTCTAACATTTTGGTTTGTTTCTCAATTTATGTCCTTTACGAGGTAACAATAATTTCGGTGTTAAAACCTAGTTTTATCGTTCATAAATATGTATAAACATGATTTTGAGTTCATTTAATTGAAAATTTTAAAATTTTTTTCTAGAATTGGGTAGTCAGTATATAAGATTAGGGCTGTTTTTTGTTATCAGAGAGCACTAGATTCTAATACAACTACTGCTTTACTAGTATTTTTAATGGTAACCAAGTGTTTAAGATAAAAATTTTAAAAATCCGAAAGAATTTAACCCCTTCCCACACTTAAGATCTTGCAATGCCCTCATTTGCAAGAAATCAGTAACAATTTAAATTATTGAGGGTGATTAACGTAGAAATGATTAAATTTTACTAAAGTTTCCAAACATATTGTTGTTTGTGTTGAATGATAAATGGTGCACATCATTTGTTCATTCCGTCTTGTTGTTATTTCACATATATTTTGCATCTTGTCGTCAAAATTAGTTGCTTTTGCTGAACTTAATGCCAGTCTTTGAAAATGCGTTGTTTTACCCTGTTGTGTACATAAGATAAACTGCAAACATATATACATATTTTTGAACTTTGGTATATTACCCCACATTCAAAAATTATTAAAATCTGATAATAAAAGTTAGAAAATTATAAAAACTATTACAATATTAACATAAGTATTAAATGTATCAACATTACAAATAATAAAATAAATAAAACTAAGTAGACTAGGGATGATACTGATACCAGTAGGGGTTCCATGCATAACCGTATGTGTTATAGAATGCTTTGGCTGGGTTATACGTAGGATACGGTGGTTGGATCTCTATAGACCAGGGAGGAAATACGGGCGATGGAGTAGGAATATAGTTTCTACCTACATGTTGGCAATGAGCTATGATTTAGTTTTGATGAACTTGCCAATCTTCAAATGCTCGATGTCTAGCATTTTCATACTCTTGTGAAGCTATAAACCTTTGCATTTCTGTCATTTCATTTCCCCCTCCCACATTACCTGGCTGTTGGTTTCTCTCAACCTGTGGATGTCTACCATGGTATTGTACTGCAGCGTTATTTCGCCTCTTCAAAACCTTCGCACCATGGTATACATTTAAACCAATTGTATCGTGGGGTTCTGGTTCTTCGACTAATAATCCCCCCCCCCCCCCCCCCGACTTATATCCACATTGAGATACTCAGCAATTAGTGTAATAAATATACCACCTTCTATTATATTGTGCGGTCTCATCCCCCTAACCATAGCTGATAAATAATAACCCACACAATAAGGTATACTTACAGCGCTTTGTGGGTCTCGAATACACATGTGGTAAAACAAATACTGTTCATTTACCTTTTCCTTATTCTTACCTCGTTGTGTAATCGAATTGGCTAAAAACCTATGAATTACTCTTAACTCTGCTCTATCTATATCCAAATAAGAGTAATTTCCCCCTTTAAATCGGTGATGGCTAGTCATTTGACTCCATACACCATGCGTATCAAAATTTTCATCAATTTTCCTACCGTTCAATATCAACCCTCTACAATCGGTAGATGCTAACTCCTCTGGCGTATATATACGTAAGGCCTGAGCCATGTCTAGTAAAGACATGTGGTGCATCGAACCTCCTAACAAAAATCTAATAAAAGATCGATCGGTTAAACTAACTACCCGATCATTTATTTCTATACTACACAATAATTCTTCACACCATACTTTATATACAGGTCTACGCATGCTGAATAATCGTACCCAATCGTTAAAAGTAGAATTACCATACCTCTGTGTAAGTAATTCTCTAATTGGCCCGGCCAATTCTACAGCTTCTAATGGTCCCCATTCTATTACCCTAGGTACTTCAACAACTTTAGAATGAAGAGTATGCAAGCCCCTTTGGTATTTTGGATAATCTATCCAACGTCTGTCAAATCTCAAGTTCGGGTGCAAATCTTCCAAGTGCATATCTGAAAATGTCATAACTGGATAAGGTATATCTTGTTTATAATAGCTATCAACATCATGTTGTTCCGCATTCTCAGGAGGAGCATTGCGAGCTTGGGATGAAGATTCACCCCTTTCAGTCTGCAAAACACATCAAACACAATTTTTGTGCATCCAAATATGCATTAGTGTCAGTAAAATCATCAATCAAAATAATTACAATGACATGTCCAATTTATATCAAACTTATGCTCATTTTCATATTTTTATCAAATCTACACTTTTTCAAATAAGCATATACGAACATATTTGCCAAGTTCATAAGCATTCAACTCAAATAACATGTCAAAATAATCATTACTAGTAATTAAACAAGTTTCAAATGGCATTATCTCTCAAAAATCAAGTTCATAAATTTTAGACTTGAAAAATTCCACTTTGATTCTCAAAAATCGTGTTTAGACTCAAAGTTTGGATCATTTAACTACCTAAATATGTTACACTACTTAATTTAGCAATAATTCATGAAAAAAATCGGCCATAACCTGTTTATATCAAAAAGCCCCAAATTGCTCAAGAACACAAACCCTAGATTTCTCAAAATTTGAAGTTTAAGGCTTCTAATCATGTTAAATAGCATCAATCTAGGTTATACAAGCATAATACATAAACAATTTAAGCATAATTACACTAAAAAGCATCAAAATTGAATTGGGTATAAAATTGCTCAAGAGCACTAATTTTCGGATTAAAGGGTGTTTTGGTGTAGAAATTTACCGTTTTCCTTGAGTAATTCCTTGATAGCATCCTTCTCAACATGATTTTGTGAAAGATTTGATGAAAAATGGTGAAAAAATTTGATTTTGTGGTGTGTTTTTTGGGTATTTTTCGCAGTTATTTGGGGTGTTTGTGTTGGGACTGATCAGTTCTGCGTATATTTTTTTTTTTGAATTTTGCATCCTCCGCGAGTCGCGGTGATTTTGTTCTTCAAACTCCGCGAGTCGCGGCGTTTGTTTTTTTTTTTTTTTTAATAAGCCTTAACTTATAAAACAAATATAAAATAAATTTAAAATTTTGTTTTCCTTTGTTTTAGGATGAGGTCGTTTCGGATCGATGTCCTAGTCCGTCCCTCGACAAAATTTTAAAATTTGTCTTTTTCAAGCGATTGTTTTAAAAGCTTAGATTTTTGGGTTTTTTTTAATGTTTTTGGCATACTTTAATTCAATAAGATTAAAAATAATGATAATAAAAGTTCTCGTCCCTCCTCGGATAAAGCAATTTCGGTTCAAAGACCTAGTCTTCAACTTACGACGAATTTTAAAAATCATATTTTAACTTAGCGACATAAAGTAAATTTTTGTTTTTAAATTCACACAACTTAAATTTAAAAATGCATAAAATTAAAAATTTACACCAAACTTAATTAAAAATGCATAATATTAAAAATTCACACCAAACTTATATTATATTTTTGTTTTTATACATACAAACTTATATTAAAAATATTAATTTTTCAAATATTGACAAACTTAAATATATTGATTTTACAGAGTTCACAATATTAATTTAAGATTTATATATTAATTTTAAAAACATGGTAAAAATAAAATTAAATTTTTTTTTGGCTTTTATCTTACTTTAATCAATCAAATATTATCAAAAATATGCGCCCCTCTTTTCGGTAAAGTAATTTCAGTTCCATGACCTAATTTAACTCATGACGAATTTTTGAAATATTTTGGTTTGATTGATTAAAGATATTTATACCTTAAGAATAAACGTTAAATTTTGCAGTGATGTAATAAATTTTTGAATGATATCAATAATTTCGGTCGCCAAACCTAATTTCATCGAATACCAATTTAATACTTTATAGCGAACAAATTAGCGTTTATTATCAAAAGGTTAAAAATAAAAATAAAAATAAAAACTGTACAGACTTACCTGTGAGATAGTATTCTTAGTGATATGATCTATCCCATTCATAAGATAGTCGGTTTAATTGATTTTCCATGGCTACATAGGCGTAACCTCGAGCATTCAGTGTTTTTTCTTCTAAACATATGAACGGTCCGTCTCTGCATAAAGTAACAAATTCGGTGTTTGAATAGGTTTGATTATTTGAACATTTACCTCCTTGTGACCATTTTCCGCATTTGTGACATCTTTCTAGGTGTCGTGCTCTTCTTTTCGCTGCGGATTTTGATTTTCCTTTACCAAATTGTAACTTATTATCTTCGCATCTGGATTCTTTTCTTACTCCGTCCAATCTTTCTCTGATTACTGATACTAGTTCACTCGGAAGTGTGTCATTATTACGTTTAGTGATCAAAGCGTGTAGCATTAGACCATGGTTTAGTTCACAGGAAGTCTTCATTTCCTAAAAAAATAAAAATTCAGAATGGGGGGAGAAGACTAGTTCTTTAGGGTCTGCTAGGGAAAGACCATTCAGGTTCCATTTTCGAGAACTACACGAAAACAGACAATCTAACTCTAACAGAAATACATAATATCCTTTAAAGACTTGATTCTCCCCACACTTAGTTAGCTGTGGTATCGAAATTGTGATTAACTTCGTTGTCGATTTGCATTGGACTATCTATGTAATGTTTAACTCTGTGACCATTAACCTTAAATTCAATCCCATTTGAATTTATTAATTCTACTGTTCCGTATGGGAAAACTCTTTTGACTATGAATGGTCCAGACCATCTTGATTTCAATTTTCCAGGAAATAGCTTGAATCGTGAATTGAAAAGAAGAACTCTGTCTCCTTCTTTGAATTCTTTTGAACTTCTGATTTTTTTATCATGCCATTTCTTCGTTCTTTCTTTATAGATTAATGAATTTTCGTATGCTTCATGTCTTAATTCTTCTAATTCGTTTAGTTGACTTAACCGTAGACGTCCAGCTTCATGTAAATCAAGATTACATGTCTTCAAAGCCCAAAATGCTTTGTGTTCAATTTCTACTGGAGGATGACATGCTTTTCCATAAACGAGTCTAAAAGGTGTGGTTCCAATTGGAGTTTTGTAGGCTGTTCTAAAAGCCCAGAGTGCATCCTCCAACTTAATGGACCATTCCTTCGGATTTGATCCTACGGTTTTTTCTAGAATACGTTTTAAAGCTCGGTTGGTATTTTCAACTTGTCCACTTGTTTGTGGATGATATGTGGTGGAGATTTTATAAGTTACTCCATATCTTTTAAGAACTTTCTCAAGTTGATTATTACAGAAATGAGTTCCCCGATCACTTATTAAAGCTTTCGGTGTTCCAAACCTTGCAAAAAGACGTTTTAAAAAGTTGACTACAACTCGTGCATCGTTAGTTGGGAGAGCTTGTGCTTTCGCCCATTTAGATACATAATCAATGGCTACGAGAATATAGAGATTATTATGATATTTTGGAAATGGACCCATAAAGTCAATACCCCAAATGTCAAATACTTCACATACTTGAATGACATTTTGTAGCATTTCATCACGTTGACTTATTTTTCCGGCCCTTTGACAAGCATCACAGGATTTGCAAAGAAGGTGTGCGTCTTTGTAAATTGTAGGCCAATAGAATCCATCATCATAAACTTTTCTTGCTGTTAGTTGAGGCCCATAATGCCCTCATGTTGGTCCTGTGTGACAATGGTTTAAAATTTTACTAGCTTCATCTCCGAATATACATCGGCGTATTATTCTATCTGGACAACTTTTAAACAGATGTGGATCTTCCCAGAAATAGTGTTTTATATCACTAAAGAATTTCTTTCGTTTTTGGTACGACAATCCTTTTTCAAGGAATCCACATACTAAGTAGTTTGCATAGTCTGCAAACCATGGAATTTCATTATAATCTATTTTCAATAGATATTCATCAGAAAAGTTATCTTGTATGGCCGATTCATTTAGAACTTCTAATTCGGGATTTTCAAGACGAGAAAGATGATCAGCGGCGAGATTTTCTGCTCCTCTTTTATCTCGAATTTCAATATCTAACTCTTGTAAGAGTAAGATCCAACGGATTAATCTTGGTTTGGCATCTTGTTTCGAAAATAGGTATCTAAGAGCAGAATGGTCGGTATAGACCACCGTTTTTGCTAGAACGAGATATGAACAAAATTTGTCAAAAGCAAAGACAATAGCAAGGAGTTCTTTTTCAGTAGTTGTGTAATTTGTTTATGCTCCTTGTAACGTCTTACTAGCATAATATATAGATTGAAATCGTTTTTCAATCCTTTGTCCTAAAACGGCTCCCATTGCAAAATCACTTGCATCGCACATAAGTTCAAACGGTAGATTCCAATTTGGTGTTATCATGATCGGCGCATTAGTGAGTTTCTCTTTAAGAATATTAAAAGATTTGATGCATTCATCTGAAAAGATGAATGGAGCATCTTTTTCTAGGAGTTTATTCATAGGAGTGGCAATTTTAGAAAAATCTTTTATGAAACGTCGGTAAAAACCGACATGCCCTAGAAAACTCCTAACTCCTCTAACATTGGTGGGATGTGGAAGTTTAGCAATTACATCTACTTTAGCTCTATCCACTTCAATTCCTTCCTTTGAAATTTTATGACCAAGAACGATGCCTTCTTTAACCATGAAATGGCATTTCTGAAATGTCCCGTTCTTATTGATTAAAAACGTTCCATATTAATTGATTTCGTTGCGAGGTTTTGACCTCTATATGAGACGTTTTTCAAAGACTGCATTCATTTTTAAAACAAACCATAACCTTTATTTCATAAATAAAGGTTTAAAAAGCTTTACGTAGATTATCAAATAATGATAATCTAAAATATCCTGTTTACACACGACCATTACATAATGGTTTACAATACAAATATGTTACATCGAAATCAGTTTCTTGAATGCAGTTTTTACACAATATCATACAAACATGGACTCCAAATCTTGTCCTTATTTTAGTATGCAACAGCGGAAGCTCTTAATATTCACCTGAGAATAAACATGCTTTAAACGTCAACAAAAATGTTGGTGAGTTATAGGTTTAACCTATATATATCAAATCGTGACAATAGACCACAAGATTTCATATTTCAATACACATCCCATACATAGAGATAAAAATCATTCATATGGTGAACACCTGGTAACCGACAATAACAAGATGCATATATAAGAATATCCCCATCATTCCGGGACACCCTTCGGATATGATATAAATTTCGAAGTACTAAAGCATCCGGTACTTTGGATGGGGTTTGTTAGGCCCAATAGATCTATCTTTAGGATTCGCGTCAATTAGGGTGTCTGTTCCCTAATTCTTAGATTACCAGACTTAATAAAAAGGGGCATATTCGATTTCGATAATTCAACCATAGAATGTAGTTTCACGTACTTGTGTCTATTTTGTAAATCATTTATAAAACCTGCATGTATTCTCATCCCAAAAATATTAGATTTTAAAAGTGGGACTATAACTCACTTTCACAGATTTTTACTTCGTCGGGAAGTAAGACTTGGCCACTGGTTGATTCACGAACCTATAACAATATATACATATATATCAAAGTATGTTCAAAATATATTTACAACACTTTTAATATATTTTGATGTTTTAAGTTTATTAAGTCAGCTGTCCTCGTTAGTAACCTACAACTAGTTGTCCACAGTTAGATGTACAGAAATAAATCGATAAATATTATCTTGAATCAATCCACGACCCAGTGTATACGTATCTCAGTATTGATCACAACTCAAACTATATATATTTTGGAATCAACCTCAACCCTGTATAGCTAACTCCAACATTCACATATAGAGTGTCTATGGTTGTTCCGAAATATATATAGATGTGTCGACATGATAGGTCGAAACATTGTATACGTGTCTATGGTATCTCAAGATTACATAATATATAATACAAGTTGATTAAGTTATGGTTGGAATAGATTTGTTATCAATTTTCACGTAGCTAAAATGAGAAAAATTATCCAATCTTGTTTTACCCATAACTTCTTCATTTTAAATCCGTTTTGAGTGAATCAAATTGCTATGGTTTCATATTGAACTCTATTTTATGAATCTAAACAAAAAAAAGTATAGGTTTATAGTCGGAAAAATAAGTTACAAGTCGTTTTTGTAAAGGTAGTCATTTCAGTCGAAAGAACGACGTCTAGATGACCATTTTAGAAAACATACTTCCACTTTGAGTTTAACCATAATTTTTGGATATAGTTTCATGTTCATAATAAAAATCATTTTCTCAGAATAACAACTTTTAAATCAAAGTTTATCATAGTTTTTAATTAACTAACCCAAAACAGCCCGCGGTGTTACTACGACGGCGTAAATCCGGTTTTACGGTGTTTTTCGTGTTTCCAGGTTTTAAATCATTAAGTTAGCATATCATATAGATATAGAACATGTGTTTAGTTGATTTTAAAAGTCAAGTTAGAAGGATTAACTTTTGTTTGCGAACAAGTTTAGAATTAACTAAACTATGTTCTAGTGATTACAAGTTTAAACCTTCGAATAAGATAGCTTTATATGTATGAATCGAATGATGTTATGAACATCATTACTACCTTAAGTTCCTTGGATGAACCTACTGGAAAAGAGAAAAATGGATCTAGCTTCAATGGATCCTTGGATGGCTCAAAGTTCTTGAAGCAAAATCATGACACGAAAACAAGTTCAAGTAAGATCATCACTTGAAATAAGATTGTTATAGTTATAGAAATTGAACCAAAGTTTGAATATGATTATTACCTTGTATTAGAATGATAACCTACTGTAAGAAACAAAGATTTCTTGAGGTTGGATGATCACCTTACAAGATTGGAAGTGAGCTAGCAAACTTGAAAGTATTCTTGATTTTATGAAACTAGAACTTTTGGAATTTATGAAGAACACTTAGAACTTGAAGATAGAACTTGAGAGAGTTCAATTAGATGAAGAAAATTGAAGAATGAAAGTGTTTGTAGGTGTTTTTGGTCGTTGGTGTATGGATTAGATATAAAGGATATGTAATTTTGTTTTCATGTAAATAAGTCATGAATGATTACTCATATTTTTGTAATCTTATGAGATATTTCATGCTAGTTGCCAAATGATGGTTCCCACATGTGTTAGGTGACTCACATGGGCTGCTAAGAGCTGATCATTGGAGTGTATATACCAATAGTACATACATCTAAAAGCTGTATATTGTACGAGTACGAATACGGGTGCATACGAGTAGAATTGTTGATGAAACTGAACGAGAATGTAATTGTAAGCATTTTTGTCAAGTAGAAGTATTTTGATAAGTGTATTGAAGTCTTTCAAAAGTGTATAAATACATATTAAAACACTACATGTATATACATTTTAACTGAGTCGTTAAGTCATCGTTAGTCGTTACATGTAAGTGTTGTTTTGAAACCTTTAGGTTAACGATCTTGTTAAATGTTGTTAACCCAATGTTTATAATATCAAATGAGATTTTAAATTATTATATTATCATGATATTATCATGTATGAATATCTCTTAATATGATATATATACATTAAATGTCTTTACAACGATAATCGTTACATATATGTCTCGTTTAAAAATCATTAAGTTAGTAGTCTTGTTTTTACATATGTAGTTCATTGTTAATATACTTAATGATATGTTTACTTATCATAGTATCATGTTAACTATATATATATCCATTATATGTCATCATATAGTTTTTACAAGTTTTAACGTTCGTGAATCACCGGTCAACTTGGGTGGTCAATTGTCTATATGAAACATATTTCAATTAATCAAGTCTTAACAAGTTTGATTGCTTAACATGTTGGAAACATTTAATCATGTAAACATCAATCTCAATTAATATATATAAACATGGAAAAGTTCGGGTCACTACAGTACCTACCCGTTAAATAAATTTCGTCCCGAAATTTTAAGCTGTTGAAGGTGTTGACGAATCTTCTGGAAATAGATGCGGGTATTTCTTCTTCATCTGATCTTCACGCTCCCAGGTGAACTCGGGTCCTCTACGAGCATTCCATCGAACCTTAACAATTGGAATCTTGTTTTGCTTAAGTCTTTTAACCTCACGATCCATTATTTCAACGGGTTCTTCGATGAATTGGAGTTTTTCGTTGATTTGGATTTCATCTAACGGAATAGTGAGATCTTCTTTAGCAAAACATTTCTTTAAATTCGAGACGTGGAAAGTGTTATGTACAGCCGCGAGTTGTTGAGGTAACTCTAGTCGGTAAGCTACTGGTCCGACACGATCAATAATCTTGAATGGTCCAATATACCTTGGATTTAATTTCCCTCGTTTACCAAATCGAACAACGCCTTTCCAAGGTGCAACTTTAAGCATGACCATCTCTCCAATTTCAAATTCTATATCTTTTCTTTTAATGTCAGCGTAGCTCTTTTGTCGACTTTGGGCGGTTTTCAACCGTTGTTGAATTTGGATGATCTTCTCGGTAGTTTCTTGTATAATCTCCGGACCCGTAATCTGTCTATCCCCCACTTCACTCCAACAAATCGGAGACCTGCACTTTCTACCATAAAGTGCTTCAAACGGCGCCATCTCAATGCTTGAATGGTAGCTGTTGTTGTAAGAAAATTCTGCTAATGGTAGATGTCGATCCCAACTGTTTCCGAAATCAATAACACATGCTCGTAGCATGTCTTCAAGCGTTTGTATCGTCCTTTCGCTCTGCCCATCAGTTTGTGGATGATAGGCAGTACTCATGTCTAGACGAGTTCCTAATGCTTGCTGTAATGTCTGCCAGAATCTTGAAATAAATCTGCCATCCCTATCAGAGATAATAGAGATTGGTATTCCATGTCTGGAGACGACTTCCTTCAAATACAGTCGTGCTAACTTCTCCATCTTGTCATCTTCTCTTATTGGTAGGAAGTGTGCTGATTTGGTGAGACGATCAACTATTACCCAAATAGTATCAAAACCACTTGCAGTCCTTGGCAATTTAGTGATGAAATCCATGGTAATGTTTTCCCATTTCCATTCCGGGATTTCGGGTTGTTGAAGTAGACCTGATGGTTTCTGATGCTCAGCCTTGACCTTAGAACACGTCAAACATTCTCCTACGTATTTAGCAACATCGGCTTTCATACCCGGCCACCAAAAATGTTTCTTGAGATCCTTGTACATCTTCCCCGTTCCAGGATGTATTGAGTATCTGGTTTTATGAGCTTCTCTAAGTACCATTTCTCTCATATCTCCAAATTTTGGTACCCAAATCCTTTCAGCCCTATACCGGGTTCCGTCTTCCCGAATATTAAGATGCTTCTCCGATCCTTTGGGTATTTCATCCTTTAAATTTCCCTCTTTTAAAACTCCTTGTTGCGCCTCCTTTATTTGAGTAGTAATGTTATTATGAATCATTATATTCATAGATTTTACTCGAATGGGTTCTCTGTCCTTCCTGCTCAAGGCATCGGCTACCACATTTGCCTTCCCCGGGTGGTAACGAATCTCAAAGTCGTAATCATTCAATAATTCAATCCACCTTCGCTGCCTCATATTCAGTTGTTTCTGATTAAATATGTGTTGAAGACTTTTGTGGTCGGTATATATAATACTTTTGACCCCATATAAATAGTGCCTCCAAGTCTTTAATGCAAAAACAACCGCGCCTAATTCCAAATCATGCGTCGTATAATTTTGTTCGTGAATCTTCAATTGTCTAGACGCATAAGCAATCACCTTCGTTCGTTGCATTAATACACAACCGAGACCTTGCTTTGATGCATCACAATAAATCACAAAATCATCATTCCCTTCAGGCAATGACAATATAGGTGCCGTAGTTAGCTTTTTCTTCAATAACTGAAACGCTTTCTCTTGTTCATCATTCCATTCAAATTTCTTCCCTTTATGCGTTAATGCAGTCAAGGGTTTTGCTATTCTGGAAAAGTCTTGGATGAACCTTCTGTAGTAACCAGCTAGTCCTAAAAACTGGCGTATGTGTTTCGGAGTTTTCGGGGTTTCCCACTTTTCAACAGTTTCTATCTTTGCCGGATCCACCTTAATACCTTCTTTGTTCACTATGTGACCGAGGAATTGAACTTCTTCCAACCAAAATGCACACTTTGAAAACTTAGCGTACAATTCTTCCTTCCTCAATACATCTAACACCTTTCTCAAATGTTCACCGTGTTCTTGGTCATTCTTTGAGTAAATAAGTATGTCATCAATGAAAACAATGACAAACTTGTCAAGGTATGGTCCACACACTCGGTTCATAAGGTCCATGAACACAGCTGGTGCATTAGTTAAACCAAACGGCATGACCATAAACTCGTAATGACCGTAACGTGTTCTGAAAGCAGTCTTTGGAATATCATCTTCTTTCACCCGCATTTGATGATACCCGGAACGTAAGTCAATCTTTGAATAAACAGACGAGCCTTGTAGTTGATCAAATAAGTCATCGATTCTCGGTAGTGGGTAGCGGTTCTTGATGGTAAGTTTGTTCAACTCTCGGTAGTCGATACACAACCTGAATGTACCATCTTTCTTCTTGACAAACAAAACAGGAGCTCCCCACGGTGATGTGCTTGGTCGAATGAAACCACGCTCTAAAAGTTCTTGTAATTGGCTTTGCAGTTCTTTCATCTCGCTGGGTGCGAGTCTGTAAGGAGCACGAGCTATTGGTGCAGCTCCTGGTACAAGATCTATTTGAAATTCAACGGATCGATGTGGGGGTAATCCCGGTAATTCTTTCGGAAATACATCAGGAAATTCTTTTGCGACGGGAACATCATTGATGTTCTTTTCTTCAGTTTGTACTTTCTCGACGTGTGCTAGAACAGCATAGCAACCTTTTCTTATTAGTTTTTGTGCCTTCAAATTACTAATAAGATGTAGCTTCGTGTTGCCCTTTTCTCCGTACACCATTAAGGGTTTTCCTTTTTCTCGTATAATGCGAATTGCATTTTTGTAACAAACGATCTCCGCTTTCACTTCTTTCAACCAGTCCATACCGATTATCACATCAAAACTCCCTAACTCTACTGGTATCAAATCAATCTTAAATGTTTCGCTAACCAGTTTAATTTCTCAATTCCGACATATATTATCTGCTGAAATTAATTTACCATTTGCTAATTCGAGTAAAAATTTACTATCCAAAGGCGTCAATGGACAACTTAATTTAGCACAAAAATCTCTACTCATATAGCTTCTATCCGCACCCGAATCAAATAAAACGTAAGCAGATTTATTGTCAATAAGAAACGTACCCGTAACAAGCTCCGGGTCTTCCTGTGCCTCTACCGCATTAATATTGAAAACTCTTCCACGGCCTTGTCCATTCGTGTTCTCCTGGTTCGGGCAATTTCTAATAATGTGGCCCGGTTTTCCACATTTATAACAAACTACATTGGCATAACTTGCTCCGACACTACTTGCTCCGCCATTACTCGTTCCGACACCATTTGTTCCTTTCGTTCTATTAACCCCTGGTCCGTAGACCTCACACTTCGCCGCGCTATGACCATTTCTTTTACACTTGTTGCAAAATTTGGTGCAGAACCCCGAGTGATTCTTTTCACACCTTTGGCATAGTTGCTTCTGATTGTTGTTGTTGTTGCGGTTATTATTGTTGTTGGGATGATTGTTGTAGTTGCTGTTGTTGTTGTTGTTGTTGTTGTTGTTGGGCCGTTTGTTGTAGTTGCGATTGATGTTGCGATTGTTGGGATAATTGTTGCGATTATTGTTGTAATTGCTGTTGTTGTTGTATTGGTGATTCTTATCACCGTTTTCCTCCCACTTTCTTTTGACTTGCTTCACATTGGCCTCTTCAGCAGTCTGTTCTTTAATTCTTTCTTCAATCTGGTTCACTAGTTTGTGAGCCATTCTACATGCCTGTTGTATGGAGGCGGGCTCGTGTGAACTTATATCTTCTTGGATTCTTTCCGGTAATCCTTTCACAAACGCGTCGATCTTCTCTTCCTCATCTTCGAATGCTCCCGGACACAATAGGCACAATTCTGTGAATCGTCTTTCGTATGTGGTAATATCAAATCCTTGGGTTCGTAACCCTCTAAGTTCTGTCTTGAGCTTATTGACCTCGGTTCTGGGACGGTACTTCTCGTTCATCAAGTGCTTGAATGCTGACCACGGTAGTGCGTACGCATCATCTTGTCCCACTTGCTCTAGATAGGTATTCCACCATGTTAACGCAGAACCTGTGAAGGTATGCGTAGCGTACTTCACTTTGTCCTCTTCAGTACACTTACTTATGGCAAACACCGATTCAACCTTCTCGGTCCACCGTTTCAATCCGATCGGTCCTTCGGTTCCATCAAATTCCAAAGGTTTGCAGGCAGTGAATTCTTTGTAGGTGCATCCTACACGATTTCCTGTACTGCTAGATCCAAGGTTATTGTTGGTATGTAGCGCAGCCTGTACTGCGGCTATGTTTGAAGCTAGAAAAGTACGGAATTCCTCTTCATTCATATTCACGGTGTGTCGAGTAGTCGGTGCCATTTCCTTCAAAATAGTTAAATGGAACAAGTTAATCATACAGAATATTAAGAGTAGTTAATAGTATTTCGTAGCATAATATGAACTCATTTATAAAAGCTTTTTCTTCATATTAGCGTTTTATAAGTTTAAATTCGGGTAGTACCTACCCGTTAAGTTCATACTTAGTAGCTAATATACAATTCAACTACTACAATTCTATATGAAAAACTGATTATAATAATATTTCGCGTTCAAACTTTTATACAATATTTTACAAACTTACAATACCGCTTATTTTACATAAAGCATGAAATATAGCACACAATAACTTTGATACAAGATAGTTGTGAAGACAATTCTAGCTAGTACACAAGTCGTTCAGCAAAGGCAATAAAGACACGTAATTCATACGTCCAGAAACAAGTCATGCATTCTGGTTTTACTAGGACTACTTCCCATCCTTGGTCTTGTGCAACATAACCGTTATGGCCGTTGATAAGACAGCGTGTAGTAACGTCATCAAAGGGACGAGGGTTACGTAATGTCCAACAGTCCCGTAATAATCTAAAAACCTCATTTCTTACCCCAATTACCGACTCCGTCACTTGTGGAAACGTTTTGTTTAATAGTTGTAGCCCGATGTTCTTGTTCTCACTTTGGTGAGAAGCGAACATTACTAATCCGTAAGCATAACATGCTTCTTTATGTTGCATGTTAGCCGCTTTTTCTAAATCACGAAGTCCAATATTCGGATATATTGAGTCAAAATAATTTCTTAACCCGTTGCGTAAAATAGCATTTGGGTTCCCCGCAATATATGCGTCAAAGTAAACACATCGTAACTTATGGGTTTCCCAATGTGATATCCCCCATCTTTCAAACGAAAGTCTCTTATAAACCAAGACATTCTTGGAACGTTCTTCGAATGTCTTACAAACTGATCTCGCCTTAAATAGTTGTGCCGAGGAATTCTGGCCGACTCTAGACAAGATTTCATCAATCATGTCTCCGGGTAGGTCTCTTAAAATATTGGGTTGTCTATCCATTTTGTGTTTTTAAACTGTAAAATAGACAAGAGTTAGATTCATAAAAAAAATACTTATTAATACAAGCAATTTTTACATATATCATAAAGCATAAGAACACTATATTACATATATTACACCACACGAATACAACTATCTTATTCCGACTCGCTCATTTCTTCTTCTTCGGTTTTGGTTCGTTTTGCCAAGTTTCTAGGGATATATGATGTTCCCCTAATACGAGCCGTCGTTGTCCACATTGGTTTAGAAAAACCTGGTGGTTTAGAGGTTCCCGGGTCATTGTTACAACTTAAGGACTTCGGGGGTTGACGATACATATAAAGTTCATCGGGGTTGGAATTAGATTTCTCTATTTTTATGCCCTTTCCCTTATTATTTTCTTTTGCCTTTTTAAATTCAGTTGGGGTAATTTCTATAACATCATCGGAATTCTCGTCGGAATCCGATTCATCGGAGAATTGGTAATCCTCCCAATATTTTGCTTCCTTGGCGGAAACACCATTGACCATAATTAACTTTGGTCGGTTGGTTGAGGATTTTCTTTTACTTAACCGTTTTATTATTTCCCCCACCGGTTCTATTTCTTCATCCGGTTCCGATTCTTCTTCCGGTTCCGATTCTTCTTCCGGTTCCGACTCTTCTTCCGGTTCCTCTTCGGGAACTTGTGAATCAGTCCACAAATCATTCCAATTTACATTTGACTCTTCATTATTATTAGGTGAGTCAATGGGACTTGTTCTAGAGGTAGACATCTATCACATAATATCAAACACGTTAAGAGATTAATATATTACATAATATTCATATGTTAAAAATATATAGTTTCCAACAAAAATGTTAAGCAATCATTTTTAAAGAAAACACGGTCGAAGTCCAGACTCACTAATGCATCCTAACAAACTCGATAAGACACACTAATGCAAATTTTCTGGTTCTCTAAGACCAACGCTCGGATACCAACTGAAATGTCCCGTTCTTATTGATTAAAAACGTTCCATATTAATTGATTTCGTTGCGAGGTTTTGACCTCTATATGAGACGTTTTTCAAAGACTGCATTCATTTTTAAAACAAACCATAACCTTTATTTCATAAATAAAGGTTTAAAAAGCTTTACGTAGATTATCAAATAATGATAATCTAAAATATCCTGTTTACACACGACCATTACATAATGGTTTACAATACAAATATGTTACATCGAAATCAGTTTCTTGAATGCAGTTTTTACACAATATCATACAAACATGGACTCCAAATCTTGTCCTTATTTTAGTATGCAACAGCGGAAGCTCTTAATATTCACCTGAGAATAAACATGCTTTAAACGTCAACAAAAATGTTGGTGAGTTATAGGTTTAACCTATATATATCAAATCGTGACAATAGACCACAAGATTTCATATTTCAATACACATCCCATACATAGAGATAAAAATCATTCATATGGTGAACACCTGGTAACCGACAATAACAAGATGCATATATAAGAATATCCCCATCATTCCGGGACACCCTTCGGATATGATATAAATTTCGAAGTACTAAAGCATCCGGTACTTTGGATGGGGTTTGTTAGGCCCAATAGATCTATCTTTAGGATTCGCGTCAATTAGGGTGTCTGTTCCCTAATTCTTAGATTACCAGACTTAATAAAAAGGGGCATATTCGATTTCGATAATTCAACCATAGAATGTAGTTTCACGTACTTGTGTCTATTTTGTAAATCATTTATAAAACCTGCATGTATTCTCATCCCAAAAATATTAGATTTTAAAAGTGGGACTATAACTCACTTTCACAGATTTTTACTTCGTCGGGAAGTAAGACTTGGCCACTGGTTGATTCACGAACCTATAACAATATATACATATATATCAAAGTATGTTCAAAATATATTTACAACACTTTTAATATATTTTGATGTTTTAAGTTTATTAAGTCAGCTGTCCTCGTTAGTAACCTACAACTAGTTGTCCACAGTTAGATGTACAGAAATAAATCGATAAATATTATCTTGAATCAATCCACGACCCAGTGTATACGTATCTCAGTATTGATCACAACTCAAACTATATATATTTTGGAATCAACCTCAACCCTGTATAGCTAACTCCAACATTCACATATAGAGTGTCTATGGTTGTTCCGAAATATATATAGATGTGTCGACATGATAGGTCGAAACATTGTATACGTGTCTATGGTATCTCAAGATTACATAATATATAATACAAGTTGATTAAGTTATGGTTGGAATAGATTTGTTATCAATTTTCACGTAGCTAAAATGAGAAAAATTATCCAATCTTGTTTTACCCATAACTTCTTCATTTTAAATCCGTTTTGAGTGAATCAAATTGCTATGGTTTCATATTGAACTCTATTTTATGAATCTAAACAAAAAAAAGTATAGGTTTATAGTCGGAAAAATAAGTTACAAGTCGTTTTTGTAAAGGTAGTCATTTCAGTCGAAAGAACGACGTCTAGATGACCATTTTAGAAAACATACTTCCACTTTGAGTTTAACCATAATTTTTGGATATAGTTTCATGTTCATAATAAAAATCATTTTCTCAGAATAACAACTTTTAAATCAAAGTTTATCATAGTTTTTAATTAACTAACCCAAAACAGCCCGCGGTGTTACTACGACGGCGTAAATCCGGTTTTACGGTGTTTTTCGTGTTTCCAGGTTTTAAATCATTAAGTTAGCATATCATATAGATATAGAACATGTGTTTAGTTGATTTTAAAAGTCAAGTTAGAAGGATTAACTTTTGTTTGCGAACAAGTTTAGAATTAACTAAACTATGTTCTAGTGATTACAAGTTTAAACCTTCGAATAAGATAGCTTTATATGTATGAATCGAATGATGTTATGAACATCATTACTACCTTAAGTTCCTTGGATGAACCTACTGGAAAAGAGAAAAATGGATCTAGCTTCAATGGATCCTTGGATGGCTCAAAGTTCTTGAAGCAAAATCATGACACGAAAACAAGTTCAAGTAAGATCATCACTTGAAATAAGATTGTTATAGTTATAGAAATTGAACCAAAGTTTGAATATGATTATTACCTTGTATTAGAATGATAACCTACTGTAAGAAACAAAGATTTCTTGAGGTTGGATGATCACCTTACAAGATTGGAAGTGAGCTAGCAAACTTGAAAGTATTCTTGATTTTATGAAACTAGAACTTTTGGAATTTATGAAGAACACTTAGAACTTGAAGATAGAACTTGAGAGAGTTCAATTAGATGAAGAAAATTGAAGAATGAAAGTGTTTGTAGGTGTTTTTGGTCGTTGGTGTATGGATTAGATATAAAGGATATGTAATTTTGTTTTCATGTAAATAAGTCATGAATGATTACTCATATTTTTGTAATCTTATGAGATATTTCATGCTAGTTGCCAAATGATGGTTCCCACATGTGTTAGGTGACTCACATGGGCTGCTAAGAGCTGATCATTGGAGTGTATATACCAATAGTACATACATCTAAAAGCTGTGTATTGTACGAGTACGAATACGGGTGCATACGAGTAGAATTGTTGATGAAACTGAACGAGAATGTAATTGTAAGCATTTTTGTCAAGTAGAAGTATTTTGATAAGTGTATTGAAGTCTTTCAAAAGTGTATAAATACATATTAAAACACTACATGTATATACATTTTAACTGAGTCGTTAAGTCATCGTTAGTCGTTACATGTAAGTGTTGTTTTGAAACCTTTAGGTTAACGATCTTGTTAAATGTTGTTAACCCAATGTTTATAATATCAAATGAGATTTTAAATTATTATATTATCATGATATTATCATCTATGAATATCTCTTAATATGATATATATACATTAAATGTCTTTACAACGATAATCGTTACATATATGTCTCGTTTAAAAATCATTAAGTTAGTAGTCTTGTTTTTACATATGTAGTTCATTGTTAATATACTTAATGATATGTTTACTTATCATAGTATCATGTTAACTATATATATATCCATTATATGTCATCATATAGTTTTTACAAGTTTTAACGTTCGTGAATCACCGGTCAACTTGGGTGGTCAATTGTCTATATGAAACATATTTCAATTAATCAAGTCTTAACAAGTTTGATTGCTTAACATGTTGGAAACATTTAATCATGTAAACATCAATCTCAATTAATATATATAAACATGGAAAAGTTCGGGTCACTACAATTTCTCCCAATTAAGTACTAGATTTGATTGTTCGCATCTAATAAGCATTCGTTCCAGATTAACTAGACATGATTCAAAAGTATCACCGAAGACTGAAAAGTCATCCATGAAAACTTCCATGCATTCTTCTATCATGTCGTGAAAAATCGCCATCATGCACCTTTGAAAGGTTGCAGGGGCGTTGCAAAGTCCAAATGGCATGCGTTTGTAAGCAAAAGTACCATAAGGGCACGTGAATGTGGTTTTTTCTTGATCTTCGAGTGCTATTGGAATTTGAAAATATCCGGAAAAACCATCAAGAAAACAATAGTAACTATTTTCGGCTAATCTTTCCAACATTTGATCAATAAAAGGTAAGGGAAAGTGATATTTTCTGGTGGCGTCATTTAATTTTCTATAATCAATACATACACGCCATCCTGTTACAGTTCTAGTAGGAATAAGCTCATTTTTCTCATTTGTAATGACAGTTATGCCACCCTTCTTAGGCACGCATTGAACTGGGCTTACCCATGGACTATCAGAAATTGGATAAATTAAACCTGCATCTAGCAGTTTAATTATTTCTTTTTTAACAACATCTTGCATATTAGGATTTAGTCTTCGTTGGCGTTGCACATACGTTTTATGACCTTCTTCCATAAGGATTTTATGTGTGCAATACGAAGGACTTATTCCTTTAATATCATGAATCTTCCATGCAATAGCTGGTTTATGAGCTTTCAACACAGAAATGAGTTGTGATTTTTCATTTTCAGTAAGAGAAGATGATATTATTACAGGTAATTCAGATTTACCATGTAAATAAGCGTATTCCAAATGATTTGGAAGTGGCTTTAACTCTAATGTCGGTGGTTCTTCTATCGATGATTTATATCGATATCTGTCTTCTTCTTTTAGCATTTGAATTTCTTCTGTTGTTGGTTTATATCCATTAGCTATTAGTGTAGCTAACATTTCAACTTCATCAATTGGTTCAGTTCCTTCTCCTAAAGAACATTCTCCTGTTCCTTGTAATTCTGGAAATTCTTCTAATAATTCTGCATGTGAATCTATAGTTTGAATATAATAACATGTATCATCTGCAGATTGCGGTTGTTGCATTGCTCTATCAACTGAAAAGGTAACACTCTCGTCCTCTATACTTAGGGTCAATTTTTTACCAAACACGTCTATCATTGCTTTAGCCGTGTTTAAGAATGGTCTTCCTAATATGAGAGGAACTTGAGAATCTTCTTCCATGTCCAGAACAATAAAATCTATTGGAAATACTAAAGTACCAACTTTAACTAGCATGTTCTCCATTATCCCTCTAGGATATTTTATTGATCGATCGGCTAGTTGTATACTTATTCTTGTTGGTTTCAATTCTCCAAGGTCTAGTTTAGCGTATAATGAATACGACATTAAATTTATACTAGCACCTAAGTCTGCCAATGCTTCTATTGAACTAAGACTACCCAGAAAACATGGAATTGTGAAACTTCCTGGATCAGATAATTTTTCTGGTATCTTATTCAACAGTACTGCAGAACAATTAGCATTCATAGTAACAGCCGAGAGTTCTTCCATTTTCTTTCTATTCGTGATTAGATCTTTCAAGAATTTAGCATATCTAGGCATTCCTGAAATCACATCAATGAAAGGAAGATTTACATTTATCTGTTTAAACATATCCAAGAATTTGGATTGCTCGGCTTCAAGTTTCTCTTTTTTCATTTTACTCGGGTAAGGAAGTGGTGGTTGGTATGGTTTAACATAAGGTTTAGCCTTAACTGTGTTATCTTCATTAACCTTTTCAACTACCGGTTCTTTTTCCTTATCTTGATCAGGTTGTGGTTCTTGTGGAGTAGGAATAGCTTCATCAGAAGTTACAGGTATTTCAGGTGGTTTAAGTGTTGTACCACTTCTTGTGGTAATGGCTTTAGTTGTTTCATTCCGGGGGTTTGCATTTGTATCACTAGGTAGACTTCCCGGTTGTCTTTCACCTATTAACCTTGCTAGGTTACTTACTTGTTCCAAATTTTGAATAGAAGCTTGTTGATTTCTAAATGCTTGAGCATTTTGTTCATTAGTTTGTTTCTGAGATGTGAAAAACTGCGTTTGAGTTTCAACTAGCTTTGTCATCATATCTTCTAAATTCGGCTTTTTATCATCGGTTTGTGGTGGTTTGTTTTGAAAATTAGGTCTTTGCTTATTGTAAGTATTATTGGATACTTGCTGATTACTAGGACCTTGTTGGTTGTTGTATGGAATATTTCGATTATAATTCTGGTTTTGATTGTAGATCGGTCTTGGCGGTTGATAATTATTCTGATAATTATTTCCAGGCCTTTGGTTTAGATATGAAACATTCTCTCTCTGTTCCATTGTTAGTTCAATACTGAGACAATCTTTTGTCAAATGTGGTCCTCCACACTGCTCACAACTAATTCGTATTGAGTGGATATCTTTAGTCATCTTTTCCATTCGTCTCTCGACAGCATCTATTTTTGCGGAAATGGAACCTAAGTCATGGCTAGAATCGGCTCTAGCTGCTTTAGATGATCTAACGATATCTTTTTCTTGGTGCCACTCATGTGAGTGGGAAGCAGTGTTATCAATAATTTTGTAAGCATCAGTTTCGGTTTTCTTCATAATAGAACCACCAGCTGCTATATCGATGTCTTTCCTTGTAGTGATGTCGCATCATTGGTAGAATATTTGTACTATTTGACAGGTGTCTAAACCATGTTGCGGACATCCTCTTAATAACTTTCCAAATCTTGTTCATGCCTCATATAGAGTTTCATTCGGTTTCTGTGTGAACGTAACAATTTCTCCTTGAAGTCTTACGGCTTTAGATGCCGGAAAGAATTGTTTAAGAAATTTTTCAACTAAAACATCCCATGTATCAATCGCCCCTTCAGGTAACGATTCCAACCAATCTTTGGCTTCTCCCTTTAAAGTCCAGGGAAATAACATGAGATATATCTGTTCATCCTCAACTTCTCTTATTTTAAATAGTGTGCAGATCCTATTAAAGGTACGAAGATGTTCGTTTGGATCTTCCTTCGGCGCACCACGAAATTGGCATTGATTAGTCACCATATGTAGAATTTGTCCTTTGATTTCATAATCTGGCGCATTAATGTCTGGATGAGTAATTGCGTGACCTTGGCCAGTGCGTTTAGCTCTCATTCGGTCTTCCATACTTAAAGGTTCCAGATTCTCCATAATTGAATTTGTTGAATCGGAATCACTAGAGGATTCTGATTTAATGGTTCGTTCCTCAACAATCTCTGTTTGAATGATTGGTGGTTCTGGAGGAAAAATTAATGGTTCAGGATCTATGAATTGTCCCTGAATATTCTTCGGATTCTCAATTGTGAGGTCGGGTTCAAAAAATGGATTATCGGAAATTTGAACTGGAGTACTTGATCGACTGGATGACGATTCTAAAGAAAAATCAACGGCGGTAATATTTGCTAGATGTCTTGATCTAGTTACAGGTGGTGAACGTACAAAAGGTGGTGAACGTCTTGCTCGGTGCATTCACTGAATATCCTATTAGTTTTTAAAAGGAAAGAAAAATTATATAAGTTATCCAATTAATAGACTTTTCTGATTTTGCCCACGTTTCGAATAGCCAAAAGATGCAGCAGAGGGGCAGGATTCGTTTGGTCTCAATATAATTGAGGACTGTTTTGCTCCAATAACCCGGTCCACGTACAAATCCAACTATTACTACGAACCAGAAAATTTTGATGTCTATCAATTTAACCACTTAAAATATATTTTCGTAATTTTAATAAATTTAGATAAGAAGTAGAGAAAATTCTAAGTCCTAAAAACTAGAATAGCGAGAAATAAGAAAGAAAAAGAGCGCGTCGAAAAAAGGTCGAAAAAGAAAAGAATTGAAAAATAAAAGGCGTCGAAAAATAAGAAAGAAAAAGAGTGACTTATAAAACTTTAAAATACTCGACTAACCCAACCTTATTACTATCACTAACTTAAAATTAAAATTGCAAATTGATATTACTAAATGGAGTGATAATTGATACATAGGTAAAAGGCGTCGAAAAATAAAAATAAGAAAGTAGCGCGTTGAAACTTAAAAAGGAACTAAAAACTAAAAGTTGCGTCTAAAAATATAAAAGCTTACAAGTAAAACTATATCCCAAATGGCAATAACTTAAAAAGGCGTCGCAAAATTCTAAAGCACCTAAATCTTAGTCTAAAGAAAAAGCACTTAAGGGATTTTACGGCAAAGCCTAAAAATCTAAAAATAAAAATAACTATGGCAAAAACTATATTTAAAACTAATTATGAGCGAAAAACACAAATATTACGCTAAAACAATTAAAAAGGGACAAAATATAAAAATATACTAAAAGTTGTAAAAAGTACAATTTTTATAAAAATATTATTTTTATATTATTTATTTTATAAAACTATTAATTTTATAAACTAATTACACTAATTTAACTAAAAATACAAAATAAAAATAAAAACTAAATTATATAATAAAAATACCCTAATTAGGGTTTAATTTAAATAATAATAATAAAAACCCGTAATAAATGCAGGATTAGGGTTCTGTGTAACCCGTGTCAGACGGCTCCGCGAGTCGCGGTGTTTCTAGTTAAAAACCCCCGCAAGTCGCGGGGTTTGTATTTTCAAACGTGTACCAGGCTAAAATCAATGAGATGATTTCGTTATTGCACTACGCGTTAGCTACCGATATGGTTCGATTTAGTAGTTAGTAACGGTGAGATGATTTCGTCATTGCACTACGCGTTAGCTACCGTTTTAACTACCATCGGTGAGATGATTTCGTCATTGTACTACGCGTTAGCTACCGATGTATTGTATTGTATTGTATTGTATTATAGTCGACTTTGTAGTTGGTAACGGAGGGATGATTTTGCATTGCGTACGCATTAGCCCCCGTTTCAGCTACCCTCGGAGGGATGATTTTGCATTGCGTACGCATTAGCCCCCGTTGTAAGAATTATATTGTATTAACTACCACGATGAGATGATTTTGTCATTGCACTACGCATTAGCTACCGTTGGTGAGTTGTTTGAAAGGTTCCGGTGTTCTTCATATGAATGATTTTACAGCAGGAGTAGACATGCACAGATTGTTTTCTAATTATGAGTATCTTGTGGTCTATTATATTATTGAAAATGACTGATTATGAAAAACTAATGAACTCACCAGCCTTTTGGTTGACACTTGAAAGCATGTTTATTCTCAGGTACGAAAGAAATCTTCCGCTGTGCATTTGCTCATTTTAGAGATATTACTTGGAGTCATTCATGACATATTTCAAAAGACGTTGTATTCGAGTCGTTGAGTTCATCAAGATTATTATTAAGTCAATTATAGTTGGATATATTATGAAATGGTATGCATGCCGTCAACTTTCTATGAAATGAAAATTTGTCTTTTAAAAACGAATGCAATGTTTGTAAAATGTATCATATAGATGTCAAGTACCTCGCGATGTAATCAAATGTAATGTATTCGTCCTGATGGATTAGGACGGGTTGTTAGAATCAATGGGCCTTGCGAGTTTGTTTGTAGAAAATTTCCCATTCAAAGATAACGTCCAGTGCCACAAATCTTTTTCCAAATCTAGTTTGCTGTATGAATTAAGAAGAACCTGAAGTGCCTCCAAATCACCATTTGCACAACCGAATAGTTCATGATTTCATTTCCAGGATGTGCGCCAAGCTTGATTTATCCAGCATATTCTGTCTCGAACCAATACCCTCTGCTTCGCCTCTAGATGATGCAATCTTGGAAACATCTCTTTTAAGGGTGTATTGCATAGCCAATGATCTTCCCAAAACAAATTTTCTGCTCCGTTTCCAATTTTTTTAAAGAGTCTTTAAAGTTAATTCCTATTTTCTCGATACCTTTTCCTTCACGCAAAATATTAATCCAAACACCACTTTCCCTTGCGGCCCATTAAAGGCCTGAAGGTATAAGTGTTTGATGTTATGCGAGGTGTATATGAAATAGCTTATATTTTACTAGGAAATACTATTAAATATGATACAATTTTACACAAGATATTTATTTATTTAGAGAATGGATATACTTAAACCTTGCTACAACACTTATAGGCAGTGTACCTAATCGTACAGTAGTGTAGTTTTTAGTAAGTCCGGTTCGTTCCACAGGGAAAAATAATCTTTAAACAAAGCTTAACGCTATATTAGTTTTATTTTATAAAAATACAAATATATATATAAGTAATATTATTATTATAAAGGGGGTTTTTACCGTTTAATGACGGGTTTGTCGATTTTAAAAACTTTAGTCGCAGTTAAAACCTGATGTAAAATAATAAAAATAAATATAACTTAATTTAAAGCGTAAAGTAAATAACAATAATGAAATTGCGATAAATAAAAGTGCGATAAAATAAAATTGCGATAATTAAAAAGTACGATAATTAAAAGTGTAATTAAATACAATAACAATAAAAGTGCGATAATTAGAAGTGCAATTAAATATAAAATAAAGGAAATTAAATATGAAATAAAATAATTATGCTTATTTAAACTTCCGTAATCATGATGTTTGACGTGTTGATTTTAGTTTTATGCCCATGGGTTAATTGTCCTTTGTCCTGGATTATTTAATATGTCCGTCTGGTTTTTGTCCATAACAGTCCATCAGTCATAAATATAAAGTGCGAGTATCCTCGTCAAATTATCCTTATACCCGAAGTTAAATATTCCAACTAATTGGGGACTTAAACTGTAACAAGATTTTAATACTTTGTTTAATAATTACACCAGGTTATCGACTGCGTGTAACCCAAGGTTTTAATACTTTGTTAACAATTATGCCAAGTGTCCTTGTACATAATTTCACCCCTGTTTTAATAATTCTAGTGACTATTAATCCATTCCCGTGTCCGGTTAAATGAACGATTATTCGTACATATAAATACCCCGCCCATCGTGTCCGATTGAGTGTATATGATTATTTATAGGGACGTCCAATTGTAAATCTTTATAGTTAAAATTAACAAACTATCATTTAGTTAAACAAATATAAAGCCCATTAATAGCCCATAGTCTAATTTCCACAAGTGTCGTTCTTTTGTCCAAACCCCAATTATGGTACAAAGCTCAATTACCCAATTTTAGTAATTAGCCCAACATCATGATTACTTCGTTTTAAATAAGCATAATAATAACTTAGCTACGAGACATTAAATTAAAAAGGTTGAACATAACTTACAATGATTAAAAATAGCGTAGCGTTACACGGACAGAATTTCGACTTACACCCTTACAACATTCGCTAACATACCCTTATTATTAGGATTTAAAATTAAAATTAAAATTAAAATTAAAATATAAATATAAATATTACGTATACATATATAGAGAGAGATTGATTTATGATATTAAAAATGATCAGAATTCGTTGGGTTTTATAGGGATTTGAGTCCAGGGAATCTCCGCGACTCGCGGCCCTTTCCTTCTTCAAACTCCGCGAGTCGCGGAGTTTGTTTTTACAGCTCACCAAGCCTTGGCTCCTAGCTTGTCGACGGATTATATAAATAAATATAATATATAAATAATTTTAGTAATTATTTAAATATTATATTATATTTATGTGCATAGTTGACTTGTAATTTTTAGTCCGTTGCGTCGAGCGTTGAGAGTTGACTCTGGTCCCGGTTCCGGATTTTTGAACGTCCTTGCGTACAATTTAATATCTTATACTTTGCGTTTTGAATCTTGTACTCTTGTAATTTTGAGACGTTTCTTATCAATAATTGGAACCTCTTTGATTGTATTTTGTACTTTTGAGCTTTTTGGTCGTTTGCGTCTTCAATTCGTCGAATCTGTCTTTTGTCTTCACCTTTTATTATTTAAATGAATATCACTTGTAAATAGGACAATTGCAACTAAAAGCTTGTCTTTCTTGAGGAATAATGCTATGAAATATATGTTCGTTTTTAGCATTATCAGTATTCCATTAGCACCGTGGATACTTTTTATAACTTTGACCCATAATGAATTTGGCTCGGTTTTAACCCGTCAAATCCATTTCCCCAAAAGCGCAAGATTTTTCGCTCGAAGTGATCCAATGTTAAGACCCTCTTCACCATACGGTAAAGAGAATCTTCCCAATTTAACCAAATCAATTTGGAATTCTCACCCGACCTGCCCCGCCCCAAAGAAGTTCATTCTAATACGCTCAAGATTTTTAGTAACACTCATGGGAGCTCCAAAAAGGGAGAAATAATAAAGCGGTAGACTTCTTAGGACTGACTTAACAAGTGTTAAACTTCCACCAAATGAAACCATTTTAGACTTCGAAGTGGCAAATTTTTTATTTTTCAATCATCGGATTCCAATTTTCTACTTGATTCATATTTCGCGCAATCGGTATCCCTAGGTAAGTAAACGGGAGTTCAACAACTTTACATCTAACACTAAGAGCCATGTTTTCAATTCATTAGCGGGAACCCCTAACCCATATAGAAGACTTTTGTGAAAATTTATCTTCAAACCTGATAACTTCTCAAAACAATTAAGGAGGTTATTGAGGTTACAAAAATTTTGTCGGTTCCACTCTCTAAGAAAAATGGTATCGTCCGCATATTGGAGGTGAGACACCAACACTTTATCTGCCCCTAACTTGAAACGACCCGTCCTAATCCATCTGGACGAAGTCATCAACATTTGATCCCAGAGCGATGATCGACTCCCAGTAATGTCTTTAAAATGAACAAAATGCACAGCGGAAGATTTCTTTCATACCTGAGAATAAACATGCTTTCAAGTGTCAACCAAAAGGTTGGTGAGTTCATTGGTTTCACATAAATAATCATTTCATAATTTTAATAGACCACAAGATTTCATATTTCTTTTTCTCATAAACATACGTCCCATGCATAGGGGCAAAATATCATTCATATGGATTGAACACCTGGTAACCGACATTCACAATATGTATATAAGAATATCCCCATTATTCCGGGATCCTCCATCGGACATGATATAAATTTCGAAGTACTAAAGCATCCGGTACTTTGGATGGGGCTTGTTGAGCCCGATAGATCTATCTTTAGAGTTCGCGTCAATTAGGGTGTATGTTCCCTAATTCTTAGATTACCAGACTTAATAAAAAGAGGCATATTCAGTTTCGATCATTCAACCATAGAACGTAATTTCGATTACTTGTGTCTATTTCGTAAAACAGTTATAAAAGTTGCGCATGTATTCTCAGCCCAAAAATATAAAGGGTAAAAAGGTAAATGAAACTCACGCATATAAATATTGTAAAACAGTTAATAAAGCATTTGCATGTATTCTCAGCCCAAAAATGTAATGAGTAAAAAGGGCAAATGAAACTCACGCATATAAATATTGTAAAACAGTTAATAAAGCATGTGCATGTATTCTCAGCCCAAAACGTAAAGAGTAAAAGGGAGCAAATGAAACTCACCTAATGTATTTTGTAGTAAAAATACATATGACGACATTGAACAACTGAACAATACAGGATTGGCCTCAGATTCACGAACCTATATCATGTATATATATATATTAACACATAATATTGTAATTGAACAATGTTGTATATATATATATTTATTATAATATTTTATTAAATTGTAACTTATGGTTATAGATATATAATGTGTTGAATTCAATATTTATATATGTGTTTATTACTACTTATAATATCTTAAAATATTTTTATACAATATATGTAATTTAGTTATTATTACAGTTATTAATATTTCATATGAAAATATAGTATGTAATATACTTTTTAAATACAAGTCTCTTTTGTTTGTAAAATTAATATTTATAATACTATTAAGGTAAAGATATTAATACCTATGATAAAAATGATAGTTTTACTAATATTGATTCTCTTAATAATAATATAGTTGTAAAAATACTAATTTTTAATAATAATGCTAATAATGATAATAATAATATTAATAATAGTAGTACTTATGTTAATAGTGATAATAATAATAATAATTACAGAGATATCTATTTTGTTAATTATGGTTATAAGTTTAATTATAACCCTTCTAATAATCATATTAATAATAGTAATAATAGTTATACTAGTAGTAAAATGTTAAAGTTTTATTTTAAATGATATTAGTAAACACATTAGTAATAATAATATTCGTATTTGTATCTATAAATGGGTTTCTATCATACATCATACATTTGTAGTAATACCTATCTTAATAATTATAAAACTAATAATAGTAATAATAATAAATATAATAATGATAATCAAAATTAATAAGGAAAACTACCTCACAATGAAAGAGTCCCAAAAAGAATAAAGATGCCTACGCACGGGCTCGAACCCTTGACCTCTCGCATACCCAACAACACCCTTAACCAATTCCTCTACCTTGCTTTTCTGATTTAACTTCTAGTTTAATTATATTTATCTCGATTTAGAAGCAGCCTGCATGCATATTGGGTCACAGCCCAACAAGGTGTTTGAATCTCGGCCCATCAGGACATTTACGATGGATTCAGCCCAATTTCGAACAGGCCAACATTATAGTCCGAATTCTTGACTCAGTACTGACCCCATACTTATGTTTATTTGATCATAGCAAATCCATTCCATTTGCAACCTTATTAATCTATAACTAAACCCAATTAGTATCTCTGTATGTTTCAGTTTACCATCAATGATAATCATCATCGTTTCTATCATTCTCATGTACATCACGTATCATTGTTATCATACCTAATCATCACGACCGTTATTGTTATTATCATTATTTTTGTATCATCCTCATAACAACATCAACACCTTGAAGATTCACATAAAATCATACCCAATCGTTTATTTATATTGAATCATAATTATCCATTATCAACGTGATTTTCTTACTTCATCATCATCTTAACTAACATCATTTTAATCTAATCTAACATCATCATTACCTTGAATATCGCATGTGACATGTGGGTTTGATGCCCTTGACCCACAATAGAACAAAGTATCATATTTAAATGATCAAGTGGGAACCTTTAGTTGGTAACTTTCGGCCAAGGATAAAGAAAGGCACAGCTCAAAAGTCGAATAATTTAAACAAGAGTAGATTAAAAGACCCCACTATGATCATTCCTACTAATATATAAATGAGGTGATGATTAAATTGGGTTTTAAAGTGACCCTCTTTATTCGACAGAATTGTTTAAGTAGGCATGAGATACTTTTGCAGCTGGACGAGCATAATAGGGAAAGGAAGAGGTGATTATTTTGGTTTGGAACTGATCCATATATCAGCAATACACGATGAAGATGAATATGAAGTATAAACAGAAAGAAAATAGTAGTGTAAAGAAACGGTAAGTGGTGTTCGGTTTCAAAATAGAAATATTATAGTGTAGCAGCTGCTGCAAATCATGGTTTCGATGGTGTGGTTTATTTGCAGATAGTTGTCGACGGTTATGGTGGTGATTGTATTGGTGATCATCGTGCAAATAGAAAACAATTAGTAACGAGAGGGATGGTGATTTACAGTTTGTTTTATTGGTGACAAGGAAATGAAAAGAAGCAGTAAATTGTATGAAAAGGTGGTGATTCATGGTTGATGATAGTAACGAGGAAGAACACAAAGAAGATGGTTTGGTTGATGATAAAGAAAAGAAGGAAAAAGAAGGTGAAAAGAAGTATTTGTGGTTTTCTTTATTTTTCTATCTTTTATTTCCCAATTGAAATCACTGTTATATATTATGTGATGTATCGTTGAAATAAAACATGATGTGATTAATTGAGATGGACGTTTAACAGAACTCAGACAAGATTAAATCGCTTAGATATTAAAACAATAACATATAGATTTTTATTCCCCTGATTGGTACGATTATACAGTTGTTTAACAAATTTGAGGGATAAAAACACAATTAGGTACAGTTTGATGGTTACGTAAAGCAATTTCTGAATTCCAAGTCTATATATGCTATTTTATATAATTGATTTTTGATAATTACAATTATAATTATATTACTAATAATCAAAATGCTAATAATAATAATAATATAATTTATAATAATAAATAATACTGATATTAATATTTGTTAATAATAATGTTAATAATGATGTTATTAAGGATAATATTAATAGAATATATTACTTTTATAATAATAATAATAATATTGATAATCTATAATGTTAATATTTTTAAATAATAATACCTAACAAAATACTAATATTAATCATATTAATTAACATATAAAATTCTTACTTCTGGTTATAATAATAATGATATTAACAATACTAATAATATTAATAATAATAATATAATAAAACAAATGTATCAAATTTATATATATATATCATAATATTAATAATACATAATTCATATATATATTTATATATATTTACTTTAATAACATCTTATTTATTTTGTATATTATTCTACACATTAATTCAATTGATTAAATGGTACTAGTATTAATTTAATTTAATATGTACCCTTATTCTTTTTAGTATATTTACATATACATATGTACTTATTTACAACATTTGTTCGTGAATCGTCGGGTATGGTCAAAGGTTAACTGGATGTATAACAACAGTTCAGAATTTTTGAGATCCGATTAAATAGACTTTGCTTAACGTGTCAAAATTATCTAAAGATAAAGTTTAAATTTGGTCGAAAATTTCCCGGGTCGTCACAGTACCTACCCGTTAAAGAAATTTCGTCCCGAAATTTGAATGAGGTGGTCATGGCTAACAATAAAAATGTTTTCATGACACATACGAACTGATAATTAGAGTTTTATTACTATTGAGTAATATGGATAAGAGAATTTGGCTACTCAAAAAGTACGAATGAAGCTATCACGAAAGAGTGAAATGAAGAATTAGAGTTTCGTCATAACTTTTGACGTAGATAGGGTTGATTTCCGGAGTTCAAGGGATTTGAAGAAAATCTTCAAAATCTAAAAGATTTGATTCTTCGGCGAACAAAGAAATTAGGATCTCTTAATTAAATGCGGAGATCTGCCTTGATTTCTCTATCAAACATTTTTCTATAATTTAACTTCTTCCGTTCCATTACTTTTATTATTTCCATACTAAATTCCCAAATTCAAGAGATTATGAAAATGCTTAACCCAGCTCTAATCATTGTCCTTATTCTTACTATCGCAACAATTATTCTTCTTTTCCAACTTCCACCAGAGGAATCTGTTTTCTTCTACTTCGCCCTTGGGGTTATAGTGTTTTTAATTCTCCCGTGTCTTTATGTTGCGATAAACATTGATATACACGGTTAGTAATTTATGTGTTGTTATCGGGCTTTATATTTTCCCTTATATTTTGGAGCTCTTTGCCTTTTTATTCTCTTCTCGACCTCTAGTAAGGCGAGTGATGGTTCAAAATTCGTATGTATGGAGTTTCGAATGATTATAGTATTCTAAGCAGAGAGGAATGTATTAGCACGATTTAATTTGTCAAATTACCAGAATCTCTAAGAATAGAACTATTAAGAATATATTTTCTTGATATGTTTAGATGTTAAGTAGAATGAAAGAGTTATGTAACATGGTTCATGATAAAGGTATGATATGTGATCCTTTATCACGTTCCATTAGAAACTCAGCATGACTTACTGTAATATAATCACGTTGGCCGGGCGTCATTATATTATACTAACCCATGCTTCAATTCCCAACACATCTCCACAATTCATTCGTAATTTATACTTAGATTTTACAGAAGTTTCCAATATAATGGAATACAGAAAACATGAAGAGATAGATAATTTCGGACAAGAATAATTATGAATATATCCTCAGAAATATCGAAGATATTTATGATGATATTTTGGAATTTCTAAGTTCGAAGTTGATGAAGAAAAATTTTCCGCAAGATTTTAACATGACTTCGGAGCAAGATATTCTCTAAAGATTTCATTGGATCCAAAATTACCTGAATTCTTTGAATATAGGGTTTGGTCCTTGTATTTGTCCTTGGTCTCCTTCATGGTTAGTTCAATCCGTTTTTCAGTACCAAATTTTTTATCGAGCGTTCCTAACACTCCATTCTTTATCATTAAACTCTTGGCCATTTAGGTCATCTACAATTTTACTATTTCCTCTGCATTTAATGCAGCCATATCTAAATCGTTGATTATCAATCCGAGGTGGTTTTAAGAGAATTGTGTTTTTTTTTTTAGATGATTAAACGCTGATGGTAATGTGATGGAATATAAAAGGTTCCCCGGTAACAATGACGAAAGGTAAAATTATATATCAAGGTTATAACAAGGCTTATTCGGTTGAAAGTCAAAGTTGATTTGCTAGAGCTGTGACAAAATTGGCTACTTTGGAAAGGGATTGCAAAGTGATTTTCGGTAATACAATGCCAAAGAAGCTAGCACAGATACGTGTTAAACGTTTACTCAGGTTCCGAATGTTTTCAGGTGCATAACTATATGCATCAATCTTTTCTTCTGTAGATGAAGTGCGGTTAGTTCATCCTCTCGATTGAGGTGTTTTCAAGAATCATGAAAGGTTTGAACGCAGGTTATAATCGTCAAGATACAAATGAGGTTTAAGATGAAATCAAGTGGCAACTTGAAGAAATGTCTAGTTTCATATGTTATAATTAATATTTTAATTCATTTTAATTGTCCAATGTTATAAGTCCACAGTCGATAGTTCACAGTTAACAGTCCAATAATTCATATATTGTTTAATATATAATATTCGAATTAATTAATACGTATCGTGACCCGTGTACATGTCTCAGACTCGATCACAAGTCAAAGTATATATTTTATTATAGAATCAACCTCAACCCTGTATAGAGAACTTGATCATTACTGCATATGGAGTGTCTATGGTAATTCCAAATATTATATATAGATGCGTCGATATGATATGTCAAAACCTTGTATACGTGTCCCGATATTTAAAGTGCGTAAAATAAATAACAGAAATTAAATGACGATAAATTAAATTGCGATAATTAAATTGCGATAAATAAACTGCGATTAATAAAATGTAATCAGTTAGCTAGGAACAGTTAGCGTGGATTCTTAACAAAATTCTTTATAGTTAATTTGTTTGTTTCTAATAAATTTTATTTTGTCAAATGTTTTCTTCATTATGCCACTGGTTGGATTCTGATAAATCAAAATCCAAGTATGAAATTGGATGAATATGGTTATTCTGTGGTGAACGGATTTGTATATCGGTGGATGTGAGTAGGATAGTAAACGACTGTTGAATCGGCTTCAAAGAATGTACATTGTACTTATTAATGTGAAATATGAATATTCCTCGAGTATTACCTACCCGTTAAAATATTTTCACAATTAACACTTTGTACGAAAGAATTTTTAATTACAATCTTTATGAAAACATATATACATATATATTTTCTTCAGATGTAATCATGGACTCATTGAGTTAATATGATATTAAACTCATTTGGTTTACCGTTAGAACTAGAATACATAATCTCTAAAATATTTAGAGATTACTTAATCGCCATGAAGAACGGAGATAATCGATGTAGAACGATACGTAGAACGATGATTATGTTCGGGGTACCGATTGTGATGTTGAGGTGTGAGATGTTGAACTTAGGTTGTTGGTGGTACTGGTATTGATGTTGGTGGTACTGTTGGTGCCGTTGATGTTGCTGAAGCTGGTACGTTTTGCACCATATTTTTTTTTTTTTAGGCTACAACTTGGGCACGTAGTTCGTTGACTTATTACTCCGAGATGATTGTCGGTAAGAATGGGCGAATGAATAAGGTTTAGAATCTGAGTTATGATATAGTCGTAGCGAGATATTCAGGAAATGAGAGTGAAAATGGTGTTACGAACATGTTCGCCGATATGTGCTTCAGGTTCTTCATCAAGAGGTGAATTCAGTTAGTGGAAGGAATCGCCTTCTGCGCGTCTCCATTGATTAAGTCGACTATGAACCCATCAGATGAATTTGGGATGACTGATTGATTGATTTATTCCGGTGACACCGCTTTCGGAGCTTAGGTGAATATCCATGTCAGAATAGCTGTCGGAATAACTATCGGAATAGCTATCGAAATCCGAGGGACTCGAATTGGTTGAAGGATTCATCTCGTACGATCAGATGAAGGATTTTCGATAAGAAATAGATTATAGGATGTAGATTAGTACTCTGTAATACATAGTTTACATATGCATATATAATACTAAAATTCCATAAGTTACGGAGGAATCTACGGAAGCTGTCAGGCAAAGGTAACAATAACAGATACGCTAAGATATAAATTGTCAGATACGCTAAGATATGAATTTTGTCTATACACTATTCATGCAGTCAATGCAGTAAAACATGTCTAGATTAAGAATAATGAGCAGGTAATTTTCTAAGGATGATAAGCAGATGATTTCCGACTAGAAATGATAAGCAAAACTTTTGACATGCAGACACGGTCGAAGCCCAGACTCACTAATGCATTTAAATAACTATCAGTTAGACACACTAATGCAAGACCTGGTTCACTAAGACCACCGCTTTGATACCAACTGAAACGCCCCGTCCTAATCCATCTGGACGAAGTCATCAACATTTGATCCCAGAGCGATGATCGACTCCCAGTAATGTCTTTAAAATGAACAAAATGCACAGCGGAAGATTTCTTTCATACCTGAGAATAAACATGCTTTCAAGTGTCAACCAAAAGGTTGGTGAGTTCATTGGTTTCACATAAATAATCATTTCATAATTTTAATAGACCACAAGATTTTATATTTCTTTTTCTCATAAACATACGTCCCATGCATAGAGGCAAAATATCATTCATATGGATTGAACACCTGGTAACCGACATTCACAATATGTATATAAGAATATCCCCATCATTCCGGGATCCTCCATCGGACATGATATAAATTTCGAAGTACTAAAGCATCCGGTACTTTGGATGGGGCTTGTTGAGCCCGATAGATCTATCTTTAGAGTTCGCGTCAATTAGGGTGTCTGTTCCCTAATTCTTAGATTACCAGACTTAATAAAAAGAGGCATATTCAGTTTCGATCATTCAACCATAGAACGTAATTTCGATTACTTGTGTCTATTTCGTAAAACAGTTATAAAAGTTGCGCATGTATTCTCAGCCCAAAAATATAAAGGGTAAAAAGGTAAATGAAACTTACGCATATAAATATTGTAAAACAGTTAATAAAGCATTTGCATGTATTCTCAGCCCAAAAATGTAATGAGTAAAAAGGGCAAATGAAACTCACGCATATAAATATTGTAAAACAGTTAATAAAGCATTTGCATGTATTCTCAGCCCAAAACGTAAAGAGTAAAAGGGAGCAAATGAAACTCACCTAATGTATTTTGTAGTAAAAATACATATGACGACATTGAACAACTGAACAATACAGGGTTCGCCTCAGATTCACGAACCTATATCATGTATATATATATATTAACACATAATATTGTAATTGAACAATGTTGTATATATATATTTATTATAATATTTTATTAAATTGTAACTTATGGTTATAGATATATAATGTGTTGAATTCAATATTTATATATGTGTTTATTACTACTTATAATATCTTAAAATATTTTTATACAATATATGTAATTTAGTTATTATTACAGTTATTAATATTTCATATGAAAATATAGTATGTAATATACTTTTTAAATACAAGTCTCTTTTGTTTGTAAAATTAATATTTATAATACTATTAAGGTAAAGATATTAATACCTATGATAAAAATGATAGTTTTACTAATATTGATTCTCTTAATAATAATATAGTTGTAAAAATACTAATTTTTAATAATAATGCTAATAATGATAATAATAATATTAATAATAGTAGTACTTATGTTAATAGTGATAATAATAATAATAATTACAGAGATATCTATTTTGTTAATTATGGTTATAAGTTTAATTATAACCCTTCTAATAATCATATTAATAATAGTAATAATAGTTATACTAGTAGTAAAATGTTAAAGTTTTATTTTAAATGATATTAGTAAACACATTAGTAATAATAATATTCGTATTTGTATCTATAAATGGGTTTCTATCATACATCATACATTTGTAGTAATACCTATCTTAATAATTATAAAACTAATAATAGTAATAATAATAAATATAATAATGATAATCAAAATTAATAAGGAAAACTACCTCACAATGAAAGAGTCCCAAAAAGAATAAAGATGCCTACGCACGGGCTCGAACCCTTGACCTCTCGCATACCCAACAACACCCTTAACCAATTCCTCTACCTTGCTTTTCTGATTTAACTTCTAGTTTAATTATATTTATCTCGATTTAGAAGCAGCCTGCATGCATATTGGGTCACAGCCCAACAAGGTGTTTGAATCTCGGCCCATCAGGACATTTACGATGGATTCAGCCCAATTTCGAACAGGCCAACATTATAGTCCGAATTCTTGACTCAGTACTGACCCCATACTTATGTTTATTTGATCACAGCAAATCCATTCCATTTGCAACCTTATTAATCTATAACTAAACCCAATTAGTATCTCTGTATGTTTCAGTTTACCATCAATGATAATCATCATCGTTTCTATCATTCTCATGTACATCACGGATCATTGTTATCATACCTAATCATCACGACCGTTATTGTTATTATCATTATTTTTGTATCATCCTCATAACAACATCAACAACTTGAAGATTCACATAAAATCATACCCAATCGTTTATTTATATTGAATCATAATTATCCATTATCAATGTGATTTTCTTACTTCATCATCATCATCTTAACTAACATCATTTTAATCTAATCTAACATCATCATTACCTTGAATATCGCATGTGACATGTGGGTTTGATGCCCTTGACCCACAATAGAACAAAGTATCATATTTAAATGATCAAGTGGGAACCTTTAGCTGGTAACTTTCGGCCAAGGATAAAGAAAGGCACAGCTCAAAAGTTGAATAATTTAAACAAGAGTAGATTAAAAGACCCCACTATGATCATTCCTACTAATATATAAATGAGGTGATGATTAAATTGGGTTTTAAAGTGACCCTCTTTATTCGACAGAATTGTTTAAGTAGGCATGAGATACTTTTGCAGCTGGACGAGCATAATAGGGAAAGGAAGAGGTGATTATTTTGGTTTGGAACTGATCCATATATCAGCAATACACGATGATGATGAATATGAAGTATAAACAGAAAGAAAATAGTAGTGTAAAGAAACGGTAAGTGGTGTTCGGTTTCAAAATAGAAATATTATAGTGTAGCAGCTGCTGCAAATCATGGTTTCGATGGTGTGGTTTATTTGCAGATAGTTGTCGACGGTTATGGTGGTGATTGTATTGGTGATCATCGTGCAAACAGAAAACAATTAGTAACGAGAGGGATGGTGATTTACAGTTTGTTTTATTGGTGACAAGGAAATGAAAAGAAGCAGTAAATTGTATGAAAAGGTGGTGATTCATGGTTGATGATAGTAACGAGGAAGAACACAAAGAAGATGGTTTGGTTGATGATAAAGAAAAGAAGGAAAAAGAAGGTGAAAAGAAGTATTTGTGGTTTTCTTTATTTTTCTATCTTTTATTTCCCAATTGAAATCACTGTTATATATTATGTGATGTATCGTTGAAATAAAACATGATGTGATTAATTGAGATGGACGTTTAACAGAACTCAGACAAGATTAAATCGCTTAGATATTAAAACAATAACATATAGATTTTTATTCCCCTGATTGGTACGATTATACAGTTGTTTAACAAATTTGAGGGATAAAAACACAATTAGGTACAGTTTGATGGTTACGTAAAGCAATTTCTGAATTCCAAGTCTATATATGCTATTTTATATAATTGATTTTTGATAATTACAATTATAATTATATTACTAATAATCAAAATGCTAATAATAATAATAATATAATTTATAATAATAAATAATACTGATATTAATATTTGTTAATAATAATGTTAATAATGATGTTATTAAGGATAATATTAATAGAATATATTACTTTTATAATAATAATAATATTGATAATCTATAATGTTAATATTTTTAAATAATAATACCTAACAAAATACTAATATTAATCATATTAATTAACATATAAAATTCTTACTTCTGGTTATAATAATAATGATATTAACAATACTAATAATATTAATAATAATAATATAATAAAACAAATGTATCAAATTTATATATATATATCATAATATTAATAATACATAATTCATATATATATTTATATATATTTACTTTAATAACATCTTATTTATTTTGTATATTATTCTACACATTAATTCAATTGATTAAATGGTACTAGTATTAATTTAATTTAATATGTACCCTTATTCTTTTTAGTATATTTACATATACATATGTACTTATTTACAACATTTGTTCGTGAATCGTCGGGTATGGTCAAAGGTTAACTGGATGTATAACAACAGTTCAGAATTTTTGAGATCCGATTAAATAGACTTTGCTTAACGTGTCAAAATTATCTAAAGATAAAGTTTAAATTTGGTCGAAAATTTCCCGGGTCGTCACATAACTTAACCCCTTTAAGTAAACCTTCATAAATAGCATTTTTGGTGAGTAAATTTATGTAGTGACCCGAACTTTTTCATGTTTGTATATATTAATTGAGATTGATATTTACATGATTAAATGTTTCCAACATGTTAAGCAATCAAACTTGTTAAGACTTGATTAATTGAAATATGTTTAATATAGACAATTGACCACCCAAGTTGACCGGTGATTCACGAACGTTAAAACTTGTAAAAACTATATGATGACATATATATGGATATATATATAGTTAACATGATACTATGATAAGTAAACATATCATTAAGTATATTAACAATGAACTACATATGTAAAAACAAGACTACTAACTTAATGATTTTTAAACGAGACATATATGTAACGATTATCGTTGTAAAGACATTTAATGTATATATATCATATTAAGAGATATTCATACATGATAATATCATGATAATATAATAATTTAAAATCTCATTTGATATTATAAACATTGGGTTAACAACATTTAACAAGATCGTTAACCTAAAGGTTTCAAAACAACACTTACATGTAACGACTAACGATGACTTAACGACTCAGTTAAAATGTATATACATGTAGTGTTTTAATATGTATTTATACACTTTTTAAAGACTTCAATACACTTATCAAAATACTTCTACTTAACAAAAATGCTTACAATTACATCCTCGTTCAGTTTCATCAACAATTCTACTCGTATGCACCCGTATTCGTACTCGTACAATACACAGCTTTTAGATGTATGTACTATTAGTATATACACTCCAATGATCAGCTCTTAGCAGCCCATGTGAGTCACCTAACACATGTGGGAACCATCATTTGGCAACTAGCATGAAATATCTCATAAAATTACAAAAATATGAGTAATCATTCATGACTTATTTACATGAAAATAAAATTACATATCCTTTATATCTAATCCATACACCAACGACCAAAAACACCTACAAACACTTTCATTCTTCAATTTTCTTCATCTAATTGATCTCTCTCAAGTTCTATCTTCAAGTTCTAAGTGTTCTTCATATATTCTACAAGTTCTAGTTACATAAAATCAAGAATACTTTCAAGTTTGCTAGCTCACTTCCAATCTTGTAAGGTGATCATCCAACCTCAAGAAATCTTTGTTTCTTACAGTAGGTTATCATTCTAATACAGGGTAATAATCATATTCAAACTTTTTTTCAATTTCTATAACTATAACAATCTTATTTCAAGTGATGATCTTACTTGAACTTGTTTTCGTGTCATGATTCTGCTTCAAGAACTTCGAGCCATCCAAGGATCCGTTGAAGCTAGATCCATTTTTCTATTTTCCAGTAGGTTTATCCAAGGAACTTAAGGTAGTAATGATGTTCATAACATCATTCGATTCATACATATAAAGCTATCTTATTCGAAGGTTTAAACTTGTAATCACTAGAACATAGTTTAGTTAATTCTAAACTTGTTCGCAAACAAAAGTTAATCCTTCTAACTTGACTTTTAAAATCAACTAAACACATGTTCTATATCTATATTATATGCTAACTTAATGATTTAAAACCTGGAGACACGAAAAATACCGTAAAACCTGATTTACGCCGTCGTAGTAACACCGCTGGCTGTTTTGGGTTAGTTAATTAAAAACTATGATAAACTTTGATTTAAAAGTTGTTATTCTTAGAAAATTATTTTTATTATGAACATGAAACTATATCCAAAAATTATGGTTAAACTCAAAGTGGAAGTATGTTTTCTAAAATAGTCATCTAGACGTCGTTCTTTCGACTGAAATGACTACCTTTACAAAAACGACTTGTAACTTATTTTTCCGACTATAAACCTATACTTTTTCTGTTTAGATTCATAAAATAGAGTTCAATATGAAACCATAGCAATTTGATTCACTCAAAACGGATTTAAAATGAAGAAGTTATGGGTAAAACAAGATTGGATAATTTCTCTCATTTTAGCTACGTGAAAATTGGTAACAAATCTTTTCCAACCATAACTTAATCAACTTGTATTGTATATTATGTTATCTTGAGATACCATAGACATGTATACAATGTTTCGACCTATCATGTCGACACATCTATATATATTTCGGAACAACCATAGACACTCTATATGTGAATGTTGGAGTTAGCTATACAGGGTTGAGGTTGATTCCAAAATATATATAGTTTGAGTTGTGATCAATACTGAGATACGTATACACTGGGTCGTGGATTGATTCAAGATAATATTTATCGATTTATTTCTGTACATCTAACTGTGGACAACTAGTTGTAGGTTACTAACGAGGACAGCTGACTTAATAAACTTAAAACATCAAAATATATTAAAAGTGTTGTAAATATATTTTGAACATACTTTGATATATATGTATATATTGTTATAGGTTCGTGAATCAACCAGTGGCCAAGTCTTACTTCCCGACGAAGTAAAAATCTGTGAAAGTGAGTTATAGTCCCACTTTTAAAATCTAATATTTTTGGGATGAGAATACATGCAGGTTTTATAAATGATTTACAAAATAGACACAAGTACGTGAAACTACATTCTATGGTTGAATTATCAAAATCGAATATGCCCCTTTTTATTAAGTCTGGTAATCTAAGAATTAGGGAACAGACACCCTAATTGACGCGAATCCTAAAGATTGATCTATTGGGCCTAACAAACCCCATCCAAAGTACCGGATGCTTTAGTACTTCGAAATTTATATCATATCCGAAGGGTGTCCCGGAATGATGGGGATATTCTTATATATGCATCTTGTTAATGTCGATTACCAGGTGTTCACCATATGAATGACTTTTATCTCTATGTATGGGATGTGTATTGAAATATGAAATCTTGTGGTCTATTGTTACGATTTGATATATATAGGTTAAACCTATAACTCACCAACATTTTTGTTGACGTTTAAAGCATGTTTATTCTCAGGTGAATACTAAGAGCTTCCGCTGTTGCATACTAAAATAAGGACAAGATTTGGAGTCCATGTTTGTATGATATTGTGTAAAAACTGCATTCAAGAAACTGATTTCGATGTAACATATTTGTATTGTAAACCATTATGTAATGGTCGTGTGTAAACATGATATTTTAGATTATCATTATTTGATAATCTACGTAAAGCTTTTTAAACCTTTATTTATGAAATAAAGGTTATGGTTGGTTTTAAAAATGAATGCAGTCTTTGAAAAACGTCTCATATAGAGGTCAAAACCTCGCAACAAAATCAATTAATATGGAACGTTTTTAATCAATAAGAACGGGACATTTCAGTTGGTATCCAAGCGTTAGTCTTAGAGAACCAGAAATTTGCATTAGTGTGTCTTATCGAGTTTGTTAGGATGCATTAGTGAGTCTGGACTTCGACCGTGTTTTCTTTAAAAATAATTGCTTAACATTTTTGTTGGAAACTATATATTATTAACATGTATATATTATGTGATATATTAATCTCTTAACATGTTTGATATTGTGTGATAGATGTCTACCTCTAGCACAAATCTCATTGACTCACCTAATAATAACGAAGAGTCGAATATATATTGGACTGATTCACAAGTTCCCGAAGAAGAACCGGAAGAAGAATCAGAACCGGAAGAAGAATCAGAACCGGAAGAGGAGGAACCGGAGGAGGAAATAGAACCGGTGGGGGAAACAATAAAATGGTTAAGTAAAAGAAAATCCTCAACCAACCGACCAAGGTTAATTATGGTCAATGGTGTTTCCGCCAAGGAAGCAAAATATTGGGAGGATTACCAATTCTCCGATGAATCAGATTTCGACGAGAATTCCGATGATGTTATATAAATTACCCCAACTGAATTTAAAAAGGCAAAAGAAAATAATAAGGGAAAGGGCATGAAAATAGAGAAATCTAATTCCAACCCCGATGAACTTTATATGTATCGTCAACCCCCGAAGCCCTTAAGTTGTAACAATGACTCGGGAACCTCTAAACCACCAGGTTTTTCTAAACCGTTGTGGAAAACGACAGCTCGTATTAGGGGAACATCATATATCCCTAGAAACTTGGCAAAACGAACCAAAACCGAAGAAGAAGAAACGAGCGAGTCGGAATAAGATAGTTGTATTCGTGTGGTGTAATATATGTAATATAGTGTGCTTATGCTTTATGATATATGTAAAAATTGCTTGTATTAATAAGTATTTTTTTTATGAATCTAACTCTTGTCTATTTTACAGTATAAAAACACAAAATGGATAGACAACACAATATTTTAAGAGACCTACCCGGAGACATGATTGATGAAATCTTGTCTAGAGTCGGTCAGAATTCTTCGGCACAACTATTTACGGCGAAATCAGTTTGTAAGACATTCGAAGAACGTTCCAAGAATGTCTTGGTTTATAAGAGACTTTCATTTGAAAGATGGGGGATATCACATTGGGAAACCCATAAGTTACGATGTGTTTACTTTAACGCATATATTGCGGGGAACCCAAGTGCTATTTTACGCAACGGGTTAAGAAATTATTTTGACTCAATGTATCCGAATATAGGACTTCATGATTTAGAAAAAGCGGCGAACATGCAACATAAAGAAGCATGCTATGCTTACGGGTTAGTAATGTTCGCTTATCACCAAAGTGAGAAAAAGAACATCGGGCTACAACTATTAAACAAAACGTTCCCACAAGTGACAGAGTCGGTAATTGGGGTAAGAAATGAGGTTTTTAGGTTATTACGAGACTGTTGGTCATTACATAACCCTCATCCCTTTGACGACGTTACAACACGCTGTCTTATCAACGGCCATAACAGTTATGTTCCACAAGACCAAGGATGGGAAGTAGTCCTAGTAAAACCAGAATGCATGACTTGTTTCTGGACGTATGAATTACGTGTCTTTATTGCCTTTGCTGAATGACTTGTGTACTAGCTAGAATTATCTTCACAACTATCTTGTATCAAAGTTATTGTGTGCTATATTTCATGCTTTATGTAAAATAAGCGGTATTGTAAGTTTGTAAAATATTGTATAAAAGTTTGAACGCGAAATATTATTATAATCAGTTTTTCATATAGAATTGTAGTAGTTGAATTGTATATTAGCTACTAAGTATGAACTTAACCGGTAGGTACTACCCGAATTTAAAATTATAAAACGCTAATATGAAGAAAAAGCTTTTATAAATGAGTTTATATTATGCTACGAAATACTATTAACTACTCTTAATATTCTGTATGATTAACTTGTTCCATTTGACTATTTTGAAGGAAATGGCACCGACTACTCGACACACCGTGAATATGAATGAAGAGGAATTCCGTACTTTTCTAGCTTCAAACATAGCCGCAGTACAGGCTGCGCTACATACCAATAATAACCTTGGATCTAGCAGTACAGGAAATCGTGTAGGATGCACCTACAAAGAATTCACTGCCTGCAAACCTTTGGAATTTGATGGAACCGAAAGACCGATCGGATTGAAACGGTGGACCGAGAAGGTCGAATCGGTGTTTGCCATAAGTAAGTGTACTGAAGAGGACAAAGTGAAGTACGCTACGCATACCTTCACAGGTTCTGTGTTAACATGGTGGAATACCTATCTAGAGCAAGTGGGACAAGACAATGCGTACGCACTACCGTGGTCAGCATTCAAGCACTTGATGAACGAGAAATACCGTCCCAGAACCGAGGTCAATAAGCTCAAGACAGAACTTAGAGGGTTACGAACCCAAGGATTTGATATTACCACGTACGAAAGACGATTCACAGAATTGTGCCTATTGTGTCCGGGAGCATTCGAAGATGAGGAAGAGAAGATCGACGCGTTTGTGAAAGGATTACCGGAAAGAATCCAAGAAGATATAAGTTCACACGAGCCCACCTCCATACAACAGGCATGTAGAATGGCTCACAAACTAGTGAACCAGATTGAGGAAAGAATTAAAGAACAGACGGCTGAAGAGGCCAATGTGAAGCAAGTCAAAAGAAATTGGGAGGAAAACGGTGATAAGAATCACCAATACAACAACAACAGCAATTACAATAATAATCGCAACAATTATCCCAACAATCGCAACATCAATCGCAACTACAACAAACGGCCCAACAACAACAACAACAACAACAACAACAACAACAACAACAACAACAACAACAACAACAACAACAACAACAACAACAACAACAACAACAACAACAACAACAACAACAACAACAACAACAACAACAACAACAACAACAACAACAACAACAACAACAACAACAACAACAACAACAACAACAACAACAACAGCAACTACAACAATCATCCCAACAACAATAACAACCGCAACAACAACAACAACAACAACAATCAGAAGCAGCTATGCCAAAGGTGTGAAAAGTATCACTCGGGGTTCTGCACCAAATTTTGCAACAAGTGTAAAAGAAATGGTCATAGCGCGGCGAAGTGTGAGGTCTACGGACCAGGGGTTAATAGAACGAAAGGAAAAAATGGTGTCGGAACGAGTAATGGCGGAGCAAGTAGTGTCGGAGCAAGTTATGCCAATGTAGTTTGTTATAAATGTGGAAAACCGAGCCACGTTATTAGAAATTGCCCGAACCAGGAGAACACGAATGGACAAGGCCGCGAAAGAGTTTTCAATATTAATGCGGCAGAGGCACAGGAAGACCCGGAGCTTGTTACGGGTACGTTTCTTATTGACAATAAATCAGCTTACGTTTTATTTGATTCGGGTGCGGATAGAAGCTATATGAGTAGAGATTTTTGTGCTAAATTAAGTTGTCCATTGACGCCTTTGGATAGTAAATTTTTACTCGAATTAGCAAATGGTAAATTAATTTCAGCAGATAATATATGTCGGAATCAAGAAATTAAACTGGTTAGCGAAACATTTAAGATTGATTTGATACCAGTAGAGTTAGGGAGTTTTGATGTGGTAATCGGTATGGACTGGTTGAAAGAAGTGAAAGCAGAGATCGTTTGTTACAAAAATGCAATTCGCATTATACGAGAAAAAGGAAAACCATTAATGGTGTACGGAGAAAAGGGCAACACGAAGCTACATCTTATTAGTAATTTGAAGGCACAAAAACTAATAAGAAAAGGTTGCTATGCTGTTCTAGCACATGTCGAGAAAGTACAAACTGAAGAAAAGAGCATCAATGATGTTCCCATTGCAAAATAATTTCCCGATGTATTTCCGAAAGAATTACCGGGATTACCCCCACATCGATCCGTTGAATTTCAAATAGATCTTGTACCAGGAGCTGCACCAATAGCTCGTGCTCCTTACAGACTCGCACCCAGCGAGATGAAAGAACTGCAAAGCCAATTACAAGAACTTTTAGATCGTGGTTTCATTCGACCAAGCACATCACCGTGGGGAGCTCCTGTTTTGTTTGTCAAGAAGAAAGATGGTACATTCAGGTTGTGTATCGACTACCGAGAGTTGAACAAACTTACCATCAAGAACCGCTACCCACTACCGAGAATCGACGACTTATTTGATCAACTACAAGGCTCGTCTGTTTATTCAAAGATTGACTTACGTTCCGGGTATCATCAAATGCGGGTGAAAGAAGATGATATTCCAAAGACTGCTTTCAGAACACGTTACGGTCATTACGAGTTTATGGTCATGCCGTTTGGTTTAACTAATGCACCAGCTATGTTCATGGACCTTATAAACCGAGTGTGTGGACCATACCTTAACAAGTTTGTCATTGTTTTCATTGATGACATACTTATTTACTCAAAGAATGACCAAGAACACGGTGAACATTTGAGAAAGGTGTTAGAAGTATTGAGGAAGGAAGAATTGTACGCTAAGTTTTCAAAGTGTGCATTTTGGTTGGAAGAAGTTCAATTCCTCGGTCACATAGTGAACAAAGAAGGTATTAAGGTGGATCCGACAAAGATAGAAACTGTTGAAAAGTGGGAAACCCCGAAAACTCCGAAACACATACGCCAGTTTTTAGGACTAGCTGGTTACTACAGAAGGTTCATCCAAGACTTTTCCAGAATAGCAAAACCCTTGACTGCATTAACGCATAAAGGGAAGAAATTTGAATGGAATGATGAACAAGAGAAAGCGTTTCAGTTATTGAAGAAAAAGCTAACTGCGGCACCTATATTGTCATTTCCTGAAGGGAATGATGATTTTGTGATTTATTGTGACGCATCAAAGTAAGGTCTCGGTTGTGTATTAATGCAACGAACGAAGGTGATTGCTTATGCGTCTAGACAATTGAAGATTCACGAACAAAATTATACGACGCATGATTTGGAATTAGGCGCGGTTGTTTTTGCATTAAAGACTTGGAGGCACTACTTATATGGGGTCAAAAGTATTATATATACCGACCACAAAAGTCTTCAACACATATTTAATCAGAAACAACTGAATATGAGGCAGCGTAGGTGGATTGAATTATTGAATGATTACGACTTTGAGATTCGTTACCACCCGGGGAAGGCAAATGTGGTAGCCGATGCCTTGAGCAGGAAGGACAGAGAACCCATTCGAGTAAAATCTATGAATATAATGATTCATAATAACCTTACTACTCAAATAAAGGAGGCGCAACAAGGAGTTTTAAAAGAGGAAAATTTAAAGGATGAAATACCCAAAGGATCGGAGAAGCATCTTAATATTCGGGAAGACGGAACCTGGTATAGGGCTGAAAGGATTTGGGTACCAAAATTTGAAGATATGAGAGAAATAGTACTTAGAGAAGCTCATAAAACCAGATACTCAATACATCCTGGAACGGGGAAGATGTACAAGGATCTCAAGAAACATTTTTGGTGGCCAGGTATGAAAGCCGATGTTGCTAAATACGTAGGAGAATGTTTGACGTGTTCTAAGGTCAAAGCTGAGCATCAGAAACCATCAGGTCTACTTCAACAACCCGAAATCCCGGAATGGAAATGGGAAAACATTACCATGGATTTCATCACTAAATTGCCAAGGACTGCAAGTGGTTTTGATACTATTTGGGTAATAGTTGACCGTCTCACCAAATCAGCACACTTTCTGCCAATAAGAGAAGATGACAAGATGGAGAAGTTAGCACGACTGTATTTGAAGGAAGTCGTCTCCAGACATGGAATACCAATCTCTATTATCTCTGATAGGGATGGTAGATTTATTTCAAGATTCTGGCAGACATTACAGCAAGCATTAGGAACTCGTCTAGACATGAGTACTGCCTATCATCCACAAACTGATGGTCAGAGCTAAAGGACGATACAAACACTTGAAGACATGATACGAGCATGTGTTATTGATTTCGGAAACAGTTGGGATCGACATCTACCGTTAGCAGAATTTTCCTACAACAACAGCTACCATTTATGGTAGAAAGTGCAGGTCTCCGATTTGTTGGAGTGAAGTGGGGGATAGATAGATTACGGGTCCGGGGATTATACAAGAAACTACCGAGAAGATCATCCAAATTCAACAACGGTTGAAAACCGCCCAAAGTCGACAAAAGAGCTACGCTGACATTAAAAGAAAAGATATAGAATTTGAAATTGGAGAGATGGTCATGCTTAAAGTTGCACCTTGGAAAGGCGTTGTTCGATTTGGTAAACGAGGGAAATTAAATCCAAGGTATATTGGACCATTCAAGATTATTGATCGTGTCGGACCAGTAGCTTACCGACTTGAGTTACCTCAACAACTCGCGGCTGTACATAACACTTTCCACGTCTCGAATTTGAAGAAATGTTTTGCTAAAGAAGATCTCACTATTCCGTTAGATGAAATCCAAATCAACGAAAAACTTCAATTCATCGAAGAACCCGTCGAAATAATGGATCGTGAGGTTAAAAGACTTAAGCAAAACAAGATACCAATTGTTAAGGTTCGATGGAATGCTCATAGAGGACCCGAGTTCACCTGGGAGCGTGAAGATCAGATGAAGAAGAAATACCCGCATCTATTTCCAGAAGATTCGTCAATACCTTCAACAGCTTAAAATTTCGGGACGAAATTTATTTAACGGGTAGGTACTGTAGTGACCCGAACTTTTCCATTTTTATATATATTAATTGAGATTGATATTTACATGATTAAATGTTTCCAACATTTTAAGCAATCAAACTTGTTAAGACTTGATTAATTGAAATATGTTTCATATAGACAATTGACCACCCAAGTTGACCGGTGATTCACGAACGTTAAAACTTGTAAAAACTATATGATGACATATATATGGATATATATATATATATATATATATATATATATATATATATATATATATATATATATATATATATATATATATATATAGTTAACATGATACTATGATAAGTAAACATATCATTAAGTATATTAACAATGAACTACATATGTAAAAACAAGACTACTAACTTAATGATTTTTAAACGAGACATATATGTAACGATTATCGTTGTAAAGACATTTAATGTATATATATCATATTAAGAGATATTCATACATGATAATATCATGATAATATAATAATTTAAAATCTCATTTGATATTATAAACATTGGGTTAACAACATTTAACAAGATCGTTAACCTAAAGGTTTCAAAACAACACTTACATGTAACGACTAACGATGACTTAACGACTCAGTTAAAATGTATATACATGTAGTGTTTTATTATGTATTTATACACTTTTGAAAGACTTCAATACACTTATCAAAATACTTCTACTTAACAAAAATTCTTACAATTACATCCTCGTTCAGTTTCATCAACAATTCTACTCGTATGCACCCGTATTCGTACTCGTACAATACACAGCTTTTAGATGTATGTACTATTGGTATATACACTCCAATGATCAGCTCTTAGCAGCCCATGTGAGTCACCTAACACATGTAGGAACCATCATTTGGCAACTAGCATGAAATATCTCATAAAATTACAAAAATATGAGTAATCATTCATGACTTATTTACATGAAAACAAAATTACATATCCTTTATATCTAATCCATACACCAACGACCAAAAACACCTACAAACACTTTCATTCTTCAATTTTCTTCATCTAATTGATCTCTCTCAAGTTCTATCTTCAAGTTCTAAGTGTTCTTCATATATTCTACAAGTTCTAGTTACATAAAATCAAGAATACTTTCAAGTTTGCTAGCTCACTTCCAATCTTGTAAGGTGATCATCCAACCTCAAGAAATCTTTGTTTCTTACAGTAGGTTATCATTCTAATACAAGGTAATAATCATATTCAAACTTTGGTTCAATTTCTATAACTATAACAATCTTATTTCAAGTGATGATCTTACTTGAACTTGTTTTCGTGTCATGATTCTGCTTCAAGAACTTCGAGCCATCCAAGGATCCGTTGAAGCTAGATCCATTTTTCTCTTTTCCAGTAGGTTTATCCAAGGAACTTAAGGTAGTAATGATGTTCATAACATCATTCGATTAATACATATAAAGCTATCTTATTCGAAGGTTTAAACTTGTAATCACTAGAACATAGTTTAGTTAATTCTAAACTTGTGCGCAAACAAAAGTTAATCCTTCTAACTTGACTTTTAAAATCAACTAAACACATGTTATATATCTATATGATATGCTAACTTAATGATTTAAAACCTGGAGACACGAAAAACACCGTAAAACCGGATTTACGCCGTCGTAGTAACACCGCGGGCTGTTTTGGGTTAGTTAATTAAAAACTATGATAAACTTTGATTTAAAAGTTGTTATTCTGAGAAAATGATTTTTATTATGAACATGAAACTATATCCAAAAATTATGGTTAAACTCAAAGTGGAAGTATGTTTTCTAAAATAGTCATCTAGACGTCGTTCTTTCGACTGAAATGACTACCTTTACAAAAACGACTTGTAACTTATTTTTCCGACTATAAACCTATACTATTTCTGTTTAGATTCATAAAATATAGTTCAATATGAAACCATAGCAATTTGATTCACTCAAAACGGATTTAAAATGAAGAAGTTATGGGTAAAACAAGATTGGTTAATTTTTCTCATTTTAGCTACGTGAAAATTGGTAACAAATCTATTCAAACCATAACTTAATCAACTTGTATTGTGTGATGACCCGAGAATTTCTGACCAAATTTAAACTTGAATCTTATTTGATTTCGACACAATAAGCTAAGTCTGTAATGTTGAGTCTTAAAAATCATTGAACTATTTCATAAAACCATTTGACCTTTGACTATGACGACGATTCATGAACATTTGAGTATAAATAAAAATGTAGATATATATATATAAATTCTAGATATAAGTAGTATTATATATACTGTAATATATAAATATTAACGATTCATTAGATTTCGTAATTGATAGATATGATATTATAAATGGTAATATATCATATGTAACTACCACCTAAAGTATAATTGTTATATTATTATCACTATTTACATTACTAATAATCGTATCATTAATATTATTATATAAAGTATATACATATATATGAAATTTGATATACATATAAAATATTATTATTATTATCAGTATCATTATTATTATTAATAACATTAGTATAATTAGTATTATTGTTAATAACATTATTATTGTTATATAGTTCATAATAATAATTATTAGTATTATTAGTAATGATATTATTACTATTACAATTAAATTTGTATTACTATTATTTATAAATATTAAAAAGTATTATTATTGTAATTGTGAATTATTAGAAAATAATACAATTTATTATTTTTATCCTTTATAATATAAGTATTTTTTTGTGTTTCTATTTTTATTAATCTGTATTAATTTAATTATTATTAATTGGTATTATTATTAATATACTTAATAATCATTAATAATAATTATAAAAATATATATATATATATATATATATATATATATATATATATATATATATATATATATATATTATAAACTTAGTAAAGAAATCACGGGATCCATTAAGTGTAACTTTCACACTTTATCTAATTTAATCTCTTGTCTTGATCATAAAAATCGGATACCATCACAGTATAATAAAAAAATTTGTTAGCTGTCCTAATCTCCTTTTAAGTTTTTTATTTATTTTTGATACCTGCTTGATATCTCCTTGTCATCTCTATCTGCCATAAAATAATTCGATGCTTTATAGTTGCTAGGTAATACAAATCAACTTCACTTTATCATTTGTCAAACACCATTACCAGTTACAGCCTTTATTTATTTAAATTTAAACAGAAAACAGGAAGAACACCTAGTCTGCTCTGTTGTGTACATTTTAATTGATTCGTCAAATTTTTAATAATTTTAAAAATCTATTAATGTAGTTATCTTAGAAATTTATTGTTGAAACTATCTGGAAAGTTTCAGCATCTAATTTCTATTAACGATTCCGAATTTAAGAAGTCAAAATTTTAGTTTTAAAAGTCAACAGATTTGATCATCAAGAAATTCGATTTCATGATGATGTTTCTGTTGTAATTGAGACTTCATAAAGTTTCCAGAGACGTTTTACCATATATTTCATGTTGAAAGTTTCGTCTAAATCGTCCGTAATTACAAAATCAATATATTTTTTTTTTGAACAGTCGACGAGCAGCAGGGGGGTTGTTTCATTTTTTTTTATTTTTTTTTTAAATCAAGAATGCATCTTATTGTTACCTGATGGTTTAAGAGTCTTAAATAAAATTATAGATTCATTATTTTTGATTTTAAAGATCTCTGGTTCGATTTTGGTTCATGGAAGACGAAGAAGAACATAATTTCATTTTGGGTTTAATTAAAACAGAATCCGTTTTAAAATAGAAAATTCGAAGCAGCAGAGTGGTTGGGAGGTTGTGTCGGGTTTCGAGAGGTCGCGGGTTCGAGTCCCGGCCTGGACGGTTTACTAACTTTTTATCCTTTAAAGGTAGTTTTTTCTTTGTTATTATTATTATTATTATTATTATTATTATTATTATTATTATTATTATTATTATCATTACTATTATTATTATTGTTATATCTACTATGATTGTTATTGTTAAGTATTATTAGTTGTTGTTATTAATTCAAGCATTATTATTATCATATAGGATTTCTAATGTTGTTGTCAATATAAATGCTATCATTTAAAAATGTAACTTTATTATTTTAAACTACTAGTATAAATATTATTATAATTAGGATTATCATTATTATCATTACTATAAAAATAACGCAAACTTATTTATTTATCATTAATATTAGTATTAGTACCCTTTTTATAATTATTAGTATTATTATGAACACGGCCACTAATAATTACTATTAAAACCATAATTATTATTAAAATTACTAATATCGTTACAAATACTATTTTTTATCATTTTATCAACTATATTAAAATTATCATTTTTATTATCATTACTAACTGTATTATTAGTATTACTATTTATATTATAAGTATTACTAAAATTATCATGATATTAAAACTATCCTTCTATAAAAAAATTAAAATTTATTTTTATTATCATTGTTAATTTTATAACAAGTGAATAATATACATGTGAGAATATATTTATATTACATATAAGTATGTATTAATAATATTATCAAATTTTATATAAATATTCATATATAATAAATTAGGTGTTCTTAACATAATATTAATCAGATAAATATATACATAATTTATAATTTAAGGATATAATATATATATTTGTTCGATTACGAATATACGTTTTAATATATATACAAATGATATAGGTTCGTGAATCCGAGGCCAACCCTGCATTATTCAGTTGTTCAATATAGTCATATGTATTTTTACTACAAAATACATTAGGTGAGTTTCATTTGCTCCCTTTTTACTCATTACATTTTGGGCTGAGAATACATGCAAATGCTTTATTAACTGTTTTACAATATTTATATGCGTGAGTTTCATTAATCCCTTTTTAAATGCTTTTGCAATATATATTTTTGGGACTGAGAATACATGCACTGTTTTTATAACTGTTTTACGAAATAGACACAAGTAATTGAAACTACATTATATGGTTGAATGATCGAAATCGAATATGCCCCTTTTTATTAAGTCTGGTAATCTAAGAATTAAGGAACAGACACCCTAATTGACGCGAACTCTAAAGATAGATCTATCGGGCCCAACAAGCCCCATCCAAAGTACCGGATGCTTTAGTACTTCGAAATTTATATCATATCCGAAGGAGGATCCCGGAATGATGGGGATATTCTTATATGTATATTGTGAATGTCGGTTACCAAGTGTTCAATCCATATGAATGATATTTTTGTCTCTATGCATGGGACGTATGCTTATGATAAATGGAAATATGAAATCTTGTGGTCTATTAAAATGAAGAAAATGATTATTTATGCTAAACTAATGAACTCACCAACCTTTTGGTTGACACTTGAAAGCATGTTTATTCTCAGGTATGAAAGAAATCTTCCGCTGTGTATTAGCTCATATTAGAGGCATTACTTGGAGTCATTCATGACATATTTCAAAAGACGTTGCATTCGAGTCATTGAAGTTCATTAGAGATTATTAAGTAAATGACGGATTAAGTCATTTATAGTTTAGATATATTATGAAATGGTATGCATGCCGTCAACTTTTGATGTAATGAAAGTTTGTCTTTTAAAAATGAATGCAATGTTTGTAAAATGTATCATATAGAGGTCAAGTACCTCGCGATGTAACCAAATGTAATGTATTCGTCCGGATGGATTAGGACGGGTCCTTTCAGTTGGTATCAGAGTGGTGGTCTTAGCGAACCAGGTCTTGCATTAGTGTGTCTAACTAGTAGTCGTTAGGATGCATTAGTGAGTCTGGACTTCGACCTGGTCTGCATGTCAAAAAGTTTTGCTTATCATTTTGTGTCGAAAATTATCTGCTTAACATTCTTAGTCTAGACACGTCTTGCTGCATTGATTGCATGAATAGTGTATAGACAAGATTCATATCTTAGCGTATCTGTTACTGTAAACCTTACCTGGCGTATCCCGTAAATTCCTCCGTAATCTACGAAACCTGTTGTTCTATATATATGGATATTCTATGTAATTAGAATACCATCCGTTAGCCAGAAAATCATTTCATATCTAAAAATTCTTTATTCAATCGTACGAAATGGAATTCGTCATTAGTTCAAGTCACTCGGATTCCGAAATGGAATCCCACTCAAGCTCCGAAAACAGTGTGACCGGAATGGATCAGCCAACCAGTCATCATCTATTCTGGATGAATTGGGGATGGGTTCGTAGCCTCCTCAATTATTGGAGACAAGAAGAAGGTGATCCTTTCCATCCGCCACATTGCCCTATTGGCGAAGAACCTGAAACACTTACCGGTGAACCTGTTCGAAACACCATCTTTTCTCTCATTTCCAGAGTATCTCGCCACGATTATATACTATACCAAATTCTAGATTATATTTATCCGCTAGTCCGAACTGAAAATCACCCCGGTGTAATAGAAGAAGTCAACGAGCTTCGCGCTCGGGTAGTGGCTTTAGAGAATATGGTGCGAAGGTTACAAACACCAGCAGCAGCACCAGCAGCATAACCAGAACCACCACCAACGCCAACAGTACCATTATCACCACCAAAAACAATCACATCGCAAACCTCAACTTCACAATCTGTCACGCGAACATCAACGTCATAGGCACCATGGATACCAAGGAGTACCAACAACAATGAACGATAAAGTATAAATTTATAACTTCATTGAAGAAATATTCTGCGAAGAATATGTGGTTTCTAAAAGTTTTTGAGATTATTTATCTTAGCTCAAACCAAAAATTAAATAAGTTTAATATCATATTGATTCATTAAATCCATAATTCCATCTGAAGAAAATATATATGTATATATATTTTCATAAAGATTGTAATTAAAAATTCTTTCGTACAAACTGTTAATGGTGAAAATATTTTAACGGGTAGGTAATACCCGAGGAATATTTAGATTTCACATTAATAAGTTATACTGTACATTCTTCGAATCTGATCCAACAATCATTTACTATCTTACTTACAACCACCGATATACGTATCCGTTCACCGCAGAATAGCCATTTTTTTTATTCAATTTCATATTGGGATTTTGATTTATCAGAATCCAACAAGTGGCATAATGAAGAAAACATTTGACAAAATAAAATTTGTTAGAAACAAATAAATTAACTATGAGAAATTTTGTTAAGAATTCACGCTAACTGTTCCTAGCTAATTGTTCCTAGCTAACTGATTACAATTTAATTATCGCAATTTAATTATCGCAATTTACATTCTCACAATTTTAATTATCGTTATTTAATTTCTGTTATTTATTTTACGCACTTTAAATATCGGGACACGTATACAAGGTTTCGACATATCATATCGACGCATTTATATATATTATTTGGAATAACCATAGACACACTATATGCAGTAATGAACGAGTTCTCTATACAGGGTTGAGGTTGATTCCACAATAATATATATAATTTGAGTTGTGATCGAGTCTGAGATATGTACACGTGTCACGATACGTATTAATTAATTCAAATATTATATATTAAATTATATATGAATTGTTGAATTGCTAACTGTGGATTATCAATCGAGGACTACCAATATTGGACAATTAAAATGAATTAAAATATTGATTATAACATATAAACTAAACAAATCTTCAAGTTGCCACATGATTTCATCTTAAACCTCATTTGTATCTTGACGATTACAATCTGCGTTCAAACCTTTCATGATTCTTGAAAACACCTCAATCGATAGGATGAATCAACTGCACTTCATTAACGGAAGGAAAGATTTATGCATATAGTTATGCATCTGAGAAACTCTCGGCAACTGAGTAAACGTTTAACACGTAGCCGCGTCAGATCCTTTGACATTTTTTAGCAAAAATAACTTTGCGATCCCTTTTTAAAGTAGCCAATTTTGTCACAGCTCCAGCAAGTCAACTTCGACTTTTCATTCGAAGTAGCCTTACTATAATCCTGATATATACAAATACCCTTTTGATACCGGAGAATTCTTTTATATTCCACCATATTACCAACAGACATACCAGCAACCTCGTTACTTCTTGGCTTAAATCTCTCTGACAAATCATTATATTTATTCATTGAAACCCTATCATATACTCATCCGCATCTTGTAATGAGAACTGCCATACCAATTACCGGGAATCAGCAATCAGTACTTTGAAAACTCACAGCATATCTACATCAACAGTTATATGTATGACATTTATCTCTTAGAATTATGATCTTTCATTCTGAAATTCTGAAAAGCACTCAATCTACAATGTTTAAAAAGCTGAATGAAGCAGCAGAAACCGTAGACAACTGTAAACGACCTTAATCATCGGAAGTTTGATGATAAAGAATAGTATGTTGGAAAAGCTCATAAAAGTTGGAACTGGAAAACGGATTGAGCTAACCATGAAGGAGGCCAAAGACAAATACAAGGACCATACCCTATATTCAAAGAATCCAGGTAATTCTGGATCCGATGAAACCTTCAAAGAATATCTTGCTCCGATGTCATGTTAAAATCTTGCGGAAAAATCTTTCTACATCAATCATCGAACTTATAAATTCCAAAATATCATCATAAATATCTTCGATATTTCTGAAGATATTTTCATAAACATTCTCGTCCGAAATTATTTATCTCTTCGTGCTATCTATATTACATCATAAAGGAAACTAATTTAGTTTCTATATTTCTTTAAAATTCGAGTTTGAATTATGAATAATTTTGAAGTAGTGTTGGAAATTGATGCATGAGTTAGTATAATATAATGACACTTGATCAACGTGATTATATTACAGTAATTCATGCTAAGCTTCTAATGGAACGTGATGATTCACAGTACTATCATCATGTGCCATGTTACAAGACTCTTACATTCTACCTAATCTCCAAACATATCAAGAACATATCTTCCTTATACTTCTATCTTTTCTATTAAATTCTGGTAATTTGACAAATCAAGATTGTGCCATTATGACTCCCTTCTTAGAATATTAATTATGTTCATTTCAAACTTCATATCTACAAATTCTGGACCATTATTCGCTTGACTTGAGGACGGGAAGAGGAAACGAAGGAATGAAGCTCTGAAATACAAATTGAAGTATAAATCGCAGCAAATAGGAGAGAGCATTAACTGTGGATGACAATGATTATAGAAAACAGAAGCAAGGACTTCGAAGTATAAGGGAAGATATAAAGCCCGATAACAACACATAAATTACAAACCGTGTATATCAATGTTTATAGCAACATAAAGACACAGGAGGATTAAAAGTACTATAACCCCAAGGTAATAGTAGAAGTGAATAGATTTTTCTGGCGGCAAATGAAAGAGAAGAATGACAGATATAAAGTTAGGAGTATATCGAGAACCAGAACTGGATGGAGCATATTGACAAATGATTCAAAGTACGAATTAAAGGAGAAAGAATAGAAGGTATGAGTTGTAAGGAAACGAAGGGGTGGATTTATAGTAAAATATCCGACAAAGCAATCAAAACGGATGATCACATTTAAAGCGGATCCTAATTTTCTTAATTATCGAAGAATCAAATCTTATTACTAAGATCTTCTCCAAATCTCTTGAACTTGGAAATCAATCCTATCTACGTCAAAAGATATGACGAATCTATACTTACTCATTTCACTCTTTTGTAATAGCTTCATTCGTGCTCTTCGAATAATCGAATTATTTTATCTGTATTATTCAATAATGATGAAACTCTATTTATCAGCTCATATTCGTCAGGAAAACATATTTATTGTTAGCCATGACGACCTCACTCAAATTTCGGGACGAAATTTCTTTAACGGGTAGGTACTGTGATGACCCGAGAATTTCCGACCAAATTTAAACTTGAATCTTATTTGATTTCGACACAATAAGCTAAGTCTGTAATGTTGAGTCTTAAAAATCATTGAACTATTTCATAAAACCATTTGACCTTTGACTATGACGACGATTCACGAACATTTGAGTATAAATAAAAATGTAGATATATATATAAATTCTAGATATAAGTAGTATTATATATACTGTAATATATAAATATTAACGATTCATTAGATTTCGTAATTGATAGATATGATATTATAAATGGTAATATATCATATGTAACTACCACCTAAAGTATAATTGTTATATTATTATCACTATTTACATTACTAATAATCGTATCATTAATATTATTATATAAAGTATATACATATATATGAAATTTGATATACATATAAAATATTATTATTATTATCAGTATCATTATTATTATTAATAACATTAGTATAATTAGTATTATTGTTAATAACATTATTATTGTTATATAGTTCATAATAATAATTATTAGTATTATTAGTAATGATATTATTACTATTACAATTAAATTTGTATTACTATTATTTATAAATATTAAAAAGTATTATTATTGTAATTGTGAATTATTAGAAAATAATACAATTTATTATTTTTATCCTTTATAATATAAGTATTTTTTTTGTGTTTCTATTTTTATTAATCTGTATTAATTTAATTATTATTAATTGGTATTATTATTAATATACTTAATAATCATTAATAATAATTATAAAAAATATATATATATATATATATATTATAAACTTAGTAAAGAAATCACAGGATCCATTAAGTGTAACTTTCACACTTTATCTAATTTAATCTCTTGTCTTGATCATAAAAATCGGATACCATCACAGTATAATAACAAAATTTGTTAGCTGTCCTAATCTCCTTTTAAGTTTTTTATTTATTTTTGATACCTGCTTGATATCTCCTTGTCATCTCTATCTGCCATAAAATAATTCGATGCTTTATAGTTGCTAGGTAATACAAATCAACTTCACTTTATCATTTGTCAAACACCATTACCAGTTACAGCCTTTATTTATTTAAATTTAAATAGAAAACAGGAAGAACACCTAGTCTGCTCTGTTGTGTACATTTTAATTGATTCGTCAAATTTTTAACAGTTTTAAAAATCTATTAATGTAGTTATCTTAGAAATTTATTGTTGAAACTATCTGGAAAGTTTCAGCATCTAATTTCTATTAACGATTCCGAATTTAAGAAGTCAAAATTTTAGTTTTAAAAGTCAACAGATTTGATCATCAAGAAATTCGATTTCATGATGATGTTTCTGTTGTAATTGAGACTTCATAAAGTTTCCAGAGACGTTTTACCATATATTTCATGTTGAAAGTTTCGTCTAAATCGTCCGTAATTTCAAAATCAATATATTTTTTTTTTGAACAGTCGACGAGCAGCAGGGGGGTTGTTTCATTTTTTTTTATTTTTTTTAAATCAAGAATGCATCTTATTGTTACCTGATGGTTTAAGAGTCTTAAATAAAATTATAGATTCATTATTTTTGATTTTAAAGATCTCTGGTTCGATTTTGGTTCATGGAAGAAGAAGAAGAACATAATTTCATTTTGGGTTTAATTAAAACAGAATCCGTTTTAAAATAGAAAATTCGAAGCAGCAGAGTGGTTGGGAGGTTGTGTCGGGTTTCGAGAGGTCGCGGGTTCGAGTCCCGGCCTGGACGGTTTACTAACTTTTTATCCTTTAAAGGTAGTTTTTTCTTTGTTATTATTATTATTATTATTATTATTATTATCATTACATTACTATTATTATTATTGTTATATCTACTATGATTGTTATTGTTAAGTATTATTAGTTGTTGTTATTAATTCAAGCATTATTATTATCATATAGGATTTCTAATGTTGCTGTCAATATAAATGCTATCATTTAAAAATGTAACTTTATTATTTTAAACTACTAGTATAAATATTATTATAATTAGGATTATCATTATTATCATTACTATAAAAATAACGCAAACTTATTTATTTATCATTAATATTAGTATTAGTACCCTTTTTATAATTATTAGTATTATTATGAACACGGCCACTAATAATTACTATTAAAACCATAATTATTATTAAAATTACTAATATCGTTACAAATACTATTTTTTATCATTTTATCAACTATATTAAAATTATCATTTTTATTATCATTACTAACTGTATTATTAGTATTACTATTTATATTATAAGTATTACTAAAATTATCATGATATTAAAACTATCCTTCTATAAAAAAAATTAAAATTTATTTTTATTATCATTGTTAATTTTATAACAAGTGAATAATATACATGTGAGAATATATTTATATTACATATAAGTATGTATTAATAATATTATCAAATTTTATATAAATATTCATATATAATAAATTAGGTGTTCTTAACATAATATTAATCAGATAAATATATACATAATTTATAATTTAAGGATATAATATATATATTTGTTCGATTACGAATATACGTTTTAATATATATACAAATGACATAGGTTCGTGAATCCGAGGCCAACCCTGCATTATTCAGTTGTTCAATATAGTCATATGTATTTTTACTACAAAATACATTAGGTGAGTTTCATTTGCTCCCTTTTTACTCATTACATTTTGGGCTGAGAATACATGCAAATGCTTTATTAACTGTTTTACAATATTTATATGCATGAGTTTCATTAATCCCTTTTTAAATGCTTTTGCAATAAATATTTTTGGGACTGAGAATACATGCGCTGTTTTTATAACTGTTTTACGAAATAGACACAAGTAATTGAAACTACATTATATGGTTGAATGATCGAAATCGAATATGCCCCTTTTTATTAAGTCTGGTAATCTAAGAATTAGGGAACAGACACCCTAATTGACGCGAACTCTAAAGATAGATCTATCGGGCCCAACAAGCCCCATCCAAAGTACCGGATGCTTTAGTACTTCGAAATTTATATCATATCCGAAGGAGGATCCCGGAATGATGGGGATATTCTTATATGTATATTGTGAATGTCGGTTACCAGGTGTTCAATCCATATGAATGATATTTTTGTCTCTATGCATGGGACGTATGCTTATGATAAATGGAAATATGAAATCTTGTGGTCTATTAAAATGAAGAAAATGATTATTTATGTTAAACTAATGAACTCACCAACCTTTTGGTTGACACTTGAAAGCATGTTTATTCTCAGGTATGAAAGAAATCTTCCGCTGTGTATTAGCTCATATTAGAGGCATTACTTGGAGTCATTCATGACATATTTCAAAAGACGTTGCATTCGAGTCATTGAAGTTCATTATAGATTATTAAGTAAATGACGGATTAAGTCATTTATAGTTTAGATATATTATGAAATGGTATGCATGCCGTCAACTTTTGATGTAATGAAAGTTTGTCTTTTAAAAACGAATGCAATGTTTGTAAAATGTATCATATAGAGGTCAAGTACCTCGCAATGTAACCAAATGTAATGTATTCGTCCGGATGGATTAGGACGGGTCCTTTCATATTGTATATTATGTAATCTTGAGATACCATAGACACGTATACAATATTTCGACCTATCATGTCGACACATCTATATATATTTTGGAACAACCATAGACACTCTATATGTGAATGTTGGAGTTAGCTATACAGGGTTGAGGTTGATTCCAAAATATATATAGTTTGAGTTGTGATCAATACTGAGATACGTATACACTGGGTCATGGATTGATTCAAGATAATATTTATCGATTTATTTCTGTACATCTAACTGTGGACAACTAGTTGTAGGTTACTAACGAGGACAGCTGACTTAATAAACCTAAAACATCAAAATATATTAAAAGTGTTGTAAATATATTTTGAACATACTTTGATATATATGTATATATTGTTATAGGTTCGTGAATCAACCAGTGGCCAAGTCTTACTTCCCGACGAAGTAAAAATCTGTGAAAGTGAGTTATAGTCCCACTTTTAAAATCTAATATTTTTGGGATGAGAATACATGCAGGTTTTATAAATGATTTACAAAATAGACACAAGTACGTGAAACTACATTCTATGGTTGAATTATCGAAATCGAATATGCCCCTTTTTATTAAGTCTGGTAATCTAAGAATTAGGGAACAGACACCCTAATTGATGCGAATCCTAAAGATAGATCTATTGGGCCTAACAAACCCCATCCAAAGTACCGGATGCTTTAGTACTTCGAAATTTATATCATATCCGAAGGGTGTCCCGGAATGATGGGGATATTCTTATATATGCATCTTGTTAATGTCGATTACCAGGTGTTCACCATATGAATGACTTTTATCTCTATGTATGGGATGTGTATTGAAATATGAAATCTTGTGGTCTATTGTTACGATTTGATATATATTGGTTAAACCTATAACTCACCAACATTTTTGTTGACGTTTAAAGCATGTTTATTCTCAGCTGAATACTAAGAGCTTCCGCTGTTGCATACTAAAATAAGGACAAGATTTGGAGTCCATGTTTGTATGATATTGTGTAAAACCTGCATTCAAGAAACTGATTTCGATGTAACATATTTGTATTGTAAACAATTATGTAATGGTCGTGTGTAAACAGGATATTTTAGATTATCATTATTTGATAATCTACGTAAAGCTTTTTAAACCTTTATTTATGAAATAAAGGTTATGGTTTGTTTTAAAAATGAATGCAGTCTTTGAAAAACGTCTCATATAGAGGTCAAAACCTCGCAACAAAATCAATTAATATGGAACGTTTTTAATCAATAAGAACGGGACATTTCAATTTAGACCTTCCGTCGCAATGATAAAAAGAAATGGTGATAGATAACTCTTTGACAGACGCCTCTTTCAATGTTAAATTCACTTATTGGAGAGCCGTTGACAAGGACCAAGACAGACGTCGATCTAAGACACGCGTGAACCCATTTTCTCCATCGTTCTCCAAAATCCATTCTCTTCATAATATCCAAAACAAATTTCCAACTTAGGCTATCAAATGGCTTTTCAAAATCAACTTTGAACACTATACTTTTCATTCGGTTTTTGGTGAGATATTCAATCGCCTCATTTGTGAGTGCACCATCAAGGATATATATACCTTTTAAAAAGGCATTTTGCTCGGTACCGATGAGATTTGGGATAACCTTTCTAAGCCGGATCGAGAGTATTTTCGTGAGGATTTTATAATAACTCCCTATTAGAATTATTGGTTGAAAGTCGTTTAAGCCTAAGGATCCGTCTTTTTTGGTATAAGTGTGATGAAGGAAGCATTGAAACCTTTTGACATTTTGCATTTATCCCAAAACCAGTTAAGTGAACCTAGAAGGTAGTCTTTAATCACATTCCAATGAATCTTGGGTCCCGGATGTTGCGTTTCGAAAGTCTTCTTTTTACTAACGAGTGAAAATACTTGGTGTTCTCATCCCCCTCGAGAGTCCATTTGACACGCGATTTTTACTTTGTCATATTCGCCTTCACTTTTTCTTCTCCTAACCATTTCCTTCGTACATTTAGCCACGTTTCCCTTTCTTCATTTGTGAGATCTCTGCCCTCCACTACTAAATTCTAATGATTTGCAGCATTATTTAATGATACGCATATCCGCAAGGTTGTGCGGATGCGCATCCAAGGCATTAAATCACACAAAAAGGCATACGTTATGGGTATAGTCGCACGCTATGCGCCTATACCATCTGATGTGAGTTTCGTATACTTGCATAAGGGTCCGGTACATTCTAGAAGAGTGTACGGTATAATCAAGTCGGATTCTCTTCCTTAAATAACGAAAGTTAGTTAAGGATGAGATTGCATTTAATTAGGGAAAAGATTCTACCGAAACCCTAATTCGTGAGCCTATAAATACATAGCTCATAAACCCTAAATACATAGACGTTCACTTGTTTACTCATACGTAAACTATAGCATACAAATCTCTATCGTACGAACAAAGCTTCTTACGATCTCTAAAGACTTTCAGGTATGTATTGAACTATAAAACCTTCATGTCTTTGGGCCACTCAACCTCGTATGCTAGGTTGTTGGTGGACTCTCAAATCGGACACCCTGCCGGAATCGAAACGATACCGATGTGGGTTATCCACGACTAAGCGTCGGAGGTTCGAATATTGTTAGTCCTTAAACCCATTTTATGCACTCAAGCGTAGGTTCACCTTGACCCCGTGAAAATATGCTTGATCATTATTTAACTCGTATATTTCCAAATCAATTTTTCCAAAGGGGTTGTGACTCCATTCTTTTAAGGCAAGCTTAACATTCTTCAATTTATTACGAAATACACAATCTAGTCTTCTACCTTCCACACTAACATTCCATGCATCTTTTACAACTTGATCCGCACCATCAGCCACTAACATTCCATGCATCTTTTACAACTTGATCTGCACCATCAGCCTCTAACCACTCATCGAATATTTTCGTCGGTTTCAGCCCGAAATCAATTACTCTATCTCTTAAAACAATAGGGCAGTGATCCAAAAATTTTTGATCTAGTGCTAGAGTCGAGAGATCTCCCCAATTAAGACTGAATTTTTCGGAGATTAAAAACCTATTGAGTTAGCTAAATGTGATTCCATTATCGCATACTCGTGTGAAGCGTTTACCCCCCAATGTAACTTCTGTAGCGACCCGAAAAAATCGTCATTGACGGCGCCGTCTACTTAGGTCCCGTTACGTGGTCATAAGTCTTTAAAATAACGTTTGATCAAAAATATGTCGCATTCATTTCAAATGTAAAGATTGTTTCAAGTTTACAAGAATAGTTCAACCACAAGTTATGTTACAATGTTATAAGTACAAATGAAACCTATGCGACACATTTTAAAATAAAGTCAAAAGACGCTCCATGTATGCATATATACTCGACATCCAATGCAAGTATCAAAATAATGAGTGGAAGCATGTATCACATATCGTTCAAAGACTTGAGAAAAACATAGAAATTTGTCAACGAACACGTTGGTGAGATCATAGGTTTAAGTAAGTAAGTAAGTACAAATGAACCACAAGATTTATAACACTGAAATAATAGTAAACCATTCCAAAAATTGTTATCACGAGCACCCAATTATCAAGGCTTAACTTTCCTTCCATAGAACCCCATCACAATAGTGTTAGAACATACACTGTTTCTCGAAAATATATTTCATCCGAAAGTAACGGTAGCGAACCGTGCGAATGAGGGTTTGTCAAACCCATATGGTCATACAACATAAGTTCTCGCTTACACCCGGCAAGTGTAACTAATGATAATCGAATTGAGGATTTTGTTCTAACTCATATGTAGAATGTTTGTTTTCATACTTTTGTTCACTTTGTAAAATGAAACGTTTATGTTTTCTCATCCCAAATGTAAGTTTAAAAGAGTAAAAGTGGGACTATGATCTCACCTTGAGTGCACGAGTAATAAAGTACTTCACAAGTAAACGTGTACAAGGAAAATTGCTAGTCTTGACCTAAACAAGTAGGTTGTATCAATAACGGTAAATACGATGGGTCAAAGTTGTTCAATTAGTCCTATGGCTCGTTTCGACTCGATTACATATAGCATGTGAATCACGTTGCCAAGTTTCATGCATGATTCAAATATAAAAGTATATTAGGATGATTGCATATGTATTTGGTTAAGTTTAAACAAAAGTCAACTTTGGTCAAGTTAAAGTCAACAAAAAAGTCAACACATTCGGGTCGAGTCCCGAACTATTTTTCTGAGGTTTTTAATCATATATAAGCATGTTAGAACAAGTTACATGTGAATCGAAGGTGCGTAGCATAGTTAGAAATAAACGGTAAATGACCAAGTGGATCAGTCCCTGCTAGTTCATTTAGACGGCGTCCAGATGTGAAAGGCTGGACGGTGTCTAGATGGTTGGACGGCGTCCAAATCAGTATACAGATCCTGCTTGCAGAATTTACACAAGTGCACGAACCAAAACTCAAACAAACATAATTTATGATCCGCAAATAATCAAAACATGTATCTTATATCGTTGGAAAGGTATTTTGATAAGGAAAACAACTAAACACATTTCATCAATCAATTTAACATTTACAACAACCAAAACCGCATTAAATTTTCACCATTTATTACACTCAAGTTCATTAAATGCGTTTCATGATTCGGGCAATCAATTTACATGTATGATATGCCATTTCGAAGGTAATTGAACACACATTGCAACTAAACACTTAACAACAACATTTCATAGCATTTAATGCATCAAAAATCACATTCAAGGCTACCAAACCCTAACTAACAATCCATAAATCTTTAATCATGTTAATGAAGTTTCCTTAATCAACCTACACATCAAAATGAAGCTAGTGATGCTAGTAGCACATTTAATACATGCACTTTTAACATCTAACAACATTTAAGCAACCAAATCACAAGATCAAACACACCAAATTTCAAGTTCATGCTAGTTACACTAAAACACAAGATCGAGCATACAAATCATATATTCATGTTAGACTTGAGCCATAGACACTAATTAACACTTTTATAAGTTAAAATCATCAAGAACACAAAATCTAGTGTTTTTAGAAAGTTACCCAAATGCGATGAAATCGGTATGGAATCGAAGAGGAAGATGCAAGGATTCCAAATATGTAATTTGTTTTGATGTTTGATTGCTAACTTGAAAATGGATGATGAATCTTTGAATTGGAGTTTGGGAGAAAAGTTGAAGTATTAGAGAAAAGAGGAGGTGAAATGAATGGATGAGAGGTCATGGTTGACTAGTTGACCTAGTCAAGACTATGACCTCTTGGCAAGTTTAGTCCCTCAAGTTTAAAAGCGGGTGCGTGAATTACCTAAACGAAATATTTTAAAACGCGTATTAACGGAAGATGTTATAATTATATAACGGACTTTAAAACAGTAACGGAAGGTTAATGGAAAAAGGCGAGATATTACATTACCTACTCCTTAAAAGAAATTTCGTCCCGAAATTTAAGTAGGCGTAGTAGTCGTTGTTTCTTCCTCGAGATCTTGCGTTTCCGAATTCACGAATAAATGAGGGTATTTCCTTTTCATTTGATCTTTCCTTTCCCAAGTAAACTCGGGTCCCCATTTTGGCATTCCAACGGACCTTAACGATAGGGATTCTACTTTGTTTTAGCGTCTTGAGGGAGGTGTCCACAATTTCAACCGGTTCCTCCACAAAATGAAGTTTGTCATCAATAGTAAGCTCTTCGAGAGGAATGACGAGTTCGGATTCGGCTAAACACTTCTTCAAATTCGATACATGGAAAGTAGGATGAACGGAGCTCAGTTGAGGCGGAAGATCTAAACGATAAGCAACGGTTCCAACACGCTCCAAGATTTTGAAAGGACCAATATACCGCGGATTTAGTTTCCCGCGTTTCCCAAAATGGATTACACCTTTCCAGGGCGCGACTTTTAACATTACGCGGTCACTGACTTGGAATTCGAGGTCGTTGCGTCTTTTGTCGGTATAACTCTTTTGACGACTACGGGCCGTCCGGAGCCTATCTCGGATTTGAACGATCTTCTCGGTTGTTTCATGAATGAGTTCGGGTCCGGTGATTTGTGTGTCGCCTACTTCGGCCCAACAAATAGGAGAGCGACATTTTCGGCCATACAAAGCTTCGAAAGGTGTGATGTTGATACTCGCGTGGTAACTATTGTTGTAAGAGAATTCGGAGAGAGGCAAGTGCTTGTCCCAAGCTTTTCTGAAATCGACAACACAAGCTCGTAGCATGTCTTTCAAGGTTTGAATTGTGCATTTTCTTTGTACGTCGATTTGTGGATGATATGCGGTGCTCATGTCTAAACACGTTCCCAACTCTTCTTGTAAAGTACGCCAAAATCTAGAAACAAAACGGCCATCTCGGTCGAAAATAATCGATAAATCACACTGTGACGGGCTACGATCTCTTTAATGTAAAGTTGTGCAAGTTTTTCCATGTTGTCGGTTTCCTTCATGGCTAGGAAGTGCGCGAATTTGATAAGACGGTCAACAATAACCCAAATAGTATCATAACCGCCCACTTTCTTTGGTAGCTTGGTGATAAAATCCATCGTTATCCTTTCCCACTTCCATTACGGGATTTCGGGTTGTTGAAGTAGTCCGGACGGTCTTTGATGTTCGGCTTTGACTTTGGAGCAAGTTAGGCACTTTCAAACATAAGTAGCAACGTCCTTTTTAATGTTCGGCCACCAATATTGTTCCTTAAGGTCGTGGTACATCTTATTGGCACCGGGGTGAATCGAATACCTTGACTTATGGGCTTCGTCTAGGATAAGGCTTCGCAAGTCCTCATAACTAGGCACCCAAATTCTTCCGGTGAAATATCAGAGTCCGGTCTCCTTAACTTCGAATCGAGAGGTGAGGACGTTCAAGTGTTCGAGAGAGATATTTTCATCCTTGAGAGTCTCGTCTTGGGCTACACGAATTTGACTATTGAGATTTGTATGGATGGTGATGTTTAAAGCTCGGACACGGAGAGGCACCGCTCTTTCTTTTCGACTTAAGGCATCGACTACTACATTTGCCTTCCCGGGATGGTAACGAAGCTCACAATCATAATCGTTCAAAGTTTCAATCCACCGTCGTTGTCTCATGTTTAGTTGCTTTTGATCGAAGATGTGTTGAAGGCTTTTGTGATCGATGAAGATAGTACTCTTGGTTCCATAAAGATAGTGTCTCTACATTTTAAGTGCAAAGACAACATCTCCGAGTTCGAGATCATGTGTCGTATAGTTCCGTTCATGAATTTTTAATTGTCGAGAGGCATAAGCAATGACTTTCTTTCGTTGCATCAATACACACCCAAAACCATGTTTCGAGGCATCGCAATATACAACAAAATCATCATTGCCTTCGGGAAGTGACAAGATAGGAGCGGTGGTTAGCTTTGTCTTCAAGATTTGAAACGCGGATTCTTGTTCGGTTGCCCAAATGAATTTCTTTCCCTTGTGAGTTAACGCGGTTAGAGTACATGCAACCAAAGAGAAGTTTTCGATGAATCTACGATAGTATCCGGCGAGACCCAAAAATTGACGAATATGAGTAGGAGTAGTAGGAGTTTCCCATTTGCTAATGGCTTCGATTTTTGCGGGATCGACTTTAATACCTTGATCACTTACAACATGACCAAGAAATTGAACTTCCTTCAATCAAAATTCACACTTGGATAATTTGGCATAGAGTCATTCTTGTCTCAAGAGTTCAAGCACAAGTCGAAGATGTTGTTCGTGCTCTTCTTCGCTTTTAGAATAGACCAAAATATCATTGATGAACACGATAATGAATTTGTCGAGGTATGGTTTGCACACGCGATTCATAAGATCCATGAACACCGTCGGTGCATTAGTGAGACCAAATGGCATTACAAGAAATTCATAACTACCATAACGAGTCCGGAAAGCGGTTTTGGAGACATCTTCCCCCTTAACCCTTAATTGATGATAACCCGAGCGGAGATCGATTTTTGAATATACACAAGACCCTTGTAGTTGATCAAAGAGATCGTCGATGCGCGGAAGAGGATATAGGTTCTTAACCGTCAATTTGTTTAGTTCACGATAATCAATGCACATTCGTAGGGATCCATCTTTCTTCTTAACGAACAAAATTGGAGCGCCCCATGGTGAATGGCTAGGTTGGATAAAACCACGGTCAAGTAGTTCTTGGATTTGACTTTGCAATTCTTGCATTTCGGATGGAGCAAGTCTATACGGTGCATGTGCTACGGGTGTGGCTCCTGGAATAAGATCGATTTGAAATTCTACCGGTCGATGAGGTGGAAGACCCAGCAATTCGTCGGGCAATACATCGGAAAAGTCACTAACAATTGGCACATCATCGATATGCTTCTCGTCGATCTCGACTTTCTTAACATGGGTTAGAATCGCGAAACAACCTTTACGAAGGTATTTTTCAACTTTAAGGCACGAGACGAGGTTGAGTCCGGTGCAAATCTTATCGCCATAGACAATCAAGGGTTCCTTCTCGATAGGAATTTGAATCGCTTTAAGATCGCAAAGAATGTGAGATTTCATTTTGGCTAGCCAATCCATACCAATGATTACATCAAAGCTCCCTAGTTCTATAGGTATCAAGTCAATTTCAAACTCTTTATCCATTAAGTTTAACGTACACCCCCGATAAAATTTGTCGGCACTCAATAGTTTCCCGTTGGCCACTTCAATGGTATAAGTAGTATCTAGTGGGAGTGGTGGAGTGCTAAAAGAATGAGTCAAAGTCTTGGATACAAAACTCTTATCGGCACCCGAATCGAATAAACAAGAGACATAAGAATTGTTGAGAAGAAACGTACCCGTGACTAGTTCATTGTCATCTCGGGCTTCCTCGGTGTTAATGTTGAAAGCTCGATCGTGCGTATTGGGTTATCTTTCTTCTTTGGGCATGCATTTCTATAATGACCCGTTTGTCCACATTCATAACAAGTGACCATCTTTGGTGCATTGAGCCCCTTTCGAGCGACGGGGATGGCACTTTTACAATCGTTGGCCTTATGACCAATTCCTTGGCACCGATGGCAAATTAGCTTGCCACATTCACCAAAGTGATGCTTGTTGCATTTGTTGCAAAGAGGTAGGTTTCCGGCATAACTCTTCTTGCCGTCGGAGGTGAAAGATTTCTTGGCAAGGTTGTTGTTGCTTGATTGGGGGACTTCCCATTTTCTTTTGTTGTTACCCGACTTATCCTCGGCTTTAGGTGCCGGTACTACGATTTCATCCACCATTTCTATCAATTTTCGGGCCATATTCAAAGCTCCTTGATGATTAGTGGGTTTGGATGACATTACCCCATGTTTGATGCTCTTTGGAAGACCATCCATGTAAAGTTCAACCCTTAGAGACTCGGGGTTCACAAGGTTTGGGCACATCAAGGCTAGTTCGAAAAATCGTTGATTGTAGGCCTTGAGATCGTTTCCGACCGCTTTTAAAATTCTTAGCTCTTGTTCGAGCCTTCGGGTTTCTTCACGAGGAAAATATTCGACGATCATCTTTTCCCTTAAATCGGCCCAAGAGAGGGCGTGAGCTTCATTGGTACCCACCGATTGTACATAGGTATTCCACCACGTAAGAGCGACGCCGGCAAAAGTGTGATTGGAGTATTTGACCTTGTCTTGGTCCCGACAACCGCTTATGCTAAAGACGGCTTCCGTTTGCTCAAACCATCGGGTGAGCACAACCGGTCCCCCTGTTCCATCGAAAGTGTTAGGTTTGCACCCCATGAAAGCTTTATAGGAGCATCCCTCATTTGAATTACCGGCTCCATTGTTGTTGTTGTTGTTGTTATGGTTGTTGTTATTGTTATTGTTGTTGGATGAATGACCGGCCATGGCCGTAACCACGGTGGTGGCTATCATTCGTTGTAGAGCTTGTTCGGGAGTCTCATGGCGTGGTACACGGTGAGGAGGCATTGTTCCTTCAAAACACAAGAGTATCGTTGATTAGTATTCTCAATAATACTAACCGTGATATGGAATGAGGATAAAGAGAAAATTTTCCTTGACTCGCCTTAAATTCTTTATGTCATAATCTCGGAACGTTCATATGAGTCACCGTAATATAATCCCGGAAATTATATTACCCTAATTCATATGTGCATTAGACATTATTTCACTAAGTCAAGGTGGCGTGTCAATCAAATTAAACAACGTGAGATTAAGATGGAATAAAAGTTAGATGTGAATAGAAGAGTTCGAGTATAAATGCACAAGTAGTCAAGTAATTCCTACTTCAAGTCTATATGCCAGTTGTAGTCTAGACTCACTAATGTACCCTATGACTCGGGGTTGACACCAATGAACTCTAAATCCCTACAACCAACACTCTGATACCATCTGTAGCGACCCGACAAAATCGTCATTGACGGCTTCGTGTACTTAGGTCCCGTTACGTGGTCATAAGTCTTTAAAATAACGTTTGACCAAAAATATGTCGCATTCATTTCAAATGTAAAGATTGTTTCAAGTTTACAAGAATAGTTCAACCACAAGTTATGTTACAATGTTATAAGTACAAATGAAACCTATGCGACACAGTTTAAAATAAAGTCAAAAGACGCTCTATGTATGCATATATACTCGACATCCAATGCAAGTAACAAAATAATGAGCGGAAGCATGTATCACATATCGTTCAAAGACCTGAGAAAAACATAGAAATCTATCAACGAACACGTTGGTGAAATCATAGGTTTAAGTAAGTAAGTAAGTACAAATGAACCACAAGATTTATAACACTGAAATAATAGTAAACCATTCCAAAAATTGTTATCACGAGCACCCAATTATCAAGGCTTAACTTTCCTTCCATAGAACCCCATCACAATAGTGTTAGAACATACACTGTTTCTCAAAAATATATTTCATCCGAAGTAACGGTAGCGAACCATGCGAATGAGGGTTTGTCAAACCCATATGGCCATACAACATAAGTTCTCGCTTACACCCGGCAAGTGTAACTAATGATAATCGAATTGAGGATTTTGTTCTAACTCGTATGTAGAATGTTTGTTTTCATACTTGTGTTCACTTTGTAAAATGAAACGTTTATGTTTTCTCATCCCAAATGTAAGTTTAAAAGAGTAAAAGTGGGACTATGATCTCACCTTGAGTGCACGAGTAATAAAGTACTTCACAAGTAAACGTGTGCAAGGACAATTGCTAGTCTTGACCTAAACAAGTAGGTTGTATCAATAACGGTAAATACGATGGGTCAAAGTTGTTCAATTAGTCCTATGGCTCGTTTCGACTCGATTACATATAGCATGTGAATCACGTTGCCAAGTTTCATGCATGATTTAAATATAAAATCATGTTAGGATGATTGCATAAGTATTTGGTTAAGTTTAAACAAAAGTCAACTTTGGTCAAGTTAAAGTCAACGAAAAAGTCAACACGTTCGGGTCGGGTCCCGGACTATTTTTCTGAGGTTTTTAATCATATATAAGCATATTAGAACAAGTTACATGTGAATCGGAGGTGCGTAGCAGAGTTAGAATTAAACCGTAAATGACCAAGTGGATCAGTCCCTGCTAGTTCATTTGGACGGCGTCCAAAGGTTCTGGACGGCGTCCAGATGTGAAAGGCTGGACGGCGTCCAGATGGTTGGACGAAGTCCAAATCAGTATACATATCCTGCTTGCAGAATTTACACAAGTACACGAACCAAAACTCAAACAAACATAATTTATGATCCGCAAACAATCAAAACATGTATCTTATATCGTTGGAAAGGTATTTTGACAAGGAAAACAACTAAACACATTTCATCAATCAATTTAACATTTACAACAACCAAAACCACATTAAATGTTCACCATTTATTACACTCAAGTTCATTAAATGCGTTTCATGATTCGGGCAACCAATTTACATGTATGATATGCCGTTTCGAAGGTAATTGAACACACATTGCAACTAAACACTTAACAACAATATTTCATAGCATTTAATGCATCAAAAATCACATTCAAGGCTACCAAACCCTAACTAACAATCCATAAATCCTTAATCATGTTAATGAAGTTTCCTTAATCAACCTACACATCAAAATGAAGCTAGTGATGCTAGTAGCGCATTTAATACATGCACTTTTAACATCTAACAACATTTAAGCAACCAAATCACAAGATCAAACACACCAAATTTCAAGTTCATGCTAGTTACACTAAAACACAAGATCGAGCATACAAATCATATATTCATGTTAGACTTGAGCCATAGACACTAATTAACACTTTTATAAGTTAAAATCATCAAGAACACAAAATCTAGTGTTTTTAAAAAGTTACCCAAATGCGATGAAATCGGTATGGAATCGAAGAGGAAGATGCAAGGATTCCAAATATGTAATTTGTTTCGATGTTTGATTGCTAACTTGAAAATGGATGATGAATCTTTGAATTGGAGTTTGAGAGAAAAGTTGAAGTATTAGAGAAAAGAGGAGGTGAAATGAATGGATGAGAGGTCATGGTTGACTAGTTGACCTAGTCAAGACTATGACCTCTTGGCAAGTTTAGTCCCTCAAGTTTAAAAGCGGGTGCGTGAATTACCTAAACGAAATATTTTAAAACGCGTATTAACGGAAGATGTTATAATTATATAACGGACTTTAAAACAGTAACGGAAGGTAAACGGAAAAAGGTGGGATGTTACAACTTCTATCACACATGATTTGTTAATGAACTCATTAAACCAACTTGCCCTTCTTTCCATGAACACACAGTTTCGTCTTTCCGATTGGTCTCGTAGCTCATTGAAATCTCCACATAATACCCAAGCTACATCATAACCACCTACAAAATTTTCAAGACTTGCCTACATTTTCAACTTGGGTCAAACGTGTAAGTTGGCAGGGACACGCTAACCCTGTGTGCCATAGCACCCACCAATCCCACCCCGAAAGAGACCTGTGCCGGAAAAGTACCTCCTCCCAGTACCCACAGTGACGGCAAGGCGATCTTTACCCCAGCTAGCTAGACCCCCGAAAACACTTCACAAATTTTCCCCCGGAGGGAGAAATAATTCCATGCGGGGCGCCCAGACTGAGAATCGAACTTGCGCCTTTATTGGGTCAAAGCTTCCCCCACTGTGGGCCCAGGGATCAAAGGCATCGGGTACCACTGAGCTATAAGCTCGTTGGTTACATTTTCAACTTGTTAGCATCATCATGAGGAGCATATATGTTAACAATAATGAATCATTATCCCTCTCTTTCCACTTCCCCTTAACCGCAATTAAGAAATCATCCACGCTAGATTGTTCGGCAGTGAATCCGTTAGTATTCCAAATCAACATCATGCCTCCTGATTTCCCAACCATATCTTTTTGTTCAAACCCAAAATCATCAGACCCCCATATAATGTTTATCCATTTACTGTTAACGTTTTTGCATTTCGTTTCTCTGCAGTGCTACAATATCAGGTTTTTCACGATTTATAAATCTCTTAAAATCTCATATTTTTCTTTTTTTTTACCCGACCTAAACCCACGAATGTTTAAAGAATGTATTTTTATGGTTTAACTGAATAAAATGATAATTAAGAGAAAAGGTTAGACATGTCCCTCTTCCCATTTGAGGCCAACTTGATTTGCGAATTCCTTTAATCCGATGTTATCTTCTGATTTACTCAAGTGGTCTCCATCACAAGCCGTAACTAATTTCCTAGGCTTGATGTGACTCGAATACTTGATCTATTATCTTTTGATTTTTGCCCAGAATGTTGACAGCTTTTGGATTTTTTTATTTCTTTGAGTTGCTCTTCCTTTCCCCTTTATGCTTCGATCGCGTCAAACACTTAGCTCTCATAATCATTGAAGACGCATGCCCGTTTCGGATACCCTGCCATGCTTCATTACTTGTTGATTTCTCCTAGGCATGTATCTCAATAATTTATGATGTTGTCACAAATTCCTGCCGTCATTGAAATTGTGTCCTCCTCTGTGAAGGAGTCGTCGCTATCAATCGGATTTATTTCAATCTCGTTTTTTCTCTATTTTATTATATTAGTAGAAAGTAGAAATAATAAAGTAATTAAAATTATGTTTAGGTTATTTATGCCCCTTTCATAATTTTTTAATTTTCTTATCTAAAGTTTACTTACAATTTATATTTACAATTACTCTCAATGGGGAATCTACTTGTTAGTTCAAGGTTCTGTGACACAATTAGTTATTTAAATTTTCTCACAAAAGACCATTAATTCAATATTACATGAGACATCACTAAATAAAAGCATAGAACTCCATATACTTTTAGAATTTAAGTTTTCATAGTTTAAACCATTAAGATATTTAAAATGACCCACTTAAATATTAAATATTAAATTTCTATATTCTATATATACTTATACTTATACAAGACCACGGATAATGGTGACGCCTACATGGAGTGAAAGATGTGCACTTTTTGGGGCAAGTCAGTGACTGGACCATGCCATTTTATAGGAAAGCTGTTATGGGGGTTTTTGTCATAGCATGACAGTGACGTGACATTTTATTTTTGATTTTTTGTTTGGTTGTTTTAATTAGTTTTTATTAAGGTAAAATAATAAAATACAAAAAATAAAAAAGACTTAATTAAAAAAAAAACACTAAAGTATATATTTTTTATTAAGATCTACGGAGTATCACCTAATCTACACAATACCCAATCTTTGAACACAGTACCCAAAATTTTCTTTTCTTTCAATTCTAGTTTGTGGTACATCTTTGAACACAATACCCGCCGGAGGGGGTGATTCTGCCGTCGCCGGAGAGGCTGCCGTCGGCCAAAAACAAACACCACCTCAATCTTCTTCTTCATCATAGCTACCATCGTTGCAGGTTTATTTTTCATTTTCTTTTTTTTTGTTTTCAATTATTTATATTTAACTTCTTCATCCTCAAACCTCTCCAACGGGTATAATCCATCCACCAATCATAGCTTGACACGTACGCAAGGCGCCCCTCCCTCACCCCCGTCATCCGGCGACAAACGCCTCGGGACAAACGCCCACCGCCCATTTCCGGCGTTTGTGGCGGCATAGTGGCTAATGCCGTTGCGTTATCTGTGGTCTAAAAGAAAGTTTAATTTAGCCTAATTGTCATTATAACCGTATTAGTAGCAACTAATGACGTGTAATTTACAGCTGTCAAATTGCCAAAACATCGACCCTTTATCTCTCATTCAAATCAATTTTTCCAGATCCAATTTGTTCAACTATGAAATCAACCCAAAAATCGGTACAAAATATGAAATCAAACAAAGAAGTCAAATCGATGGAATTTTAGCTAGATGATTTTTTTGAGATTATTACGATTTTGAAGGAACAAAATCTCTCATCGGGCTTGAACCAGGTAAATCAGATATTATCTGATTGTCATCGTCCAAAATTATAACCATTAACGGCGATTTCAGGATGTGAACTCGATCAATTATGACCATATCATAATAAATATTCGTGTGCAGTTTCGTTTGTAATTTATTGATTTCATCTCATAGTTTATTTTTAATCTGATATTTTTGTAGACACTTTTTATCCTGTCATCATCTTTTTAGTCAAATAATTTTTAATTATATTATATTTTGTTCGTTAATTAATATGGGTCTGGATGTATTAATATTGTTTCATATTTGCAAATTCTGGAATGCAAAACAATAAGGATCTGAGTATGTTGATGCATACATTTGGTGGACTTGGACCCGGTAGCGTGTCTGCTCCAAATGTGTCTGATGGTAATAATTTCGTTTAGATTCATATACTTCTTTCTTCACCTTCAAAAACATGATTTGTAGACAAATTTAAATATCTAAGTTTTGATTTTAAGTAGTTTACATCATGAAAATGGGAGTTTGAAATCACATTTAGTAGACATTTATTAATGATCAAATAAAAAGGAAAATTGTTTCATTTGTATTTGGTGTTCTGATTGTTTTGCGGTTATACATAATCATCATATGAGCTACAAGAATAATTTTTTAATACACATTTATTAATGATCAAATAAAAAGGAAAATTGTGTAGTTTGTTGTACAGTTAAATCCTTGATAGATGATAACATTGTTTCATTTGAAGTGGTAGAAAACTGAGTTCATTATTTTGCGCCCATTAGGCTGTATAATAGGTTGGATGCATCAACTAAATGTCCCGAAGATCTATTCAAATGAAATACATTTAGTGAATATGTGGTTAGTTGGTTAGCACTATGTTAGGGTAGTGCTGAAAATCTTGAACATGAAGCATCAACCACTAGAATAAAATATCTTACCAGTAGTAACCTAATGATCATGAGGTTTGAATTCTATGTTAACACAAAAACTATAGTACTTCTATTTTATATGGTTTGCTTAATTGTTTACTCATGATTACTTACGACTTCTTTAGTTGAAAAGCTTTGCGTGTAGCCATAAATTACAATGATAAGTTTCAAGGACTGCAGGCGAATTGAAATTCGTCCTGAGATTGCAGCTATGGTACGGATATACAAGCAATTTGGTATGTTTTTTAACCTACAATATATTAGTTACCTACATTGAGTTTCATATGTTTAGCAAATACTGCTAAATTACATCCTATTATCATTAACATAGTATTACTTAAAATTTGTGATGTTTTGAATCCACAAAACCTTGACACGTTATAAAACTGAGGAGCTAGGTTGATATCTTTTAGTAATATTAAAGCTTTGATTATCAAGGTTCTTAGTGTTTGATTCCTATGATTCGAGTATCGTTATTTTAAGATGCAAGAGCACTCGCTGATTGAATTTACTTACAAAAGTCACCTTGCCTTTGATTTAATTGAAAGTAATAGTGAAGAAATATAAATAAGGATAACATTTGTAACTTATTGTTGATATATAATGTAGTGTACTTTAGGTTGACTTTAGTAAATATGGTTTTGGGTTGAAAATGGATCATTTGTTAAGCATGTTGAGTACCTAGATTGTGAAAAGAAACATATTTTAGTTCATATCTAATATATTTACGGTTATTATTACACTAATATAACAATGTCATAACGATTTAATCCTTTGTAATGTATTTATAACTGGTTAAACGTTTATTATATTTGTGTCTGTTTCATATGCTCATGTGTGTCAATTTTACTTTGTGTGTTTCATTCAACCAAGGATCAACAAAAGACCTCTAATAATATACATACACATTTATATTTACACTCACATTATAGTTGAAACCACACCCCGAAATGAAGCATTGATATTGGTAATTACTTCGATTATCATAAGATATGTAGTTAATTGTGTGAAGTTCTTTGACAGTCTGTTCAAGGTTTGATGAGACAAATTATTATATGCTAAAAGTTTATAAACCAATGTTCTTTTATTTTATATTATACTTGTATGTTCTTTTATTTTATATTATACTTATATGAAATAGCTGAAAGCCTCATCCTCATAGAACCCACAAAGTATCCTTTATATTTTAGAAGAGATGTTTTATGCAGTTGAAGGTATGTATACTTCAAGATCATAAATGATCCTCTACGCTCTTTTTTTTTTTGTGTGCAGTTAAAGATTCGATGATGCTTTCAAACGATCTAAATGTCACCAATGGGAGAACTAAAAGCTTATAATGGTTCATTTGTTTGACCATGCTATAACCGGTCTCATGTTCTTTAATATAAAGAAGGAACAAATGTCAATGAGTGTGTAATATGAATTAACCAACTATTGAGTTGTTTCCATATGTAATTTCATATAAATATATACGTTTATCAGTCGGGAGGTGATTCTCGCACACTACAATTTGGTCCATGTACACTTAATTACCTAATCTATCCTTAATTATACTTATAATAATAATATAAGTTCAACTTTCTAGGTGCATAACTGCCAACTTATGAGACAAAAGTGTATAAGGATCAAAAAGTGGTGTGTGAGAATCATCTCCCTTATCAGAACGATAATTATATGAATATTATATAAGTGCTTAAAATAAAATATATGTTATAATTCAGTAGGCTTATAACTACCTTTAGTGGTTTGATTCTTGATGTTATAATTCAGTAGGCTTATAACTACCTTTAGTGATTTGATTCTTGATTAAGAATGCTAATAATGAAGTGCAAGAACAAAGGTGATAATAGAGAGAAAGAAACACTTTGTAAGTGTGAGAAAATGGTGCAAGTTTAATGCTTGCATTCATGGCTATTTATAGCAAAAATATCACAAGTTTAGGTAATACAATAATATTACTTTTGTGTATCAATAATTGACTATCCATTTATATATATATTTATATATTTATATATTATAACACTCCCCCTTGGATAGCAATTTTGTTTGTTGAAGATCAACTGTAAGTTACTGCCTCGTTAAAAACCTTGCTAAAGAAAACCCAGTGGGAAAAAAACTTTAGCTAAGGGAAAAAGAGTGCAGCATGGAGTTGACTCTCCCTCAAGTAGACATCGCTTCAGTTGTTACATCTTTTGAACATGTCTCATACCAATGTTATGAACGTGTGTTCTGAAAATAGCAGTTGGAAGTGCTTTCGTGAAAAGATCAGCAGAGTTTTTGCTGGATTGAACATATCTCATTTCAATCTCGTTGTCCTTAATGAGATTTTGAGTGTATGAGAAGAATCTAGGAGGTATGTGTTTGGTTCGGTCACTTTTGATATACCCTTCTTTCATCTGTGCTATGCAAGCTGCATTATCTTCATAGATAATTGTTGGACTTTTATCGCGTTCTAGTCCACAAGAATCAGTAATGATTTGTGTCATTGATCTCAACCAAAAACATTCTCGAGTAGCTTCATGTAATGCAATCACTTCGGCATGATTTGATGATGTAGCAACAAGTGTTTGTTTTTGAGAACGCCATGATATTGCAGTACCTCCATTTAGAAATACATATCCAGTTTGAGATTTAGCTTTATGTGGATCAGATAAATAACCTGCATCAGCATAACCAACCAAATCTTGTTTTGATTCGTTAGAATAAAATAATCCTAAATCAGTAGTTCCTCGAAGGTATCGAAATATGTGTTTGATCCCATTCCAGTGTCTTTTGGTAGGAGCAGAGCTGAACCTTGCCAACAAATTAACTGCAAAAGAAATGTCAGGTCTTGTACAATTTGTAAGATACATAAGAGCTCTAATTGCACTAAGATATGGTACTTCTGGTCCAAGAATATCTTCATGATCTTCACATGGACGAAATGGATCAGTTTCAACATTGAGTGATCTAACAACCATAGGAGTACTTAATGGTTTTGCCTTGTCCATATTGAAACGTTTCAGAATCTTTTCAGTATATGTTGTTTGATGTACAAGTAAACCATTAGGCATATGCTCAATTTGTAAACCAAGGCAATACTTGGTTTTTCCGAGATCTTTCATTTCAAATTCTTTCTTTAGAAGTTGAATGGCTTCATGGATCTCTTTATTTGTACCTATGATGTTAAGATCATCAACATAAACAGCTATGATCACATATCCGGATGTTGTTTTCTTAATAAAAACACAAGGACAAGTAAGGTTATTTGTATACCCTTTGCTTATCAAGTAATCACTTAATCGGTTATACCACATACGTCCCGATTGTTTTAACCCATATAAAGATCTTTGTAATTTAATCGAATACTTTTCTTTGGATTTTGCATTTGATGCTTCTGGTACCTTAAATCCTTCAGGTATCTTCATATATATATCACTATCAAGTGATCCATATAGATAAGCAGTTACAACATCCATGAGATGCATTTCTAAATTTTTAGAAACTGCCAGGCTGATTAAGTATCTAAAAGTAATTGCATCCATAACAGGGGAATAAGTTTCTTCATAATCAATTCCCGGTCTTTGAGAAAAACCTTGAGCTACAAGTCTAGCTTTATACCTTGTAACTTCATTTTTCTCATTTCTTTTTCTGACAAAAATCCATCTGTATCCTACAGGTTTCACATTTTTAGGAGTGAGAATGATGGATCCGAAAACTTTTCTTTTATTGAGTGATTCTAATTCAGCTCTTATTGCTTCTTTCCATTGAGCCCAATCATGTCTATTTTGACATTCAACCATAGATGTTGGTTCTGGATCATCATCATTATTCATGATGTCATATGCAACATTAAATGAAAATTTCTCATCAAGATTTTTCATTTCATTTCGGTTCCATAATATTTTTGAATGTGCATAATTGATTGCAATTTCTGTATTGACATCATCAATCTCCTCTGCAGTAGGAGTACTGATTTGTGGTTCTTCTTGAACACTTTTTTTTACCTTATTATCAGCTGATTTTCTTTTAAGAGGATTTTTATCTTTGGAACCAACTGGTCTCCCACGTTTCAGACGTGGCATAGATTCTTGAGTGACTACATTATCAGTTTTTCGATTTGGAATCTCAACTCGAGCTGGAGTATTAACTGCTGGTATATATGATTTAGTCACCCTTTTTGTATCTGTGAATGCATCAGGAAATTGATTTGCAAGTTCCTGTATATGCATTATCTTTTGAACTTCTATCTCGCATTCTTTTGTGCGAGGATCAAGATACTTTAATTGAGGTTCACACCATGAAACATCATTTTCTTTATTTTTTATTTCTCCCCCTAATCTAGGAAACAATGTTTCATTAAAATGACAATCAGCAAAACGTGCTGTAAAAACATCACCTGTCATAGGTTCAATATACCTTATGATTGAAGATGTTTCATATCCAACATATATTCTCAACCTCCTTTGAGGACCCATTTTTGTACGTTGTGGTGGCGCAATTGGAACATATACTGCACAACCAAATGTTCTAAGGTGGGAAATATTTGGCTCTTGACCAAAAGCAAGTTGTAGGGGGGAATATTTATGACTTGCACTTGGTCTGATGCGAATCAATGCAGCAGCATGTAAAATTGCATGACCCCATATAGATACAGGGAGTTTTGTTCTCATTATCAATGGTCTAGCGATTAACTGTAAACGTTTAATCAGTGACTCGGCTAAACCATTTTGTGTATGCACATGAGCAACAGAATGTTCAACAACAATTCCTATAGACATGCAATAGTCATTAAATGCTTGAGATGTAAACTCACCAGCATTATCAAGTCTCACCTTTTTAATGATGTAATCAGGAAAATGTGCTCTCAATTTAATAATTTCGGCAAGAAATTTTGCAAATGCCACATTACGGCTTGATAACAGACAAACATGAGACCATCTACTAGATGCGTCTATTAGGACCATGAAATATCTAAATGGTCCACATGGTGGATAAATTGGTCCACAAATATCACCTTGAATTCTTTCAAGAAACATTGGTGATTCTTTCTCAACCTTAAGTGGTGAGGGTCTAGTTATCAATTTTCCAAGAGAGCAAGATATACATGGAACCATTGTATCATGAAGGATTTTTCTATCCTTCAGTGGATGTCCATGTGTACATTCAATAATTCTTTTCATCATTGTTGATCCTGGATGGCCCAATCTGTTATGCCATAAATTAAATACACCAGGATCAATATACTTTTCTTTAATCACCATATGTGCTTCTGGTACATTTATATGTGTATAATGTAATCCAGAATTAAGTCTTGGCAGTTTTTCAATCACGTGATTCTTGTTAGTGATACTTAAATATTTCTCATTTTCTGCCGTTACTGACTGATAATCATATCCATTAAGGTATATGTCAGAAAAACTTAATAAATTTCTACTTAACTTAGGAGAGAATAAGGCATTATTAATTAAAAATGTTGTACCGTTTGGTAATATGAATTTTGCCTTTCCTATCCCTTCTATCAAGTTAGCAGCACCTGATATTGTATGTATAGTTTCTTCCGTTGGTTTCGAATCAATGAAATATTTTTCAGATTTAAGTATAGTGTGTGTAGTACCACTATCTGCTATACAGAGATCTCCACTACTTGATTGATGTTGTGTTCCAGCAGAATTCATATTAAACTTTATATATAAGAAACAAACAGTAAGTATATAAATGTTACACAAAATGTTTATTACACACAAATAGATAAAACTGAAACATTTGACATACATAGAATTGAAACATCAAACATAGAACTGGAATATTTGATAAAACATATAGAACTGAAAAATTTGAGAAAACACGATGACAAAGGTTAAATCGTTTTATTTATAAAAGAAACATATTAATTTAATTCAAGAAATCTTCATATAAATCAGATGGTTGCTCTGTGACTGTTGGATCAATATTATCCACAAAATTTACTTCCTTTTCTTTACCTTTCAGCGAATCCTGATACATCTTAACATGATGTTTAGATGTTCGGCAAGTATTAACCCAGTGGCCCATTCTACTACATCTGTAACAAGATTCTTCAGAATTTTTAGAAGAATTTTCTTCAACATCTTGTTTAGTGGGCTTGTTTTGTGGTTGATATTTATATTTTCGTGGATTATTATTTCTTTGACCACCACGGCCACGACCACGGCCACGTCCACGCCCATTCCCATTACCATAAGGATGGTTTCTACCATAGTTATGGCTTTTGGCATGATGATGGCGATGGTTATTATAACCACGACCTTGCCCGCGTCCTTGTCCCTGTTTATAATTATTTGCAGTATTTGCTTCAGGGATTGCAAGTGTACCAGTAGGACGGGATTGCTGATTTTTCATTAATAGCTCATCATTTTGCTCTGCAACCAAGAGATATGAATTAAGTTCAGGATATGTGTTGAACTTTAGCATTCTCAAATTTCTTTGCACTGTGATGTTGGCAGCATTCATTGTGGAGAAAGTTTTCTCCAACATGTCTGCATCACTTATTTCATGTCCACAGAATTTAAGTTGTGAGACTGTATTATACAGAGCTGAGTTGTATTCATTTACTTTCTTAAAGTCTTGGAACCTTAATGTTCTCCATTGATTCATAGCAGCTGGAAGTAAAATTTCTCTTTGATTATTGAATCTGCTTTTGAGACCTTCCCATAAAACATGGGGATCTTCTACAGTCACATAATTATTTTGTAAGCATTCATCAATATGTTGATGAATAAAGCAACATGCCGTTGCTTGTTCTTTTTCAGAACAAGTGTTGTTTTCATTTATGGTTTCAAGAATGCCCATTGATTTAAGATGCATTTTTACTTTTATAACCCATGGCATGTAGTTGTTTCCCGTTGATTCTAAAGGAGTAAATTTAAGCTTTTTCAGATTCGACATTTTCTATTATCAAAAATTAAAACAAACAACATGATAAATTAGAGTCAATTTATATTCATAAGTATATAAACATTAAACATAAATTTAATATAACATAAATGATAAGTAGGCGACAGTGTCGACCATATGTAAGCAATCATAAATAAATGTTATATAACATAAATGATAATTAGGTGACAGTGTCGACCATATAAATGTTAGATAATAGAAATATAAATGTTAGTAACATAAATGATAATTAGGCGACAGTGTCGACCATATATTATTCAGGTGGTATAACCGACCATATATCATTTAGGTGGCAGAGTCAACCATAATTAGTATTAAGATTATCGTGCTGATAACGTGTTATAATTCAGTAGGCTTATAACTACCTTTAGTGGTTTGATTCTTGATGTTATAATTCAGTAGGCTTATAACTACCTTTAGTGGTTTGATTCTTGATTAAGAATGCTAATAATGAAGTGTAAGAACAAAGATGATAATGGAGAGAAAGAAAGAAACACTTTGTAAGTGTGAGAAAATGGTGCAAGTTTAATGCTTGCATTCATGGCTATTTATAGCAAAAATATCACAAGTTTAGGTAATACAATAATATTACTTTTGTGTATCAATAATTGACTATCCATTTATATATATATTTATATATTATAACAATATAATGTTACATATGTTATTTATAGTCTTTCAATTCGATAGCTCATATAAGGATATAAATTATAAAATCCATATTTAAAACGGGTTTTGAGCAGTCATGCAACGCACGGGCTTAAAACCTAGTTTAGATATAAACAACTCACACGTAAGCTACAACTCATTTTCTAATTACACACTCGGTTACAACTCCTTTTCTAATTACACAGTTACCTACAATGTTTTTTTTTCTTTCAAAATAGCTTTATTTTGTAGCTCTTTACAAAAATAGAAATTCGAATATAAATTTTACAAAAATAGGAAAAACAGTGATTCAAAAGCAAATTTGCCGGTTTCGCCAAACTGATTTTTCAATTGCCGGTTTGGCCACGTGTTTGATTCTCTGTCAAACCGGCAAATGAAATGCCGGTTTGACTCTTTGACTAGAACATTTTTAAGCACCAACCGCCTTATCATTTATTCTCAATCCGTGACTTAAATACTGCGAACCAAAAGATGCCACGTGTACAAACCGGCAAATGAAAGGCCGGTTTGTATCGTTATATATACCGACGTCTGCTTCATTGGTTTGTATAACTCCTTCAATCTCATACACTTTTTGAATACACGATACACTATTTTACAATGAATCCCGCCCAACCTCGAGCAACTCCGCTCGATGAATCACCATTATTTTTGCAATCTCAAGGAACTCACAGAGCGTACAAGTTTTTTTATGGGTGTTGTTCAAGATGTTGGTGTTCCTGATAGATCCGAAAAAGTTAAACCAAGACGATCGGATCGGGGTTTATGGCATCATATGGAAGGTCTGGCAGCTGCAGACGAGTTTATAAATGCGCAGATTTACCTTTATATTCAACAAACGGGTTTAGGGCAGGTTTTCAAAATAGGGTACCAACTACTGGATCACGCTCTTATATCAGCGTTGGTTGTTCGGTGGCGGCCAGAGACGCATACCTTCCACTTCCCTATTGGTAAAATGTAATTAACCCAATAATTTGTATTTAATTTAATTTGTATTTAAATTGATTAAATGTAAAATATATATAATTTGTATTTTAATATATATATATATATATATATATATATATATATATATATATATATATATATAATTCATATATAAATGTATAATTTGTATTTAAATTGATTAAATATAAAATATATATAATTCATATTTAAATTAATTTATTCGTATATATATATTATATATTATAATAATAATAATAATAATAATAATAATAATAATAATAATAATAATAATAATAATAATAATAATAATAATAATAATAATAATAATAATAATAATAATTCATATATTTATATATGATTCGTATATATACATAAATATTCGTATATATATTATTTATATTCGTATATATGCTTTGCGTAGGAGAAGCAACGATAACGTTGCAATGTTCAAATTTTATGGGCTTTACCCATAAATGGAGATGTTGTGTCGGGTGTATGGCATAATAAGACGCCGGATCAATGGTCTGACTTTGCTTGCCAATATTTAGGGATTGATATTCCTCCTAATAAAATAAAATCAGGACACATCTTAATATCTGCTCTATGTGCGGAGTTGAATGAGCCCGTTGGTGATACTGTTAGATCTCACATATAATGGGCTAGAGTTTATATGTTAGCTGCCTTGTCTTCCTTTCTATTCCTCGACGGTAATTCCACCAATGCTCCGTTAAACTATGTGTATCACCTCATAGACTTTGAACGTTTGAGTTGGGGTAGTGCGGTGCTCGCACATGTATATAGAAATTTGTGTTGTACAACAGAAAAGACAGACCAATCAGGCCTAAATGGTGCAATGCTTTTAGTACAGCATTGGTTGTATGAAATAATTCCTAGTCTTGCGCCACGTATTTTGCACGATATAGACTTTACATCCAATGCTCCTTTAAATGGACCGTATGGTGTGAGATATATTATTTGTAATTTATATATTTCTAGTTACATCTAGTTCTTTTGATTATTTGTAACTATATAAGTAACTTTCATTAATGTAGGTAGTATGGACCAAAGAGCTTCGAACATACACCCACACATGTATTGAGTACGTGTCGCTCAGCATTGTCGGGGATACGCCCTAATGAGGTATATAAAGAGGATATATAATTCTACATATAAAGTTTATAAATTATATGTAGATATTAAAATAAACTAATATTTTGTTATGTTGTTGAAGTTTCTTTGGCTTCCGTATGGAACGATTATCAACCGTCTACCCACTGAGTGTAGAGTTGATGTTAACTTGTGGACATACCGTGGCGCTATTCTATTTTGGGCTACAATTGAGATGCATCTCCAGATAGGGTATGTAGACAGTTCGGATGGATTCAGGATATTCAAACGTCGGACTTGTTGTTCACATCGCAACAACATCATGTCATACACGGCACAACCCTACGGTCAAGAGCAAACGCAGATATAAGGCTAACGAAACCGCAAGTTGACTACATAAGCCAGTGGTATGAACGAGCTCAGAGGGTCTATATTCCTACGTCGGGGGTGGGCACGACCACGACTGGTCGTTACTTTTCGTGGTACTACGTGCGTACAATAGTTACAATACGTGATATTAGGAGACCACAACCCACTAACCAAATCGTGATTGGGCAACAAAAGAGAATCTTTATGTAAGTAAAATAATTATTTTATAGCATTTGTGTGAAGTGAATTAGTTTTAATATTTGTTTACATTTACCTATTGTGCAGGAGGAGGGTTTAACAAGGATAAGTGCGATGACTACATTTCAAATGCAACCAAAAAGTCAATCAAACCTGCAGGATTTTGTTGACATTTCGCGTCATTTGATGGGCGTCACGCATCAAACTCAGCATGATCCGGGGTTCCAGTTCTATGGTACACAAAACTACCAATGGCCGGATTATGGTTTTCCTCAATATACAAATCAGGGTCAATCATCCAGTGCCACCCCGAACCAGAACGTGTCTATAGGGGATTATGGTTATGGTAGTACCCCTCGTCAAACACCAAGGAACTGTGCGTTTGATATGGGAAGTTCATCATATGGATATCAAACTCCAAGGAACTCTGCGTTTGATTTGGGATCTTAACGAACTCAATCATATGTTCGGCGAAACTCTCCTTTGGCATTCCCGAATATGGGAGGTACATCACAAGTTGATCAGAATGTACATGATGTGGCAGAACTAGGAGATGATGAGCCCGACCCACAACCACAGCAACTCCGGAGGAGTGACCGGGTTTCAAATCCACCGCCATGTGGTACCGGTGGACACAAACATGGGCATAGACGTAGACGTTCATTGAGCGTATTATTAATGATTGTAATAGTTTAGTTTTTTAATGAGAACTCGTTATTATCCTTTATTATAATGATCGTATTTTTATTATAATGAATAATGTAATAATTGAAAACTCGTTTTACAATCAAATTAATAAACTAAAAATTATATTACGTAATAAAAAATTACACTCATTATTAATATACTAATAATTAAATAATAGAAACATAACATAATATGAAAAATAAAAAATAAACTCATTATTAATAAACTAATAAATATTTTTATAAAAATCATAATAAATATTAAATAATACAAACATAACATAATATGGAAAAAAAAATAAAAAATTTTACAAACCGCCATTTCGAAAGCCGGTTTGCACTGTTAGGGCAAATGTGGCTTAAAAATATTATAAAATGTAACTGGGAAGCCAAATCGGCAAATGAAACATCGGTTTGGCCCCAAAACTGGCAAACCGGCAAATGAAACACCGGTTTACCTATTTTTATAAAAAAATTGTTTGAATTTTTATTTCTGTAATATAGTTAGAAAATATATCTATTTTGGAAAGAAAAAAAAAATCCACCTACAACTCATTTTCTAATTCCACACTTTCCCCGGCATTATATTGCCAAAATAAAACAAGGAAATGGCAGGAAACAAGCACCCATTACTCCCATTTACTCCTAAAAACTTGACCAATGTACCCACTATTTGACCAAATCTGACTACCACACCCTTCAACATTCAGTTTAATACTAAAATCAATTACGGAAACAAGAATAGCAATCAAGTAATGTAGGTCTTAATTATAAGTTAATAATGAATATAAATTATATATTCTGAGGTATAAAGGGCATGTGATAATATAATAGGTCGAGTAATGCTGCAACCGTACCATCTACCTCCTCAAATGTTCTTTGAAACCAGAGTCTCAAGATGAATGATGAAAAGGAAACATTATCGTTAAGAGAAAATGAAGAAAAAGGTACTGCACTTGTGAAGATGTTAAAGAACCAACTGTTGTTGTAATGAGCTGCAGTAAGCCACATATGGCTATTGAAGAGCATGTATGTGTTGCAACCGTACCATCTATTTTGTGTACCAAATTCGTAGGAAGAAATGGGTTCCAGGATATCGTAAAAGAAGAAGGCGACTGAATAAACGTTGAAAGCAGTCTAAGAGATTGATATTCAAAGGCGTTTCAGGAAAAGACACTAACATAGTAACATTGTCGTTTGTATGAAGGATTATCATATGTGCATGATGGCTGGTGCAAGTGTAGAAGCAGTAAATCATACATTTTTGAGATTTGTGATATAAAAATGTATCTAAATACTGTTTTTTTACTGATTGAGAGTATTGGTGCATATTGTTAGTCCCAAGTTTCATTATAAGCATTACGTTGTGGTAATATGCGGTGTGTAGTACTATACGAGTTAATATACGTTTAATGTTAAACTACACACTGTTTGTGCAACCGCACGGATGCAGAATGCATCCGTACAGGTTCAGTGTGCAACCGTACGGTTGTGTCAGCAACCGCACGGTTACAAGTGCTGGTAGTATTTAATGTTAATCTCGGGTACATTGTTAGGGTTATGAACTCTAAACCATCCCAACACTTGTATCCGACATCCAGAGGTACTAGCACTCTTGTGGGTTGATCTAATACATTCTAAAGTCATAATAACACGTTTAGATCTTGGTTTTTAATTGATTGTTTGATATAAAACTCAATATCGAGTTATTCCGCACTCGATATTAAAGTCTACATCGTTTAATCCTGTTTACACGATCTTACAGAGAGTATACATGGTGATTAGATGGACCATTCTGCTATGTTACTCTGATATTTTAGACATAAAAATATATCTATTTCAACAATTACTAGCACACAAATATTTGTTGAGAATTCGACCACGGAAATATTTGTTTTAATCGTCGAGATTATTGGTTTGTGGTAGTTGAAACGGTGAAGGGAACGATTATCAGGCGTGAGTGAACGACACCACTTTGTATATGCTCTTAAAAGCATCAAATGCCAAATGGCATTAATTGTGCTTGACCATATGTACGTATAATTAAGAAAACATTAGGCCGTTGGTACATGTGGTTTGTATATAATTTCATAAGGTAACCTTAACTTTGTTTTTTGCATTGTTGGTACTTGTGCTTTGCTGAATTTTCGTGGTTGGTACCCTATTGTAACGTCCGTCACTTTTTAACCGATACCCTATAACGACCTCGATTTTTCGCTTAAAAATTTAACGACCGTTACTTAAATCCTATGAAATCACCAGAAATTGTATCGAGCAATTGGGAGAGGTTTCATGTCATTTTGTGTAAAATAAAAAGTTTCAGAAAGCCCCTAAGAACTTCCCAAAACCAGCTCATGTCCCATCCCCTTATATTTTTGCTTGTTCCGGTCACTAAGTAATTAGGAAATCTAACCTAACTTGATAACCAAATAACCCAAAGCATTTAATAATGTAATACGTAACACATATTAAAATAATATATTTTTAAATGTTCTTAGGAAATAATGAAAAAAAATTATAATATGACAAATTATAGAATTTAAGTAACGGTCGTTAAATATTTAACCTAAATAATCGAGGTCGTTACAAGTTATCGTTTAAAAAGTGAGGGACGTTACTATGGGGTATCAACCACGAAAATTCAGCAAAACACGAATACCAACGATGCAAAAAACAAAGTTAAGGTTTTCTCATAAAATTGTATACAAACCACAAATACCATGAACGTAAAATTTTTTATAACTAATCAATTCAACTCGATTACCCGTTCTATTCCTTACCTAAACAAAATAATTGGCAAAACGATATGGTTATTTTTTGCAAGATTAATAGATTCATATGAACATTGCACAATGTACACGTTTTCACAAAATATGGTAGCATCTTCATCAATGGAAAAAAAATCCTGAATGTCCCCATACCCTAATAAGTGTGTCACCTTATTAGAAGGTGTATAATATGGCCTAAGAAACTCCTCAAAAGTAAAAGTGAATGGTCAAAAAGAAATCGAATAAATAGGCAATCAAATTAAACGCAGCTCTATGTAGTTAAAAAACAATGAAAACACGAACATGATCATATCGTATCATATTTTTTTTGAAAGGCAAGTTGTCGGCATCGGATACTCGCATGCACGCACTTTCTGGACAATCCTTGAACTATCACGAGGGGCAGACAGATCGGGTTTGAATCCCGAATGAATACGGGATTCGGGAGAAAACCCCTTTGAGTCAATCTGGAGCTCCATATTTCAAGCAGATTAATTAATAGGATAGGCAGAGCGATGCTCGAACCAATGACCTAAACCCAAACCTCAAGCACAAAGTGTGGGAATACCATTGAAACAAAACTACAATGTTAACATGATCATAATATCATATACTCTACTAATGTAACTTACTCATGTAGTTCTTTATAACTAGCATAGCAACTCACACTTATAATAAACAATAATGGAAAGAATTGTGACCCTAACAAATCAATATCACAAATTCACATAAGGGGGAGTATCCCAAATATCAAACACGTTTTCTTGATAGCGTAGAGCAAAAAGCCGGTCACCTCCTATTGAAAAATCACGTATCGAGCCACCGAAACTCCTTCTCAGCCTCGACGTCAAAATCCAATCCGAACCGGAATACACTGAGATACAATCGTCCATCGATGAAAACAATTGTCCATTATGTAATGCTAGCTTCGGGTAACAAGGATTGATCTCCCGCCTTTTATAATTCTTAACTTGAGAGTTCCACCTCACCGAACCATATTGACGCCTCAAGTCCATAAAGCCTAAATTCTCAAACTGATCAACCACACATACTGAACTATTCTCTTCCATACCAATCGCATCTCTGACATCGAAAGCTTGACCGGACGAAACTATTGACTTTGACCTAAAATCTAGCAAATTAATGTAACAATTATCTTTCGAGGGATAATAAAAATTGCCTGCTACTAACAAACAATTTGACCCATATAACCATTGAAGTTTATTAGCAACCCCAAGTGACTTCCCGGATGGCTTGTAAAAGAAATCGACTTGTTTACCCGTGTTTTGATCCCAAACACCAATCCCGTATTCTTCGTTACGTTTACAACTCGAGAACAATTTACCCGAATCGTTAAAGCATAACGCACCGCGGTGTAACTTTTATCCACACCTTCATGTGTCAAATTAAACTTATACTTCAATTTTCCACTTGTCGAATTAAACAACCCCATACCACCTTGACCACGCCCGACCCCTTCACATGTGCTGATCACCAGTCCAGTTGGGCCGCGTCGTTAACCGATTGGTAATCAAGGTTGATTAATGGATATTGTTCTTCAAGCATCCAATCATAAATGTGTACCATATTTCCATGCACCACACAACAGCCGCCATCAGGCGATGCGCGGATCGCTGTCCCGTTACCTACAACGCGTCCTTTGACAAATTTTGACGACTGAAGATGGTTTCCGTCAAGTGAGCCCCATGATGCTGATCGAACATGGTCCATGAGACCATAATACATGGCTTCTCGATACACCAATTTCTCCGGTATGGTTGGTGGGATGTATAACTCTCCGGTTCTTAATAAATCTAACAGGATTGAAAAATAATCCGGGTTCCGATCAATAAAGTGTTCGCCGGCGGGATTTGATAGAAGGTTCCAGTTTTCATCAAACATAGCTCTGAAATATGAATTACGGCCGGCAGTTGCCAAAGTTGTAGTGGTCGTTTCAAAGATCTTACCACCAACATTGAACTTCACCCTGTCTTTTTGACTCGCCATGGGTTAATAATTTAATATCAAGATACCTGAAAGAATTAAGGTGTACGTACGTGAGTTTCAGAATATGAAGTATCTCGTATTAGGAAAATTTTGAGAGATTGGAATGATATTCGTAAAGTATTACGCATGTTTTTAATATTAAAGGAATTATATAGGCTAACCCAACGTGTATAAAAGGTAACCTAATTTGTATCCCAAGTAATAACGTAATTATAATTGGAAACTAATAAATTAAATTAATACACATAGATATCAATTAAATTTAATTACTAAATAATCTTAACAAATTTGATTGACATTTTTGCCATTAAAAAGGCGAAAAGAAAAATCTAATCTATGATATTCTCTAACTGAATAATATTCCGTAATACATATAACAAATCCGATCCTCACAATATAATAGATGATTTAAATAGGGGAAATAAAGTTTTCTTACAAAATACACTTTTTTTGAAATAATGATACCGCAACCCGCATGCGCATTCAATCCGTATGCGGACCCTTGATAACATGCGAATGCGTATACCTTGTATGCGGTATGCGTCATGCGGTTATGTATCGAATGCCTTTGTTCCCGGTGCGGCAGTTACTTGGTCATCAAGTCAATATCTTTTCCATAATTATATCTGAGATTCGGGGGAGTAAGTTATGGACGAGATTATCATTATCTTCGATGATTCTAGAATTAGGGTTTGCCTATATATACAAACCCTTATTGTCGTTCTAAACACACAATCACATTACGTAACCATCATCTAATACACGTCTTACGTAACCAGCATCGTCTAGCATCTTATCAAGGTCAACAGGTTAGTTTCTCGTTAATTAGCACCTACGACCTTATTTGGGGCCTTCCGATCGACGATCGTTATCGAAGGTGGACTTAATCACTTGGCCACCCCGCCGACATCATCATGTCGGCCAGGGTTATTCACAGTAGCCAGACCGGAGAGCCTCGTTCTAAGATCCTTAAACCCCTCCCGTTATGCGTTGAACAGGCATATTGATCTTATGGAAAATATATGCATGATCAAGTGGTGTTTTCATTGAGAGCCGAACTAATTCAAGACATGTTTATTTGTTCTCCTTTAATGTTTTGAATTATAAGGCTTATTATTTACAAATTTTTCTGGAATTTTTTCTTTAACAGTATCATGACTTCCGGGGAATCATCGGAACGTACTCAAACAGATAACCAAAGCACGCCGTCTGGTAATCAGCAGACGCAAGCTATGGTTACGGGGGCGGGATACGCGCCATATCCTCCGCCTGTATCCGGCGAGCCTTTTCAGAGGTATAAGCCGATATATCCAGATGGGATTACACCGCCAAGGGCAAACTCGTCAATCACCACCACGCGGTTAGATTTTTTCGCAGTAGATCCAAGGGTCATCTTGGTGGGCACTAGCGGTGAATCAGTAGGCCCGCACGTGGTATGCTGCGGCCAGGTACCTATTTATAGTACCACGGTTTCAATCCCTCCGCAGACGCAGAGTGTTCAGCAGAATTCATCGTTTACACCGTTGCAACCTTGGCAACCACCGCATCCAATTTTGCAGTTTTTGACTCCTGCGGATGCGCAGGCATTACTTAATAGTTGGGGGTTCGGTGTCATTCCGGATGCCAATTCTCATTGGACGCCGATAACCGCAGAAAAGCAAAGCACTGCGCATACGGTTGGGCTTATAGCGGCATATCCTCAGGTCTCGCAGGCATCTGCGCCACAAGTTTCGGCACCTTTTCAGCTACCCGTATACTCTGCGCCGGCAGGCCTGCCTTCTTTTCCAACGCATCAGCCTTGGTTGTATCCGCAGACGCCAGGGCAGCCTTGGCAAAATATTCAGGGGCAGGCGAATCTCGCAAGCCAATTTATGCAGGCAGCGCCTCCTGACATGGTCCACCTATTTTCACAACCTGATTTTGTTCAGGATATGATGAGGCGTTTCTTCGCAGGGCTCAAAGGTGACCCTGTTAAACCACCTTTCGAGCTACCAACTACTTTTGATAAGTTTCCTCCGCATGTAACTGCATATCCGTTTCCATCAGCGCCAAAGATACCCCATACACTGGGTACTTATAATGGTTTGACTGATCCGGATGATTTCCTGCAGCGTTTCGAGGGCGCAATGCGCACCCAAGACTGGGTGGATCCGGTCGCATGTCAGATATTCCCCATGACGCTGCAGGGCATTGCTCGCGAGTGGTTTAATAAGCTCCCATCAGGTAGCATATCCGGGTTCATGGATCTGCGGACGAAGTTCTTGCTGCAATATCAGAATCAGAGGCCACGCAAACGCACTCATATCGAATGTCATGATATTGTGCAGAAATCCAAGGAATCTTTGGGTGAATTTCTTACAAGATATACTAATGAGTGTCTGCGCATACCAGATCTCAAGCCAGAGCAACAGATTTCCGGACGCATACATGGTATAAACTCAGAACGTCATCCAACACTGGTAAGGCGTCTGCGCCATACGGTCCCAATAACTTATGCTGAAGCGCTTAATGAATGCCATGACTATATGCAGAGTGGCGAAGATAATGATATTCCAACAGCTAGTTTACGCAACGAGAGGAAAGACGATGATGATCGTTCGCGTGATCAAAATCGTGGCAACAACTCTCGCGGAAGGTATCCTAGCGGTGGTCCTATCAGGAATGATAAAGGGAAATCAAGTGGCAATTATCGAAACAATAATCAGCGCGGCATCAATAATCAGAACTATGCGCTGCTTAAAAGTTTGTCTAAAACGCCAAAAGAAATTTTGGCAACCGAACCAGTGTGCACGACCTTTGCGGTTCCAACTCCGCTTACAGAATTTGGTAAGCGGGATAAAACAAAGTATTGTGAATACCATGACGATTGAAATGTCCCGTTCATATTGATTATAAACGTTCCATATTAATTGATTTCGTCGCGAGGTTTTGACCTCTATATGAGACGTTTTTCAAAGACTGCATTCATTTTTAAAACAACCATAACCTTTATTTTATCGATAAAGGTTTAAAAAGCATTACGTAGATTATCAAATAATGATAATCTAAAATATACCGTTTACACACGACTATTACATAATGGTTTACAATAAGAATATATTACATCAAAAATAAGTTTCTTGAATGCAGTTTTTACATAATATCATACAAGCATGGACTCTAAATCTTGTCCTTATTTTAGTATGCAACAGCGGAAGCTCTTAATAATCACCTGAGAATAAACATGCTTAAAACGTCAACAAAAATGTTGGTGAGTTATAGGTTTAACCTATATATTATCAAATCATAATAATAGACCACAAGATTTCATATTTCAATATACATCCCATACATAGAGATAAAATTCATTCATATGGTGAACACCTGGTAACCGACATTAACAAGATGCATATAAGAATATCCCCTATCATTCCGGGAAATCCTTCGGACATGATATAAACGAATTCGAAGTACTAAAGCATCCGGTACTTTGGATGGGGTTCGTTAGGCCCAATAGATCTATCTTTAGGATTCGCGTCAATTAGTAGATCGGTTTACTAATTCTTAGGTTACCAAGCAAAAGGGGCATATTCGGCTTCGATCATTCACCCATATAATGTAGTTTCAATTACTTGTGTCTATTTCGTAAAACATTTATAAAACTGCATGTATTCTCATCCCAAAATATTAGATTTTAAAAGTGAGACTATAACTCACTTTCACAGATTTTTACTTCGTCGGGAAGTAAGACTTGGCCACTGGTCGATTCACGAACCTATAACAAATATGTACATATATATCAAAGTATATTCAAAATATATTTACAATATTTTTAATACATTTTAAAGTTTTAAGTTTATTAAGTCAGCTGTCCTCGTTAGTAATCTACAACTAGTTGTCCACAATTAGATGTACAGAAATAAATCGATATATATTATCTTGAATCAATCCACGACCCAGTGTATACACGTCTCAGGCTAGATCACAACTCAAAGTATATATATTTTTGGAATCAACCTCAACCCTGTATAGCTAACTCCAACATTACTGCATATAGAGTGTCTATGGTTGTTCCAAATAATATATATACATGGGTCGATATGATATGTCAAAAATTTTGCATACGTGTCTATGGTATCCCAAGATTACATAATATATTAGAATACATGTATAATACAATATAAGTTAGCTAGGACATGATTTGTATAGAATTGTTACAATATTTCACGTAGCTACAACAATCAAAAAATATCCAATCTTGTTTTACCCATAACTTCTTCGTTTTAAATCCGTTTTGAGTGAATCAAATTGCTATGGTTTCATATTGAACTCTATTTTATGAATCTAAACATAAAAAGTATAGGTTTATAGTCGGAAAAATAAGTTACAAGTCGTTTTTGTAAAGGTAGTCATTTCAGTCGAAAGAACGACGTCTAGATGACCATTTTGGAAAACATACTTCCACTTTGAGTTTAACCATGATTTTTGGATATAGTTTCATGTTCATAAGAAAAATCATTTTTCCAGAAGAACAACTTTTAAATCAAAGTTTATCATAGTTTTTAATTAACTAACCCAAAACAGCCCGCAGTGTTACTACGACGGTGTATATCCGGTTTTACGGTGTTTTTCGTGTTTTTTGGTTTTAAATCATTAAGTTAGCATATAATATAGATATAGAACATGTTTTTAGTTGATTTTAAAAGTCAAGTTAGAAGGATTAACTTTTGTTTGCGAACAAGTTTAGAATTAACTAAACTATGTTCTAGTGATTACATGTTCAAACCTTCGAATAAGATAGTTTTATATGTATGAATCGAATGATGTTATGAACATCATTACTACCTCAAGTTTAGTAGGTAAACCTACTGTAAGTGACAAGAAATGATCTAGCTTCAAAGGATCTTGGATCGCTTAAAAGTTCTTGAAGTAGAATCATGACACGAAAACAAGTTCAAGTAAGATTATCACTCGAATTAAGATAGTTATAGTTATAGGAATTGAATCAAAGTTTGTATATGAGTATTACCTTGATTTAGAATGATATCTTACTGTAAACAACAAGAATTTCTTGAGGTTGGATGATCACTTTATAAGATTGGAAGTGAGCTAGTAAACTTGGAAGTATTCTTGATTTTATGAAACTAGAACTTGTAGAATTTATGAAGAACACTTAGAACTTGAAGATGGAACTTGAGAGAGATCAATTAGATGAAGAAAATTGAAGAATGAAAGTGTTTTTAGGTGTTTTTGTTCGTTGGTATATGGATTAGATATAAAGGATATGTAATTTTGTTTTCATGTAAATAAGTCATGAATGATTACTAATATTTTTGTAATTTTATGAGATATTTCATGCTAGTTGCCAAATGATGGTTCCTACATGTGTTAGGTGACTCACATGAGCTGCTAAGAACTGATCATTGGAGTGTATATACCAATAGTACATACATTTAGAAGCTGTGTATTGTACGAGTACGAATACTGGTGCATACGAGTAGAATTGTTGATGAAACTGAACGAGGATGTAATTGTAAGCATTTTTGTTAATTAGAAGTATTTTGATAAGTGTCTTGAAGTCTTTCAAAAGTGTATGAATACATATTAAAACACTACATGTATATACATTTTAACTGAGTCGTTAAGTCATCGTTAGTCGTTACATGTAAATGTTGTTTTGAAACCTTTAGGTTAACGATCTTGTTAAATGTTGTTAACCCATTGTTTATTATATCTAAAGAGATGTTAAATTATTACATTATCATGATATTATGATATATTAATATATCTTAGTATGATATATATACAGTTAAATATTGTTACAACGATAATCGTTACATATATGTCTCGTTTCTAAATCCTTAAGTTAGTAGTCTTGTTTTTACATATGTAGTTCATTGTTAATATACTTAATGATATGTTTACTTATCATAATATCATGTTAACTATATATATATATACATATATATCCATATATATGTCATCATATAGTTTTTACAAGTTTTAACGTTCGTGAATCACCGGTCAACTTGGGTGGTCAATTGTCCATATAAAACCTATTTCAATTAATCAAGTCTTAACAAGTTTAATTGCTTAACATGTTGGAAACACTTAATCATGTAAATAACAATTTCATTTAATTTAAATAAACATTGAAAAGTTCGGGTCACTACAGTACCTACCCGTTAAATAAATTTCGTCCCGAAATTTTAAGCAGTTGAAGGTGTTGACGTATCTTCTGGAAATAAGTGCGGGTACTTCTTCTTTATCTGATCTTCTCATTCCCAGGTGAACTCGGGTCCTCTACGAGCATTCCATCGAACCTTAACAATCGGAATCTTGTTTTGCTTAAGTCTTTTAACCTCACGATCCATTATTTCGACGGGTTCTTCAATGAATTGAAGTTTTTCGTTGATTTGAATTTCGTCTAACGGAATAGTGAGATCTTCTTTAGCAAAACATTTCTTCAAATTCGAGACGTGAAAAGTGTTATGTACAGCTGCGAGTTGTTGGGGTAACTCAAGTCGGTAAGCTACTGGTCCGACACGTTCAATAGTCGTGAATGGTCCAATATACCTTGGATTTAGTTTTTCTTGTTTACCAAATCGAACAACGCCTTTTTAAGGTGAAACTTTAAGCATGACCATCTCGCCAATTTCAAATTCTATATCTTTTTCTTTTAATGTCAGCGTAGCTCTTTTGTCGACTTTGGGCGGTTTTCAATCGTTGTTGAATTTGGATGATCTTCTCGGTAGTTTCTTGTATTATCTCCGGACCCGTAATCTGTCTATCCCCCACTTCACTCCAACAAATCGGAGACCTGCACTTTCTACCATAAAGTGCTTCAAATGGCGCCATCTCAATGCTTGAATGGTAGCTGTTGTTGTAGGAAAATTCTGCTAACGGAAGGTGCCGATCCCAACTGTTTTCGAAATCAATAACACATGCTCGTAGCATGTCTTCAAGCGTTTGTATCGTCCTTTCACTCTGCCCATCAGTTTGTGGATGATAGGAAGTACTCATGTCTAGACGAGTTCCTAATACTTGTTGTAATATCTGCCAGAATCTTGAAATAAATCTGCCATCCCTATCAGAGTTAATAGAGATTGGTATTCCATGTCTGGAGACGACTTCCTTCAAATACAGTCGTGCCAACTTCTCCATCTTGTCATCTTCTCTTATTGGCAGGAAGTGTGCTGATTTGGTGAGACGATCAACTATTACCCAAATAGTATCAAAACCACTTGCAGTCCTTGGCAATTTAGTGATGAAATCCATGGTAATGTTTTCCCATTTCCATTCCGGGATTTCGGGTTGTTGAAGTAGACCTGATGGTTTCTGATGCTCCGCTTTGACCTTAGAACACGTCAAACATTCCCCTACATATTTAGCAACATCGGCTTTCATATCTGGCCACCAAAAATGTTTCTTGAGATCCTTGTACATCTTCCCCGTTCCAGGATGTATTGAGTATCTGGTTTTATGAGCTTCTCTAAGTACTATTTCTCTCATATCTCCAAATTTTGGTACCCAAATTCTTTCAGCCCTATACCGGGTTCCGTCTTCTCGAATATTAAGATGCTTCTCCGATCCTTTGGGTATTTCATCCTTTAAATTTCCCTCTTTTAAAACTCCTTGTTGCGCCTCCTTTATTTGATTAGTAAGGTTAGTGTGAATTGTTATATTCATAGCTTTTACTCGAATGGGTTCTCTGTCCTTTCTGCTCAAGGCGTCGGCTACCACATTTGCCTTCCCCGAATGGTAACGAATCTCAAAGTCATAATCATTCAACAATTCAATCCACCTACGCTGCCTCATGTTCAATTGTTTCTGATTAAATATGTGTTGAAGACTTTTGTGGTCGGTATATATAATACTTTTGACCTCATATAAGTAGTGCCTCCAAGTCTTTAATGCAAAAACAACCGCGCCTAATTCCAAATCATGCGTCGTATAATTCTGCTCGTGAATCTTCAATTGTCTAGACGCATAAGCAATTACCTTCGTTCGTTGCATTAATACACAACCGAGACCTTGCTTTGAGGCGTCACAATATATCACAAAATCATCATTCCCTTCAGGTAATGACAATATAGGTGCCGTAGTTAACTTTTTCTTCAATAACTGAAACGCTTTCTCTTGTTCATCCTTCCATTCAAATTTCTTCCCTTATGCGTTAATGCAGTCAAGGGTTTTGCTATTCTGGAAAAGTCTTGGATGAACCTTCTGTAGTAACCAGCTAGTCCTAAAAACTGGCGTATGTGTTTCGGAGTTTTCGGGGTTTCCCACTTTTCAACGGTTTCAATCTTTGCTGGATCCACCTGAATACCTTCTTTGCTCACTATGTGACTGAGGAATTGAACTTCTTCCAACCAAAATGCACACTTTGAAAACTTAGCGTACAGTTTTTCTTTTCTCAGCAACTCTAGCACTTATCTCAAATGTTCTTCGTGCTCTTGATCATTCTTCGAGTAAATAAGTATGTCATCGATGAAAACAATGACAAACTTGTCAAGATATGGCCCACACACTCGGTTCATGAGGTCCATGAACACAGCTGGTGCGTTAGTCAATCCAAACTGCATAACCATAAACTCGTAATGACCGTAACGCGTCCTAAAAGCAGTCTTTAGAATATCATCCTTCTTCACCCGCATTTGATGATATCCAGAACGTAAATCGATCTTCGAATAAACAGATGAGCCTTATAGTTGATCAAATAAGTCGTCGATTCTCGGTAGTGGGTAGCGGTTCTTGATGGTAAGTTTGTTCAAATCTCGGTAGTCGATACACAACCTGAATGTACCATCTTTCTTCTTGACAAACAAAACAGGAGCTCCCCATGGTGATGTGCTTGGTCGAATGAAACCACGCTCTAAAAGTTCCTGTAACTGGCTCTGAAGTTCCTTCATTTCGCTGGGTGCGAGTCTGTATGGAGCACGAGCTATTGGTGCAGCTCCCGGTACAAGGTCTATTTGAAATTCAACGGATCGGTGTGGAGGTAGTCCCGGTAATTCTTTCGGAAATACATCGGGAAATTCTTTTATGACGGGAACATCACTGATGTTCTTTTCTTCAGGTTTAACTTCCTCAATGTGTGCTAGAATGACGTAACAACATTTTCTTATTAGTTTTTGCGCCTTCAAACTACTAATAAGATTTAATTTCGCGTTGTTCTTTTCTCCGTACACCATTAAAGGTTTTCCTTTTTCACGAATAATGCGAATCGCATTTTTGTTACAAACAACCTCTGCTCTCACCTTCTTCAACCAGTCCATGCCAATTATTATATCAAAACTCCCTAACTCGACTGGTATTAAATCAATCTTAAACGTTTCATCACCCAGATTAATTTCTCTATCCCGACATATATTATCTGCTGAAATTAATTTACCATTTGCTAATTCGAGTAAAAATTTATTATCCAAAGGCGTCAATGGGCAACTTAATTTAGCACAAAATTCTCTACTCATATAGCTTCTATCCGCACCCGAATCAAATAAAACATAAGCAGATTTATCGTCAATAAGAAACGTACCCGTAACAAGCTCCGGGTCTTCCTGTGCTTCTGCCGCATTAATATTGAAAACTCTTCCACGACCCTGCCCATTAGTATTCCCCTGATTCGGGCAATTTCTAATAATGTGGCCCGGTTTTCTACATTTATAACAAACAGCGTTGGTATTATTTGCTCCGACACTATTTGTTTCGGCATTACTTGTTCCGACATTATTTGTTCCTTTAGTTCTGTTAAATTTTGGTCCGTAGATCTCACACTTTGTCGCTCTATGACCATTTCTTTTACACTTGTTGCAAAATGTCGTGCAAAACCCCTGATGATTTTCTTCACACCTATGACATGGCTGTTTTTGGTTTTTGTTGCCGTTGTTGTTATTGAGGTTGTTATTGGGATTGTTATTGTTGTTGAAATGGTTGTTGTAGTTATTGTTATTGTTGGGATGTTTGTTGTAGTTATTGTTTGGATTGCGGTTATTGTTGCGATTGTTGTTGCGGTTGTTGGGATAGTTGTTGCGATTGTGGTTGTAATTGTTGTTGTTATTGTACTGGTGACTCTTGTCACCGTTTTCCTCCCACTTCCTCTTGAGTTGTTTCGTGTTGGCTTCTTCGGCCGCCTGCTCTTTAATTCTTCCCTCAATCTGATTTATGAGTTTATGAGCCATTCGACTTGCCTTCTGTATGTAACACCCTAGGCAAATCCCACATCGCCCACTGACATGAGTGATCATGGGATTATAAGGTAATACTCACGCTTAAATGACACAACGCGTTTTGGGATCACAGGCTGAGTAGAAGTGCGAGTACGTTGTGGTTAAGCGTGCTCGGGCGAGAGCACTTCCGGGATGGGTGACCTCCTGGGAAAGTGCTTCTCGTGTGTGGTCGCCAAGAAAAAGCCGTGCGCCTGCGGGCAAAGCGGACAATATTGTGGTCATGTTAAGCTGGGGTGTTACACTGTATAGAAGCGGGCTCGTGTGAACTCACATCTTCTTGAATCCTTACTGGTAACCCTTTTACAAATGCGTCAATCTTCTATTCTTCATCTTCGAATGCTACTGGACACAATAGGCACAACTCTGTGAATCGTCGTTCATATGTGGTAACGTCGAACCCTTGTGTTCGTAACTCTCTAAGTTCTGCCTTGAGTTTATTGACTTCGTTTCTTGGACGGTACTGCTCGTTCATCAATTGCTTGAATGCCGACCACGGTAGTGCGTAAGCAGCATCTTGTCCTACCTGTTCAAGATAGGTGTTCCACCACGTTAACTCAGTACCTGTGAAGGTATGCGTAGCGTACTTAACTTTGTCTTCTTCAGTACACTTACTTATGGCAAACACCGATTCGACTTTCTCGGTCCACCGTTTCAATCCAATTGGTCCTTCGGTTCCATCAAATTCCAAAGGTTTGCAGGCAGTGAATTCTTTATAGGAGCATCCTACACGATTTCTTGCGCCGTTAGCTGCATTGCTAGATTCAAAGTTATTATTGGTATGTAGCGCAGCCTGTACTGCGGCTATGTTTGCAGCAAGAAAGGTACGAAATTCCTCTTCGCTCATATTCATGGTTTGTCGAGTAGTCGGTGCCATTTCTTTCAAAATAGCCAATTAAATCGAGTTAATCATACAGAATATTAAGAGTAGTCAATAGTATTTTGTAGCATAATATGAACTCATATATAAAAGCTTTTTCTTCATATTAGCGTTTTATAAGTTTAAATTCGGGTACTACCTACCCGTTAAGTTCATACTTAGTAGCTAATATACAATTCAACTACTACAATTCCATATGAAAAACTGATCATAATAATATATCACATACAAATATTCTTCAAACTTACAACTTCGCTATGTTACATATAACATGAAATATAGTACACTTTGATACAGGACAGTTTTGAAGATAAACCTAGTTAATACGCAAGTTGTTCAGCAAAGGAAATAAAGACACGTAATTCATATGTCCAGAAACAAGTCATGCATTCTGGTTTTACTAAGACGACTTCCAATCCTTGGTCTTGTGGAAAATAACCGTTATGACCATTGGCTAGGCAGCATGTTGTAATGTCGTCAAAAGTACGAGGGTTTCGTAATGTCCAACAGCCACGTAATAATCTAAAAACCTTGTTTCTCACCCCAACTACTGAATCCGTCACTTGTGGGAAGGTCTTATTTAAAAGCTGCAGTCCGATGTTCTTTTTCTCACTTTGGTAAGAAGCGAACATCACTAACCCGTAAGTATAACATGCTTCTTTATGTTGCATGTTAGAAGCTCTTTCTAATTCACGAAATCCTATGTTGGGATATGTTGAGTCAAAATAGGTTCTTAACCCGTAGCGTAAAATTGCATTTGGGTTCCCCGCATTTAATGCTTTAAAGAAAACACGGCGTAACTTACGGTCTCCCCAATGTGATATACCCCACCTATCAAAGGAAAGCCTTTTATAAACTAAGGCATTTCTGGAAAGTCTTTCAAATGTTTGACAAGTTAATTTTGCCATAACTAAATGTGCTGATGAATTCTGACCGACCCTAGACAAGATTTCCTCAATCATATCCTCTGGTAGGTCTTCTAAAATATTCGGTTGTCTACTCTTAACGTCCATTTTGTTTTTATACTGTAAAATAGACAAAGATTAGATTCGTAAAAGATAATTAACAAACAATACAAGCAATTTTTACATAGAACATAAAAGTACAAGCACACTACAATACATATAATACACAACATGATTACAACCCTCTAATCTGAATTACTGGTTTCTTCTTCTTCGGACTTGGTTTGTTTTCCTAATTTTCTAGGAATATATGGTGTTCCTCTAATACGAGCTGTCGTTTTTCATAATGGTTTAGAAAAACCTGGTGGTTTAGAGGTTTCCGGGTCATTGTTACATTTTAGAAAATACGGATGTTGTCGATACATATAAAGTTCATCGGGGTTGGAATCGGGTTTCTCTATTTTTATACCTTTTCCCTTATTATTTTCTTTCGCTTTATTAAATTGGGTCGAGGTAATTTCTATAACATCATCGGAATCCTCATCGGGATCCGATTCATCGGAAAATTGGTAATCTTCCCAATATTTTGCTTCCTCGGCGGAAACACCATTGACCATTATTAACTTTGGTCCGTTGGTTGAGGATTTTCTTTTATTTAATCGATTTACTATAGGTATCAATATTTCTTCCTCCCGTTCATATTGATTATAAACGTTCCATATTAATTAATTTCGTCGCGAGGTTTTGACCTCTATATGAGACGTTTTTCAAAGACTGCATTCATTTTTAAAACAACCATAACCTTTATTTTATCGATAAAGGTTTAAAAAGCATTACGTAGATTATCAAATAATGATAATCTAAAATATACCGTTTACACACGACTATTACATAATGGTTTACAATAAGAATATATTACATCAAAAATAAGTTTCTTGAATGCAGTTTTTACATAATATCATACAAGCATGGACTCCAAATCTTGTCCTTATTTTAGTATGCAACAGCAGAAGCTCTTAATAATCACCTGAGAATAAACATGCATAAAACGTCAACAAAAATATTGGTGAGTTATAGGTTTAACCTATATATTATCAAATCATAATAATAGACCACAAGATTTCATATTTCAATATACATCCCATACATAGAGATAAAATTCATTCATATGGTGAACACCTGGTAACCGACATTAACAAGATGCATATAAGAATATCCCCTATCATTCCGAGAAATCCTTCGGACATGATATAAACGAATTCGAAGTACTAAAGCATCCAGTACTTTGGATGGGGTTCGTTAGGCCCAATAGATCTATCTTTAGGATTCGCGTCAGTTAGTAGATCGGTTTACTAATTCTTAGATTACCAAGCAAAAGAGGCATATTCGGCTTCGATCATTCACCCATATAATGTAGTTTCAATTATTTGTGTCTATTTCGTAAAACATTTATAAAACTGCATGTATTCTCATCCCAAAATATTAGATTTTAAAAGTGGGACTATAACTCACTTTCACAGATTTTTACTTCACTGGTCGATTCACGAACCTATAACAAATATGTGCATATATATCAAAGTATGTTCAAAATATATTTACAACATTTTTAATACGTTTTAATGTTTTAAGTTTATTAAGTCAGCTGTCCTCGTTAGTAATCTACAACTAGTTGTCCACAATTAGATGTACAGAAATAAATCGATATATATTATCTTGAATCAATCCACGACCTAGTGTATACACGTCTAAGGCTAGATCACAACTCAAAGTATATATATTTTTGGAATCAACCTCAACCCTGTATAGCTAACTCCAATATTACTGCATATAGAGTGTCTATGGTTGTTCCAAATAATATATAAACATGGGTCGATATGATATGTCAAAATATTTGCATACGTGTCTATGGTATCCCAAGATTACATAATATATTAGAATACATGTATAATACAATATAAGTTAGCTAGGACATGATTTGTATAGAATTGTTACAATATTTCACGTAGCTACAACAATCAAAAAATATCCAATCTTGTTTTACCCATAACTTCTTCGTTTTAAATCCGTTTTGAGTGAATCAAATTGCTATGGTTTCATATTGAACTCTATTTTATGAATCTAAACATAAAAAGTATAGGTTTATAGTCAGAAAAATAAGTTACAAGTCGTTTTTGTAAAGGTAGTCATTTCAGTCGAAAGAACGACGTCTAGATGACCATTTTGGAAAACATACTTCCACTTTGAGTTTAACCATGATTTTTGGATATAGTTTCATGTTCATAAGAAAAATCATTTTTCCAGAAGAACAACTTTTAAATCAAAGTTTATCATAGTTTTTAATTAACTAACCCAAAACAGCCCGCAGTGTTACTACGACGGCATATATCCGGTTTTACGGTGTTTTTCGTGTTTTCCGGTTTTAAATCATTAAGTTAGCATATAATATAGATATAGAACATGTTTTTAGTTGATTTTAAAAGTCAAGTTAGAAGGATTAACTTTTGTTTGCGAACAAGTTTAGAATTAACTAAACTATGTTCTAGTGATTACATGTTCAAATCTTCGAATAAGATAGTTTTATATGTATGAATCGAATGATGTTATGAACATCATTACTACCTCAAGTTTAGTAGGTAAACCTACTGGAAGTGACAAGAAATGATCTAGCTTCAAAGGATCTTGGATCGCTTGAAAGTTCTTGAAGTAGAATCATGACACGAAAACAAGTTCAAGTAAGATTATCACTCGAATTAAGATAGTTATAGTTATAGAAATTGAATCAAAGTTTGTATATGAGTATTACCTTGATTTAGATTGATATCTTACTGTAAACAACAAGGATTTCTTGAGGTTGGATGATCACTTTACAAGATTGGAAGTGAGCTAGTAAACTTGGAAGTATTCTTGATTTTATGAAACTAGAACTTGTAGAATTTATGAAGAACACTTAGAACTTGAAGATGGAACTTGAGAGAGATCAATTAGATGAAGAAAATTGAAGAATGAAAGTATTTGTAGGTGTTTTTGGTCGTTGGTATATGGATTAGATATAAAGGATAGGTAATTTTGTTTTCATGTAAATAAGTCATGAATGATTACTAATATTTTTGTAATTTTATGAGATATTTCATGCTAGTTGCCAAATGATGGTTCCTACATGTGTTAGGTGACTCACATGGACTGCTAAGAGCTGATCATTGGATTGTATATACCAATAGTACATACATTTAGAAGCTGTGTATTGTACGAGTACGAATACGGGTGCATACGAGTAGAATTGTTGATGAAACTGAACGAGAATGTAATTGTAAGCATTTTTGTTAATTAGAAGTATTTTGATAAGTGTTTTGAAGTCTTTCAAAAGTGTATGAATATATATTAAAACACTACATGTATATACATTTTAACTGAGTCGTTAAGTCATCGTTAGTCGTTACATGTAAATGTTGTTTTGAAACCTTTAGGTTAACGATCTTGTTAAATGTTGTTAACCCATTGTTTATTATATCTAAAGAGATGTTAAATTATTACATTATCATGATATTATGATATATTAATATATCTTAGTATGATATATATACAGTTAAATATTGTTACAACGATAATCGTTACATATATGTCTCGTTTCTAAATCCTTAAGTTAGTAGTCTTGTTTTTACATATGTAGTTCATTGTTAATATACTTAATGATATGTTTACTTATCATAATATCATGTTAACTATATATATATATATATCCATATATATGTCATCATATAGTTTTTACAAGTTTTAACGTTCGTGAATCACCGGTCAACTTGGGTGGTCAATTGTCCATATAAAACCTATTTCAATTAATCAAGTCTTAATAAGTTTAATTGCTTAACATGTTGGAAACACTTAATCATGTAAATAACAATTTCATTTAATATAAATAAACATTGAAAAGTTCGGGTCACTACAACTATTACGGTCATGACACTAATCGGTGTAAAAACTTGATGGAGCGAGTGCTCGAAGCACTGCGCACAGGCAAGTTGGATCACCTGAAACCGCCTAAGAAGGATAAGGGAAAGACTGTGGAGGAAGGTTCAAAGGCTAAAACTGTTGCATGGCAAAAAGTTGATAAAACAAAAAACGCCGATTTAACCATCAATATGGTTGACGCAGAGAAAGTTAGCCAGCGGAGAAAGTACAATGATCACCACGACTGGGAACTTCTCCCCATCACGTTTCCTCCTGTAATGTCAATCGACACGGTTAACGAGCTCATTATCATCAAGTGTCGCATCCCTACTTGCGGAGTACAAATTAAACGCATGCATGTTGACACCGGGAGTGGCGTTGACATTATGTACGAGCATTGCTATCGTTTCCTCCCTGCAGAAGTAAAAACGCATCTACGCCAGTCTGATATTACGTTATCTGGGTTCTCCGGAGAAAGCTCATGGCCGCTAGGCCGGATAGAGCTAATAATAGAACTCGCGGATGACAAGAATCCGCAATTGGTTGGACGCGAGTTGGTTGACTTTTACGTGGTTCGTTCAACTTCGCGGTACAACGCACTGCTTGGGAGAAATTTCATACGACGTTTTAACATTATACCGTCGGTGGTGCATGGTTTGATAAAGTTTCCTACGAAGGGAGGGGTTGCCACAATTGCGTCACATCAAACAACCGAGTTGTGTGGTTCAGTTGTGCCTGTAAACATTCCCAGCATGGGAGAACAACTCGCAAGCAGTAAGGTCATAGCAAACCGCTTACATCCGGATAAGCGAATTAAAATCGGCGCAGGCTTGTCAGCGGAAACAAAGGCCAAATTGCATGGAATATTATCCGCTAACGCAGATATTTTCGCGTGGCGTGAATCAGACATGACTGGTGTTCCGCGAGATATTGCGGAACATAAATTGAATGTTAATCCATCACTCACACCCGTTAGACAAAAGAAGCGGCATATGGCTCTTGAACGCAGTGATTGGTTGTGCGCAGAAGTAGATAACCTTGTCAAAGCAAACATTCTGCGGGAAGTACGCTACCAGACATGGGTTGCTAATCCTGTGTTAGTCAAGAAGACTGACGGTAATTGGCGGATGTGCGTTGATTTTAAAGACATTAATAAAGCGTGTCCTAAGGACAACTACCCTCTCCCGGAGATAGACTGGAAGGTGGAATCATTGTCAGGTTTTCGGTACAAGTGTTTTCTGGACGCATACAAGGGTTATCACCAAATCTTAATGGCTGCGGAAGATGAGGACAAAAATGCTTTTCATACGCTACAGGGTATTTATTGCTATACGAAGATGCCTTTCGGATTAAAAAACGCAGGCGCAACATATCAGCGCGTAATTGATGCGGCGTTCAAACACCAAATTGGTAGGAATCTTGAAGCGTACGTTGACGATTTGGTAATTAAGAGCAACACTGAAGAAGAAATGCTCGCAGACATTCTAGAAACGTTTGCGTCTCTACGCAGGATAAACATGAAGCTTAACCAGCTCAAATGTAGTTTTGGGAAAGAGGAAGGCAAGTTTCTAGGTCATGTGGTGACAGCGCGGGGAATCAAGGCAAATCCCAAAAATATTGAAGCCATTGATAGTTTGCCATCTCTGAAAATAAAGAAGGACGTGCAGAGTCTAACCGGGAAGCTTGCGGCGATCACGCGGTTTTCGTCGAAGGCCGCAGAGAGACAATTGTCATTCTTCAATACTTTGAAGAATTTTTTAAAAAAGAAAGACTTCGTGTGGACTCAGGAAGCAGAATCAGCCTTTCAGGAGATGAAAAAGGTGCTCGCTGAATTACCAACACTCATCGCGCCAGTATCAGGAGAAACGCTTACGCTATATCTTGCGGCATCAAAAGAGGCTATCAGCTCGGTCCTCATCGAAGATCGCGGAAAGGTAATCTACTTTTATTTACATTGTCTATTTCGCAGAAATTTAGCGCTGAGGTTTTCTCAGACGCAAATGCCAGTCTACTTCGTAAGCAAGACGCTGACATCAAGCGAAGTAAACTATTCACCAAAAGAAAAGCTAGTATATGCGCTAGTCCACACGGCGCGGCGTTTGCGCCGGTACTTTCAAGCACATCCAATCGTGGTTCTAACTGATCAACCGATCAAACAGGTTGGTACATGCCTAATTTGCGGCAATGTCCGGGGTTACCGCATTGACTAACGCAATCATTTTTCTTTCAGGTGTTATACAAGCCTGAGATTTCTGGCCGAATGGCTAAATGGGCAGTTGAGTTAGGAGAACACGAGATAAATTTTTCCTCACGAAGCGCGGTTAAGGGTCAAATACTTGCGGATTACCTTGCAGAGTTACCTGCGGATGTTGAAGCATCTGCAGAACATCAGGACACTCCGGCTGCACCTTTGTCACCATGGGAGTTATACACCAATGGTGCCTGCAGTGCAGCCGGCGCGGGTGCAAGTGTTATTTTAACTGGCCCAGATGGCAAAGAGCACACATATGCGCTGCGGTTTAATTTTGCTATTACGAACAACGAAGCAGAATACGAGGCTTTGTTAGCGGGTATGCGTATAGCGCATAAGTTAAATGTTAAAATCCTGCACGCTTACGTGGATTCAAAGCTGGTATGCAGTCAAGTCAGCGGGGACTTCGAAGCACATGACATAGCCATGCAGCAGTATTTATCGCTTGTTCATAACCTCGCCGACCAGTTTGAGGCTTTTCAAATCTCCCACGTCATGCGGGGGCAAAATAAGAAGGCGGACGCGCTTAGCAAATTGGTTGCTTTGGCTTTTGATCATCTGGGGAAGAAAGTTCTTATAAAAGAACTGCATGCGAAATCCATTGTTATGATGCCTTTAGTAGCACCTGTTGAGGAATCCGGCTCAACATGGATGACACCTATTATTGCTTTCCTGCGGGATGGCACCACACCTGCGGATTCCGTTGAAGCAAAGAAAGTCCGCACTAAAGCACCACTATAAGCCCTTGAGGGTGAAGTCCTGTATCGAAAAAATTATTTAGGACCGCACCTAAGGTGTATTGGTCAGAAAGAGGCAGAGGAGGTTATACGCGAGGTGCATGAAGGTGCATGCGCTCTTTATTCGGGGCACAGGTCTATTGTGTCAAAAATTATGCGGCTAGGTTATTATTGGCCCACTATGTACGCAGATACCGCGCGAATAGTGAGGCAATGCGAATCTTGCAAATACATGCATCTATCAGCAGGGCACCTGCGCATCCTATGATACCAGTCTCCTCACCATGGCCATTCTGCAAATGGGCAATTGACATAGTCGGACCATTTCCAAAAGGCCGAGGTAATATTCTCATTTATTTTATACCGTATACTATTTACGTCAGTATCTTACGCATACTCTACACATGCAGGAAACATCAAATTCTTGATTGTTGCAATCGACTATTTCACTAAGTGGGTTGAAGCGCGACCGCTGGCAACGATTTCAGGAAAGAGGTGCGAAATTTTTTATGGGAAGACATTGTTTGTCGATTCGGCATACCAAACGAAATCGTTAGTGATAACGGTACACAGTTTGCGGGGGATCCTTTTCGTAGTTGGTGCGCGGAGCTTAATATTAAGCAGACTTTTACTTCCGTTGCGCATCCGCAGGCGAATGGCCAGTGCGAAGTCACCAACCGGGATAGAGTAGCTGGAATCAAAGCTAGATTGGGTCATGGTCGCATTGGTTGGGTGGATGAACTACCAAAGGTTTTGTGGGCGCATATAACAACACCCAAAGTAAGCACTGGTTAGACTCCGTTCAGTTTGGTCTATGGATCAGAAGCTGTTGTGCCGGCAGAAATTGGGGTACCAACGTTCCGCATACAGAATTTTGACGAACAGAATAACTCAGAAGCTTTGCGGGAAAATCTTAATCTGCTTGAAGAACGCAGACTCTCTGCGGCGGTAAATGAAGCCAATAACAAATAGAAAATTGCGAAGTACTACAATCAGCGTGTGCGTTCGCGCTCTTATAAGTGCGGGGACTTAGTTTGGCGTCATAATGACGCAAGTCATGCGGAGTATACTGGGAAATTGGGCCCCCGTTGGGAAGGTCCGTACAGGGTAGCAAAAGCAAGCAACACCGGGGCATACCATCTCGAGACATTAGATGGAAAACCTGTGAAACGCACTTGGCACGCGACATTGTTGAAAAAATGTTATATGTAGCTGGATGGACCTGATCACTCCAATTTTTTTAGCACACTATTTTTTCTATGTATTTTCCGTCCGTTTGGATGTGTCGCGGTTGTAATCATTATTAATTTTAACAAATATTTACTCGCGCATACTTTAGTTGTTTATTGCTTTCTTTTTTGTATGCGTTTCCTGCCTACTTAAGGGGTGTCCTCTAGCCCCCGTGCGGCAGAAGCCTGTTTGGTTACAAGGCTAGACCTCAACGGCAGGCGAAGGGAATTGGTTTTCCCCTAGCCAAGCGCCACGCAGACTAGATGGCAGCCAAGTCGACTTAAAACTACAAGCATTGGTTTGCTTGTGCGTAATTACTCTCGCATTGGTTTGCTTGAGGAACTCAAAGTATAAAAGCATTGGTATGTTTTTAGTTGCGTTGCTTACCATAAAGCTAAAGTGCACCTCTAGCACATGACAAAGCAATAACGCAGTAGCTTTTGAGTCTAAATTGTTGAGGTAAAATTGCTAAAATATTGGTTTATTTTACGCAGTACCTGCGTATGCGCGTCAGTTTTGGTTAACCATGTGCATAGGCATGCGGTCTACTATTTGTTTTGATTCGCGATATATAAACAATTAATACACAACGCATGCATAAAATAGTATCATATATACAAAATTAAGATATTACATATGACATCTGTTTCAAATTGCCTGCCTGAACATAGGACTTACGGCGCAAACGGTTACAAGCTAACACTAATAATCCTCCTTGAGGAACCCATCAACTGACATATTCGGGTCCGCAGCAAAAGCATTGATTAGGGGGATTGGGATGGCTGTGATGGCTTCTTCCGCCTCTATTAGCACCGCAGCCGTACCTTCCTTTAGCTTCTTTTGTACGATGTCAGGGTACGGCGGTGTCAGACCGCAAGCTTGGATCACCTCCAACACTGCCTTGTTGATTTCGCGGTCCTTCACCGCATCAACGTCGGCGTTAAACTTGTCGGATACGGGCCCGGAATCCATCACCTTCTGCGCAATGGTGGGAAGGGCGGTGCGAAGCTTTGTTAAGTCCGCCTCTGCCAGTTCGCGGCAAGTCAGCGCGTCATCCTTCTCCCTATTCACCCTTTCCAGCTCCACCCGCAGACGCTTAGTCTCCCCCTTAGCTTGGTCAACCGCACCAACCAGCTCGCGGTTTTTCTTCCTTTCCTCAATCAGGGCGGTTTTTGTTTCCGCCGCAGTCACCTCCGCCGCTTTGCGCGCCTCCTCTGCGGCATCCCTGTCTTTTTTAACCTGGTCGACACCCGCTTGCAGCAGTCCCAGCTCTGTTACTTTCTGCACGGCCACTTGATACAAGTTAGGGGAGCGGCGGGCTTGATCCGCAAACATGCCGAAAAAGACAAGGCCGTTTTGGATGAAGGCGTTGAGCGCCTGATTAAAGGGCAGTGCGGCTAGTTGGTTGCGGAACTCAGCCGGGAAGATTTGTTGGAGGAAGGCGGATTGCTCTGCGGCATTTTTCGCCGATGACTGGGTGAGCTGCGCCAGGTTCGCCAATCGGAAGCTACCGTGTGGCGGGGTTGGTGTAGACTCGGAGTCCAGGTGTATCGTCTTGTCCTTTGACTCGGCGGTAGCTTCAAGGTCCGGATTGACCCGCAGTGGAGGCTGATGAGTCTCCTCAATATGCTCTGCAAATCCGTAACTAGTTAGCACATGAGGTTAATCGTAAGATGTTGCGAACAAAAAGAGATGCTTACCGGTGATAGGAGGAGGGAGATCTGCGGATGCCGGATCGACGGGGACAAAGTTGTCATTGCGCATATCCTCCCTTTGTTTAGGAGTTCGCTTCTTCTTCTGCGTGGTTTGGGTGGCTTCGGTAGCCTTGCGTTTATTGTCCGAGGTGGCAGGTGCTTCCACCTAGTTCTCGCCTGTCTTCTCCTGCTCAAGCGGCTCGTTAACATTTTTCTTGCGGAAGGAGATAGCCGCAATCTCCTCTGCGGTAAGCACTTTCTTCATCTTCATTTCTGCAAGCGTATGCGCAATATTAAAACATGTATGTATACGCTAGTAGTTAAATATTCATATGCGTTTATACTATTCCTACCCTTGCCATTCGGCGCGATTATGGCTGGACGCATGTTCTCCCATGGCCAGTGCGCAGATATCCTTCCCAACTGCAGCATAATGTTCCCATAAGACCGGTGCACAAGCTGTGCGTTAGCGCACTCCGCTAACAGCTTCGTTTCCTCGTCATCCAGGACGGGGGTTTTGTTCACGTCCTTGGCCATGCTTTCGCACCAGATAAGCGTTTGCGGAAAGTTCGCCCCAACAACAGATTGGTCAATGAAAAAGAAAGTTTCTTTCTAGTGGCCCGCATTCGATTTTGGGGTTTTGGTGAAGTTTTGACGGGCGAAGAAGGTGAACCAGGATTTGTGATGGTTGGCTAAGCGGTATAAATGGCAGAACACCTTAACCAACGGCACCTTATTGAGTGCAACGCACCACATCTCAAACATTACAATCTTCCCTATCGCGTAAGGGTGTAATTGCCCTAACCCTACGCCAAAATGATCTAAAACCCCCAAAAAGAAGTCTGACGGGGGCACCCTAAAATTGCCATGCTTAAACGCATGCTCATATATAGCTACCTTGTTCTCCGGTGGTGAATGAGCAGGTTGATTAGACTGGGGAGGCACCGGATTATACTGTGCCAGCGGTGGGTATTGCTTAACTAAAGACTCAATATGCTTCTGCTCTATAATAGACACTACGCTATCTACATAGGTCTCGTTAGCCCTAGTCATTTTCTATAAAGTGATCGGAGAATAACTAACCTTTAGAAGTTGGCCGGAAAATTCGAGTTTTGATCGGAATTGAAAATGGCAGCGTATCAGGGAAGCTTGGTGCAGAAAAGTAGAAATGTGTGTGAAACGGGTCTATTTATAGTGCATATTGGAAGTCATGGGGTGGAATGGTGTGATCGTGGCTGTACACGTGTAACGCAATCAACGAGTGTCATTTTATGAACCCGCGTGAATGTCAGTTGGGCATGGTTAACTATGAGCGTGTGGCTGTCACGCGCCTGCCAACTGCCACTTTACGTCTTGTCAGCCGAATGGGTTTCTGCGACAGTGACAGGCATTTACGCGGAAAATTAGATGCTATCCGTTTTCTTGTTTTTTCTTTTTCGCTTAATAGTTTGATATCATATGGCTTGCGCCATATAACATCAAACTGGGGGGACATAATGATACCGCAACCCGCATGCGCATTCAATCCGTATGCGGACCCTTGATAGCATGCGAATGCGTATACCTTGTATGCGTTATGCGTCATGCGGTTATGTATCGAATGCCTTTGTTCCCGGTGCGGCAGTTACTTGGTCATCAAGTCAATATCTTTTCCATAATTATATCTGAGATTCGGGGGAGTAAGTTATGGACGAGATTATCATTATCTTCGATGATTCTAGAATTAGGGTTTGCCTATATATACAAACCCTTATTGTCGTTCTAAACACACAATCACATTACGTAACCATCATCTAATACACGTCTTACGTAACCAGCATCGTCTAGCATCTTCTCAAGGTCAACAGGTTAGTTTCTCGTTAATTAGCACCTACGGTCTTATTTGGGGCCTTCCGATCGACGATCGTTATCGAAGGTGGACTTAATCACTTGGCCACCCCGCCGACATCATCATGTCGGCCAGGGTTATTCACGGTAGCCAGACCGGAGAGCCTCGTTCTAAGATCCTTAAACCCCTCCCGTTATGCGTTGAACAGGCATATTGATCTTATGGAAAAAATATATGCATGATCATTAAAAAAATTGTCTTTTTACACCATTCGTTAGACCATCATTTTGGTCGACCACCATATACCTTGGTCGACCACCTCATTTTTCAAGGTAGTCGACCAAACTTCATTTAGTGTCTGGTCGACTACCATATAAACATGGTCGACTACCACCTCATTTAAATATGGTCGACCAACAAAACTAAAAATGAGACGGGCGACCAAATACTTGATCGACTATGGAGATGAGGTGATGATGTAGGTGTTATGAATATGGAGATGAGGTGATGATGTAGGTGTTATGAATATGGAGATGAGGTGATGATGTAACTATAGTTGCTTGGCACGTTGCTTGGTCAAAAGACACGTGGATGTTATGCAAAGTATTTGAGAAATTTAGGGTGGCAGAAGATATATGCCTTCATGTAAATCATTTAATCAATATTAATTTTGTTTTATAAAATGTATTGAAAATGGTGTACAGGTTAGTTTTCATCCAATTGAAATTGAGTTAAAAAATGATAGTGCTTTAAGCATTGAAAACACCAAACTTTTTGAAACATAGTTTAGTAGTCGACCAAACATGTGGTTGCCCGTTTTTTTTTTTTTTTTTGTATGGTGGTCGACCATGTTTAAATGAGGTGGTAGTCGACCATGTTTACATAGTAGTCGACCAAGAACTTAATGAAGTTTGGTCGACCACCTTGAAAAATGAGGTGGTCGACTAATGTGTATGGTGGTCGACCAAAATGATGGTCTACCGAATGGTATATATTAACAATTTTTTAGAAAAAAGTGTATATTGTTTGAATTTTTTTTTACAAAGTGTATTTCTGTCAATTTTCCTTTAAATATATACTTTACCATATTGACATGCGAGGGTAGATATAAGGTTGACATGAGTGGACTATTGATCACGAGGACATAGACAGCTGATAAAAATTTGTGAATAATAATAATCGCTTTCGCTTTCGCTATATATATTATAACAAAATTAATATTAAAAAAGCATTTTGATTAAGAGATAACATAGCATAATCTCCACTCTTGGATTAAAAAATAAACACGATAGGAACTCTTAGATCAAAATAAATAATATATTTGCAAATATATCATTCACACCATACGTTTTACGATTTTTAAAAAACAAGATAGATTAGATACACTCCATCCGTAATACATAAATGGAAAAAAAAAAAAAAAAAAAAAAAAAAAAAAGCATTTAATCTTTTTGCGCCGATAAGATAGAACAGATACTTTACCACTAAAATTGTATAGGATAATTAAATCGACAACGTTTGAGCGTATCAGTTTTAAATCGACAACGTTTGAGCGAGTAATTAGTGTAAATGGAAAGATGGCTGTTTATAATAGATAATTAAAGTCGTATTGTCAGTAACTGTAATGTGTATAATCCCTCAAAGATAGTTTAATATTCGAATTGATTTGTATATTGAAGCATGTACCATAATAGATCCAGGTAACTGGTTTTCTAAAGTAGGTAACCATGAGTGTATGGGGATGAGGGTTCACCAGGTTACCGTGTACGGTGTACCCGATGGTGATGGGAGTTCACCATTAAACTGACACTTACTACGGAGTAATTAAGTATATGGAGATACCGTTTAATTACTCGCGGAGAAACCCGATACTCGATAGTTAGTAAGTAAATGAAAACGCTTCAGATATAGGACCGGGTTTGGGACATGGTCCCGGGGTCGGGATTACCTATACCCGACCCAAACCAAACATGACATCCTATGAGTGAGGTTGTGTTTATCTCTCATGTAGTAATTAATATGGGTACTTAATCAGTTAATCAAAGCTCTTATTTAAATATGCATTATATTGATCAATGAGATGAGCTTGCAGCAAATACTATGGATACTATGACCTTGAATATAGATAACGGCATAATCACACATTGTGGAGCTATGAACACACAATTGAGTTTTAGAGCAACAAGGTGGACATGAAGATACAAGTGCAGTTATAGAGCGTATTAGTTGAGAAGTATGTGTAGTAGATACTGGATATTAAATGGAGTAGTTCTTTTGGTGTGATACATTTTAATTTGATTGCTATCTTTAGTTTATATGTGTGAACAAATTAAGATATCAAGTTTTAGGTTTTGTGAAGTCATTTTCCGTTCTGCTTAAGAGGGTGAGTGTGCATCTTATTCACAATCACAAATTAAAATTATATGGCGTACTTATTTGTAGAATGCGTAATCCATGTGGTGAGCATCCTTAGGCCATTTGCAATGGTTCCGCCACCCACCCCGCCAGCAACCGCCAGCGGGTCACCACCATCACCAGCAACCCGCCATCTCCCTCGCCAGTGACACCTGCAACAGAAGGATAACGCGTTTCAGTGGGCCCTACTTGTTTATTTTCTTTTATTTATCATTTTTTTATTTATCTAATATTCTTACTCCTCTAATTTCTCTGGTTTTCAAATATATAATGAAATTGTAAATCAATAAGCTTACCCATTGTTAATTCTTGAGATTTTGTCGCTGGTTCTGTATTTTTTTTTTCGTAATTTTTTCTGAAGCAGAAGAAGATTAATGGCGGCCGCTATTTTTCTTTGGAGAAGAAGGTTTTTCATGGACCAATTTTATGTATTTGTATTTATGTAGGCCCAATTTCATGTATTTATATTACTCCGTAAATGTAATGGGCCAATTTTATGGACCAATTTTAATTCATTGTATTGTTATAATGAAATTTTACTTTAAAATTATAAATGTTTTGTATATATATAGTTACTGTATTAATTAATTAAAATTGTATTTAAATAATAATTTTAAATTGGTTAAAGTTTGAAATGGAGTGTATGATAGTAAGTGTTTAGTGAAAGGAATGTTAAAGGGTTTGTGCTGATGTGACGCTGATGTGGCAGTGAAAATGTTAGTGAAAGGACTGAACGATTGCAAGTGGCCTTACTTTAATTCGCGATCTACCTCCACCTCATCTCTATAATCGCTACATCGATATTTACCGTGAGATTAATGAAACTATTCAAAGTTTCAAACTACAAATGATGAACGATGAATACTTACTAAAGTAATTACTTAAATGGATAAATTCTAGGTATTGACATCAGGCCGGGTTTGAGTCGGGTTTAGGTAATCTCAGACCCAAACCCGATTAAAAAAGCCCGTCCCAAACCCGGACCCGAACCCGTCGGGTCCACATTTAGTTACTAACTAGCGGGTAAACTAGTTTTTCTACAGGTATTCGGGTCCCCATTTAGTGACGAATTATTGAGTAAATGGGTTATCTCACGGATATTTCATTATTTGTTTATATAATGACGTTTTAATTTTTCATTCATATTTTAATTCTTTCGTTTTTGTAGAATCTCTATAATAAATTTGCTTAATCTTTGATCATTTACCTGCAAGCCAATATAAATTAATTATAACTAGCTGTCAAATGATATTATTATATCGTTCAATTTATTTAAGTCGATATAACTAATATTATTGTCATAAATAATCCCCGCGAATTCGCAGGTATTAAACTAGTAACTAGAATTAAAATAGATGAGTAAAGTGTTTGATTTTAAATTTCCTCATGTATACAGATTTTTGTATAGACCTTTTTGTTTTATTGTTATACTAGTTTTATGAATCCGTAAAAAATATTAAATAATCAAGTTATACGAACAACGATACATGAGTTCCTAAAAATATAAGAGGTTAGTTCATTTGTGAAACAAATATATTACAGAAGTTATTACAATTTATACGAATGCGTAAAAAATAGTGCTTTTTTTTTCTCTCAAAAATCGGTACAAAGTCGTAGATATACATAGAGGCGAAGCCAGAATTTGAGGATAAGGGAGGCAACCGATAATTGAATGTCAATAACAAAACTTTCATATACACATCGTAATTGTTTATTATTACAAAATAATGAAAACGAATTCATTTTATATATACATACGAGTTATAGCAATACTTCACAATATGTTTTACCAAAGCTAATATTCAAGAAAATAGATTAGTTCTGCCACATCGATTTGTAGTCTCACTAATTAAACAATTCACTAAGTAAATGTGTTAGAGTGTTGAAAAGTGCGTACCATTATTCTCAATGATTATAGTTGTGGGTTACATACATATAAATAGGATTGAGCAAGTACTAAACCCTAGTGGACTAGATAAGCTAACGGGCCCTTATAGAACATGGGCTAAATAATCCAATATATAATGCATAAACAATATCCATCTAACATCCCCCCGCAGTTGTAGCGGTAGCTGGGGGAACGCTTAAACTGGATCGAAACTCATCAAAAAGTGCAGTAGGTAGGCCTTTGGTGAAGATGTCGAAGATGTCTGCAAACTGATATCGAGAAGGAATATGAAGGACCCGAACATGACCCTTAAGAACAAGATCACGGACAAAATGGATGTCAATCTTAATGTGTTTGGTGCGCTGATGTTGCACCGGGTTGCTAGACATGTAAACAGCACTAACGTTGTCAAAGCAGGCAATGGAGCTCACGTAGAAGATTACGAATCCAACATGTGTCTGCAACGGCGTTCGCGACGCCGCGGTATTCAGCCTCGACACTGGAGCGTGACGGAGTCTGTTTCCGTTTAGAGGACCAAGATAGTAGATTATTACCCAAAAATACACAGTATCCAGATGTAGAGCGACGAGTAGAGGGACAACCAGCCCAATCAGCGTCAGAATAAGCAACCAATGAGCAAGTGCTAGATGAATAAAGCTGTAGACCAAGATCCAGAGTGCCCTGGACATAGCGAATGATCCTTCGGAGAGCAGCCATATGAGGCTCTCGAGGATCGTGCATATATAAACATATCTGCTGGACAACATAAGAGATGTCAGGCCTGGTAAAAGTGAGATACTGAAGAGCACCGGCAAGGCTACGATATAAAGTCGCATCCTTAACTGAGGGACCGGCAGTGGTCAGTTTGGTGCTAAAATCGATCGGTGTGCGACCAGAATTACAACTAACCATGTCTGCTCGTTCAATAATCTCAGATGCATACTTCTTCTGAGAGAGAAACATACCAGAATGAGTACGAGTGACATAAATGCCAAGAAAATAATTTAACGGTCCAAGATCAGTCATGGAGAACTCCTGATGTAAAGAGGTGATAACCCGATGAAGAAAGGCTGTAGACGAGGCAGTCAAGATGACGTCATCCACATATAATAATAAATAGGCTGTGTCTGCGCCGTGCTTGTAGATGAACAAAGAGGTGTCACATCTACTATGTTGGAATCCAACACGCTGAGCATACCCAGCAAATCGTTGAAACCAAGCTCGAGGAGCTTGTTTCAATCCGTATAAAGATTTCTGCAGAAGGCATACATGATCAGGACGACTAGGGTCTCGAAAATCTGGGGGCTGATGCATATAGATGGTCTCAGAGAGAGTACCGTGGAGAAATGCATTCTTGACATCTAGCTGATGAATGGGCCAGTGTCGAGATGCAGCAAGACTAAGTACAATCCTAATAGTGGAAAGTCTCATCACAATCAATACCAATCTGCTGGCTTCGACCGTTAGCGACAAGACGAGCCTTATACCTGCTCAGTGTACCGTCTGCATTAAACTTCTTCTTAAACAACCACATGGAGTGAACTATGTTCGTGTTCGTGGGGCGAGGCACAAGAGTCCAAGTACCATTTTTAATTAAAGCATTATATTCCTCAGTCATAGCGTTATGCCAGTTAGGGTCATTAAAGGCGTTGGAATATGTTTTTGGTGTAGAAGGTGTGGAAACGTGGAGATTAAGACGTTGAACATGTTTGGTGGTGCCAAGGCGGTGTCGAGTAACCATAGGGTGAGTAGAGGTCGTGTTTTGAGGTGGTGGGGGTGGTGAGGGTACGGGAGCGGGAGGAGAAGGAGGAGTAGGAGTGTCAGGTGAGGGTGGAGCGGCGATAGGAGGTGAAGATATGTCAGGTGATCATATACATACATATGTATATGTATATTTTTAATGCGAAAAGCTACTTAAGGACAAAGACGCGAAACTGATGAACCGCGGTAAATGCTAATGAATGCGGTGAGATTGCGCGGAATATTAAAGAGTGCGTAGGATTCTCGCAGTACTTGTGTGGAATGCCTAAGTGCCCGCGCATCTTACTTCCGCGCAGATCTCAAGCCTATAAATAGGGAGCTTGGCCTCTCATTTTAGGTTGTTGATTCTGGAAGGATTGCCCTAGTCATATTGATCTCTGTCGTGAGTTTGCCCGAGACTTGATCTTTGTTGGTTAAGGTAATTTACGAAGGCCGGGACATGGTTGTTGATCGTTTAGCACTTAACGAAATATGACAATAAGGTCCCAAAATCCTAATCGACATCCTTATACCCCCTCATTGAACTCAATCCTTGATTAGCCTTTATTGGATAATCTAGGATTGATCAATTGGCGTCATCAGTGGGACACGGATAGAATTGAAATGAGAAATTCACGTTCGTTTTAATCGAGCTGTTAAACTCATTTCCTAATTCTAATCGTGTTAATTTTCTTTATTATGTCGCGGGAATGTGTTTTCGATTCTAAAAGCGTAAAAACTTGAAGGTACTCTTGATTAAATATGACTACGGGTAACAAAAAGAAGAATACAAGCACTATAGGTGCATTTGACCCAAAAAATGCTTCGAATTTCGACTTTCAAGCAAGTCCTGAAGTTAGCCAACAAACTAAAGAGTTACTTGTAAAGGCATCTGCGAATGCCAGAGTAACTGAAGAAACGTAATCAAGTGTTATGGTAGAAAAAATGAACGCGGCAAAGCGAAATTTTCAGCAAGCACGTGAAGAGCAAAAGGCAGAGGAAATGAGGTTAAAATCAGACTCTGCAAATGTGCAGGCAAATGCGGACAAAAGTTTAGTTAATGAGAGCAATGCGCTTAATACCACTGAAAGTGCAGTAAAGGAAATGCCCAAAAAGACCGCGAAAAAAGTGCTTACGCCCTTAGAGGCAAAAGAATTGTTGCGGGAAGGAGGTTTTGACCTACGTATCCCAAACAACTATGAATGGCCGCTCAATGATATATCACCAAATACGCAAAGGTTAATAATAAATCATGATACAAGTGCGCGAAATGAAAGTCAAAATCAAAACGCTTTTGGTTCGCCAGTATTAATTTTGAAGAAAGCAAAGCGCACTAATACTTTGTTGCAAAATTCTGATAATTCTGATACTTCTGAAAAATCTGAAAGTGATCACGAGGTGGTTGAAATTTCCAAATTAAAACGCAAAAGGCCTCCCACGCCTTTTCCGCGTAATTATGAAGAAGGAGAAACATCTCAAGCCATTAAAATGAAGAATGCGCAGACATTTTTGGCGGATATGTTCAAAAAGTTGGTACCAAAAGACATGCATCACAAGTTTGAACATCTAAATGTCATTCAGCAAATGATTGAAAAGTGTTGCGCGGAGAATAAGGATGCGCGGCCGAAGAAAGCAGCTGAAATAACATCCGCAATAGACAAGTTTGTGGCACACATATCTGATTACCCGATTACTACACCACCCATTGTGCCTGCAACTCTAGGTGTATATTCAGGGTTAACAGATCCACTTGATTTTCTACAGAGATTTGAAGGAGTTGTGAGCACGTATAATTGGGACGAGCCGGTTGCGTGCCGCATATTTCCAATGGTGCTACAAGGCTTAGCGCGTGAATGGTTTCATAATCTAAGCGCAAGATGTAGTGACCCGAACTTTTCCATGTTTATATATATTCATTGAGATTGATATTTACATGATTAAATGTTTCCAACATGTTAAGCAATCAAACTTGTTAAGACTTGATTAATTGAAATATGTTTCATATAGACAATTGACCACCCAAGTTGACCGGCGATTCACGAACGTTAAAACTTGTAAAAACGACATGACGATATATATATATGGATATACATATGGTTAACATGAGATTATGATAAGTAAGTATCTCCATAAGTATATTAACAATGAGTTATATACATATAAACAAGACTACTAACTTAAGGATTTCGAAACGAGACATATATGTAACGATTATCGTTGTAACGACATTTAAATGTATATATATCATATTAAGATATATTAATATATCATAATATCATGATAATATAATAATTTAACATCTCATTAGATATAATAAACAATGGGTTAACAACATTAATTGAGATCGTTAACTTAAAGGTTTCAAAACAACACTTACATGTAACGAGTAACGATGACTTAACGACTCAGTTAAAATGTATATACATGTAGTGTATTTAGATGTATTAAAATACTTTTGGAAGACTTCAAGACATATATCAAAACACTCATACTTAACGAAAATGGTTACAGTTACTTTCCCATTCTTTTCGTTCATCAAGAATTCTAGTCGTATTCTTACCCGTATTATACACAGCTTCAAAACGTACTTACTATGGGTATATACCAATAGGAACTAGCATGGAATTCCACTCTTGATTATGTCATGTATGACTAATCAATTTTAACTTCTACCATGAGCTAGTCAACTAACTAGAACTCCTTTTAACCCCACTCACCACTCACCAATTACCACTCATCATTCACTCCATTTCACTTCCAATTCTCTTTCTAATTCTCTCTCAACACACACACACTATTATGAACGTATTTTTCCAGTAGTTAATCATCATCTTCATCAAAAATCACTTCAAGAATCAAGCTATAATCATCATAGGAAGAACACTTCAAGAACACTTCAAAAATCCCTTCAAGTTTACTAATTTACTTCCAAGCTTTCTAATCCATTCCAAGTAATCATCTAAGATCAAGAAACCTTTGTTATATACAGTAGGTTATCTTTCTTATTCAAGGTAATATTCATATTCAAACTTTGATTCAATTTCTATAACTATAAACTATCTTAATTCGAGTAAAAATCTTACTTGAACTTGTTTTTGGTCATGATCCTACTTCAAGAACTTTCAAGCCATCCAAGATCCTTTGAAGCTAGATCATTTCTTGTCACTTCCAGTAGTTTTACCTACTAAACTTGAGGTAGTAATGATGTTCATAACATCATTCGATTCATATATATAAAACTATCTTATTCGAAGGTTTAAACTCGTAATCACTAGAACATAGTTTAGTTAATTCTAAACTTGTTCGCAAACAAAAGTTAATCCTTCTAACTTGACTTTTAAAATTAACTAAACACATGTTCTATATCTATATGATATGCTAACTTAATGATTTAAAACCTGGAAACACGAAAAACACCGTAAAACCGGATTTACGCCGTCGTAGTAACACCGCGGGCTGTTTTGGGTTAGTTAATTAAAAACTATGATAAACTTTGATTTAAAAGTTGTTATTATGAGAAAATGATTTTTATTATGAACATGAAACTATATCCAAAAATTATGGTTAAACTCAAAGTGAAAGTATGTTTTCTAAAATGGTCATCTAGACGTCGTTCTTTCGACTGAAATGACTACCTTTACAAAAACGACTTGTAACTTATTTTTCCGACTATAAACCTATACTTTTTCTGTTTAGATTCATAAAATAGAGTTCAATATGAAACCATAGCAATTTGATTCACTCAAAACGGATTTAAAATGAAGAAGTTATGGGTAAAACAAGATTGGATAATTTTTCTCATTTTAGCTACGTGAAAATTGGTAACAAATCTATTCCAACCATAACTTAATCAACTTGTATTGTATATTATGTAATCTTGAGATACCATAGACACGTATACAATGTTTCGACCTATCATGTCGACACATCTATATATATTTTGGAACAACCATAGACACTCTATATGTGAATGTTGGAGTTAGCTATACAGGGTTGAGGTTGATTCCAAAATATATATAGTTTGAGTTGTGATCAATACTGAGATACGTATACACTGGGTCGTGGATTGATTCAAGATAATATTTATCGATTTATTTCTGTACATCTAACTGTGGACAACTAGTTGTAGGTTACTAACGAGGACAGCTGACTTAATAAACTTAAAACATCAAAATATATTAAAAGTGTTGTAAATATATTTTGAACATACTTTAATATATATGTATATATTGTTATAGGTTCGTGAATCAACAGTGGCCAAGTCTTATTTCTCGACGAAGTAAAAAAAACTGTGAAAGTGAGTTATAGTCCCACTTTTAAAATCTAATATTTTTGGGATGAGAATACATGCAGGTTTTATAAATGATTTACAAAATAGACACAAGTACGTGAAACTACATTCTATGGTTGAATTATCGAAATCGAATATGCCCCTTTTTATTAAGTCTGGTAATCTAAGAATTAGGGAACAGACACCCTAATTGACGCGAATCCTAAAGATAGATCTATTGGGCCTAACAAACCCCATCCAAAGTACCGGATGCTTTAGTACTTCGAAATATCATATCCGAAGGGTGTCCCGGAATGATGGAGATATTCTTATATATGCATCTTGTTAATGTCGGTTACCAGGTGTTCACCATATGAATGATTTTTATCTCTATGTATGGGATGTGTATTGAAATATGAAATCTTGTGGTCTATTGTTACGATTTGATATATATATATGTTAAACCTATAACTCACCAACATTTTTGTTGACGTTTAAAGCATGTTTATTCTCAGGTGAATATTAAGAGCTTCTGCTGTTGCATACTAAAATAAGGACAAGATTTGGAGTCCATGTTTGTATGATATTGTGTAAAAACTGCATTCAAGAAACTGATTTCGATGTAACATATTTGTATTGTAAACCATTATGTAATGGTCGTGTGTAAACAGGATATTTTAGATTATCATTATTTGATAATCTACGTAAAGCTTTATAAACCTTTATTTATGAAATAAAGGTTATGGTTTGTTTTAAAAATGAATGCAGTCTTTGAAAAACGTCTCATATAGAGGTCAAAACCTCGCAACGAAATCAATTAATATGGAACGTTTTTAATCAATAAGAACGGGACATTTCAGTTGGTATCCGAGCGTTGGTCTTAGAGAACCAGAATTTTGCATTAGTGTGTCTTATCGAGTTTGTTAGGATGCATTAGTGAGTCTGGACTTCGACCGTGTTTACTTGAAAAATGATTGCTTAACAAATTTTGTTGGAAACTATATATTTTTAACATGTGAATATTATGTGATATATTAATCTCTTAACGCGTTTGATATTATGTGATAGATGTCTACCTCTAGAACAAGTCCCATTGACTCACCTAATAATAATGAAGAGTCAAATGTAAATTGGAATGATTCGTGGACTGATTCACAAGTTCCCGAAGAGGAACCGGAAGAAGAGTCGGAACCGGAAGAAGAATCGAAGCCGGAAGAAGAATCGGAACCGGATGAAGAAATAGAACCGGTGGGGGAAATAATAAAACGGTTAAGTAAAAGAAAATCCTCAACCAACCGACCAAGGTTAATTATGGTCAATGGTGTTTCCGCCAAGGAAGCAAAATATTGGGAGGATTACCAATTCTCCGATGAATCGGATTCTGACGAGAATTCCGATGATGTTATAGAAATTACCCCAACTGAATTTAAAAAGGCAAAAGAAAATAATAAGGGAAAGGGCATAAAAATAGAGAAATCTAATTCCAACCCCGATGAACTTTATATGTATCGTCAACCCCCGAAGTCCTTAAGTTGTAACAATGACCCGGGAACCTCTAAACCACCAGGTTTTTCTAAACCAATGTGGATAACGACGGCTCGTATTAGGGAAACATCATATATCCCTAGAAACTTGGCAAAACGAACCAAAACCGAAGAAGAAGAAACAAGCGAGTCGGAATAAGATAGTTGTATTCATGTGGTGTAATATAAGTAATATAGTGTGCTTATGCTTTATGATATATGTAAAAATTGCTTGTATTAATAAGTATTTTTTTTATGAATCTAACTCTTGTCTATTTTACAGTATAAAAACACAAAATGGATAGACAACCCAATATTTTAAGAGACCTACCCGGAGACATGATTGATGAAATCTTGTCTAGAGTCGGTCAGAATTCTTCGGCACAACTATTTAAGGCGAGATCAGTTTGTAAGACATTCGAAGAACGTTCCAAGAATGCCTTGGTTTATAAAAGGCTTTCGTTCGAAAGATGGGGGATATCACATTGGGAAATCCATAAGTTACGATGTGTTTACTTTGACGCATATATTGCGGGGAACCCAAATGCTATTTTACGCAATGGGTTAAGAAATTATTTTGACTCAATATATCCGAATATTGGACTTCGTGATTTAGAAAAAGCGGCTAACATGCAACATAAAGAAGCATGTTATGCTTACGGATTAGTAATGTTCGCTTCTCACCAAAGTGAGAACAAGAACATCGGGCTACAACTATTAAACAAAACGTTCCCACAAGTGACGGAGTCGGTAATTGGGGAAAGAAATGAGGTTTTTAGATTGTTACGGGACTGTTGGACATTACGTAACCCTCGTCCCTTTGACGACGTTACAACACGCTGTCTTATCAACGGCCATAACGGTTATGTTCCACAAGACCAAGGATGGGAAGTAATCCTAGTAAAACCAGAATGCATGACTTGTTTCTGGACGTATGAATTACGTGTCTTTATTGCCTTTGCTGAACGACTTGTGTACTAGCTAGAATTATCTTCACAACCATCTTGTATCAAATTTATTGTGTGCTATATTTCATGCTATATGTAAAATAAGCGGTATTGTAAGTTTGTAAAATATTGTGTCAAAGTTTGAACGCGAAATATTATTATAATCAGTTTTTCATATAGAATTGTAGTAGTTGAATTGTATATTAGCTACTAAGTATGAACTTAACGGGTAGGTACTACCCGAATTTAAACTTATAAAACGATAATATGAAGAAAAAGCTTTTATAAATGAGTTCATATTATGCTACGAAATACTATTAACTACTCTTAATATTCTATATGATTAACTTGTTCCATTTGACTATTTTGAAGGAAATGGCACCGACTACTCGACACACCGTGAATATGAATGAAGAGGAATTCCGTACTTTTCTAGCTTCAAACATAGCCGCAGTACAGGCTGCGCTACATACCAACAATAACCTTGGATCTAGCAGTACAGGAAATCGTGTAGGATGCACCTACAAAGAATTCACTGCCTGCAAACCTTTGGAATTTGATGGAACCGAAGGACCGATCGGATTGAAACGGTGGACCGAGAAGGTCGAATCGGTATTTGCCATAAGTAAGTGTACTGAAGAGGACAAAGTGAAGTACGCTACGCATACCTTCACAGGTTCTGTGTTAACATGGTGGAATACCTATCTAGAGCAAGTAGGACAAGATGATACGTACGCACTACCGTGGTCAGCATTCAAGCACTTGATGAACGAGAAGTACCGTCCCAGAACCGAGGTGTGACAACCCGGAAATTTCCAACCAAATTTAAACTTTAATCTTTATATTATTCCGACACGATAAGCAAAGTTTGTTAAGTTAAATCTCAAGAATTTTAAATTGTGTTCATACATTCATTATAACCTCGACCAAATATCGACGATTCACGAACCGTTATATATAAATAAATATGTATATATATATGTATATATATATTATAACTTGAGAATATTAATAAAGTATTAAACGTATAATACTTTACATGAACGTATTTGTTTCAATATGTTTATCGATAGAATTAGAAGATAATATCAAATGATTGATTTATCAAATACATTATGATATGATTACGGGTCTATGTTATGAGGTTCACTGTGATTTAAGAAATCTATTCTTTTTGACAACATTCGGAAAATGGTAAAGTGATTTATAAGTAAGAACGTGAAGTGTAAATAACTTAGATGTTGGATATCGACAAGTTAAGTAACTCGACATTTTTCATTAAGATGATTTCATACATTTAATTAACCTTTGAACTTTATCCAATGCTTCACCAACAAACTGTAATTTAAAAACTTGAAACCTATTATGAATATATATGATTCTACTTTTCTAAAACATTTTATGATATAACGATTTCCATTATTTTAACCTTTAAACAAAATGATTCTTAAAAATATATTTGGTTTTGGAAAACAAAATTATTATATTTATTTGATTTAGTTTCAAACGTACAAAAACGTTTTCAGTTTAAAAAGAACTTTATTATTAAAACGTATATAACTTTTATAAATATCTAGAACCACTTTTGACAACTCATTACTTAACCAGTATGATAAAGATAACGATATTTATATTTTATTTTATTAAATATATATAAAGATTTAAATTAATATTATATATATTTATACGCGTATTATACGTACATAGTTTTATACTTTTACTATACTTAAACTTTACCTTTACTTTATTTTTACTTTACTTTAACTTTAATAATTCACTTTAATAATTCATACTTTAATAATTCACTTTAATAATTCATACTTTAATAATTCACTTTAATAATTCATACTTTAATAATTCACTTTAATAATTCATACTTTAATAATTCACTTTAATAATTCATACTTTAATAATTCACTTTAATAATTCAAAAATCTATTATAAATAGAATTCAATAGGTTTCATTATTTCATAGAAATTTGAAAATATTTTTCTCTAAACTCTCTCAATCGATTTACATATATATATTTACTCCGTATTATTTCAAGATATTATTAGTATACATAAAATATTACGTCAGAGTGCTGTCCGAGTGATTTCGAAATTGTTTTTCGAGTGGGATTGGATTAAGGAAATTATGGGTTATAGCTATGGAGGTGACTAGATATGGTTCATGGGTATGCTCATGAGGTCAATATAGTGTTTATCATCTTCGTTGCGTCTACGTACCTTTCCTGCAATATTGAATCTCAATATTGATAAGTGAGTACTCATAATTTAACTTTTACATACTAATAGTGTATCCCTGACTAGTGCTCGAGTATTTAGGATTATGCATGCTTGTACTTTTGATATTGCCATTTGACAGGTTAGGTTGAATGTTGAATTAGTTACACTTGCGGTTGAGATAAGGTATAAGATATGCATGTCCTTGGAAAGCTAGCGAAAAATTAAGAACTTTTCCTTTAGATATCGAATGGTTTCGATGAACGGATTAGAAGTTATAATCAATTGAATTTTCGATATTTTTATTAAAAATGATTATTATTATCGTCGTTTTTATCGTCGTTCTAGTTTTATCTTATTATTATCATTATTATTATCTTTATCAATAAAAGGGATTTATCATTAAAAATTGTTATTTTTTTATTATTACTATCGTTAAAGTTATAATTAGTATTATTATTATTATCCAATTATTATTATTATTATTATTATTATTATTATTGGTATTATTATTATTATTATCATTATTAATATATATATCATTATTTAAAAATGGTTATTGTTATTGTTATTATTATTATTACTATATTATCATTAAGATAATTATTAGTATTATCGTTAATAATGTTATAGTAACTATCATTATTAATATTAGTGTAATTAAAACAAATATTTGTAACACCTAATTATTTTGATTACTATTATTATCATTATTATGAACACGATATAAAAGACGATTAAAAGCTATTAAACGAAACGATTAAGAAATAATGGGTAAGAGTATCATGATGAAATTAAAATATTATAAGATATTGATTTAGATAAAATTATCGTTCTTATTATTTTTATCTTTACTATTATTATTAAAAGTATCGTTAGTATTAAAACTATCATTTTAATAAAAATTATCATTTTAATAGAAATGTCATTGTTACTATAAAATATTATTATTATTATTATTATTTTAAATAGAATTATTATTTTAAATAGAATATTAAAAATTATCGTAAATATTAAAGTTATCATAATTAGAATTATCGTTTTATCATAACGTCATCTTAGTAATTATAAATATTGATATTTTTATAATAATAATTATTATTACAAAATAATACAACTTTTACTTACTATCATTATAGATATTATTTTATAAAATAAATATGTGATACAAACATATTTTACTACGTGTAATAACTTACTTTAATAATACCTATCATATTATCTTTATAATATTAAATGAACCCTATAAATTTTATTACTTAACATTTATAAAAGTATATTTTATTATATAAATATAATATAAAATTTTATTTATTAATAAATAAATTATATTATTTACTCTAATAAATCTTTTAAAAATATTTAAAAATATAAAACGACGATATTTAAACTATATATTAATCATGTATAGATTTTTGGAAATTATTTTGAGTCAAATTTACTTTTTTTTTGACTTTTGCATATTAGTCTCGAGCATTAGGATTGTGGTACACTATGACTTGACCTAATTTGTTAGACAAATATTGACCAACACATAAATATATATAATTAATTTAGGTTCGTGAATCCGAGGCCAACCTTGCACTTGTTCAATGATGTTATATGTATTTTTACTACGAAATACAGTATGGTGAGTTTCATTTGCCTTTTTTACCCCTTTATATTTTTGGGCTGAGAATACATGCGCAACTTTTATAAATGTTTTACGAAATAGACACAAGTAATTGAAACTACATTATATGGTTGAATTATCAAAATCGAATATGCCCCTTTTTATTAAGTCTGGTAATCTAAGAATTAGGGAACAGACACCCTAATTGACGCGAATCCTAAAGATAGATCTATTGGGCCTAACAAACCCCATCCAAAGTACCGGATGCTTTAGTACTTCGAAATTTATATCATGTCCGAAGGAGGATCCCGGAATGATAGGGGATATTCTTATATGTATCTAGTTAATGTCGGTTACCAGGTGTTCACCATATGAATGATTATTTTTGTCTCTATGCATGGGACGTATATTTATGAGAACTGGAAATGAAATTCTTGTGGTCTATTAAAATGATGGAAATAAATGATTATGATAAACTAATGAACTCACCAACCTTTTGGTTGACACTTTAAAGCATGTTTATTCTTAGGTGTTAAAGAAATCTTCCGCTGTGCATTTGCTCATTTTAAAGATATTACTTGGAGTCTTTCATAGCATATTTCGAAGAACGTTGCATTCGAGTCATTGAGTTCATCAAAGATTATTATTAAATCAATTTATAGTTGGATAGTGGATATTATGAAATGGTATGCATGCCTGTCAATTTTCGATGTAAAGAAAGATTGTCTTTTAAAAACGAATGCAATGTCTGTAAAATGTATCATATAGAGGTCAAAGACCTCGCAATGTAATCAACTATTGTGAATCGTTTATAATGTATATGAACGGGTCCTTTCAGTTGGTATCAGAGCGGTGGTCTTAGCGAACCAGGTCTGCATTAGTGTGTCTAACTGATAAGTCGTTAGGATGCATTAGTGAGTCTGGACTTCGACCGTGTCTGCATATCAAAAGTTTTGCTTATCATTTCTAGTCGGAAATCATCTGCTTATCATCCATAGAAAATTACCTGCTTATCATTATTATTCTAGACACGTCTTGCTACATTAATTGCATGAGTAGTGTATAGACAAAATTCATATCTTAGCGTATCTGCTAAATCATATCTTATCGTATCTGTTACTTTAAACTTTCCCTGACATATCCCGCAAATTCCTTCGTAATCTATGAAATCTTTTGATCTCTATATATAGATATCCTATGTAAATAGAATACCACCCGATAGCCGAAAAATCATTTTATATCGAAAATCCTTTATCCAATCGTACGAAATGGAATTTGTCATCAGTTCAAGTCACTCGGATTCCGAAATGGAATCTCACTCAAGCTCCGAAAGCAGTGTGACCGGAATGGATCAACCAATCAGTCATCACCTATTCTGGATGAATTGGAAATGGGTTCGTAGCCTCCTCAATCATTGGAAACAAGAAGAAGGCGATCCTTTCCATCCACCACATTGCCCTCTTGGCGAAGAACCTGAAGCACTTACCGGCGAACCTGTTCGAGACACCATTTTCTCTCTCATTTTCAGGGTATCTCGTCACGATTATATACTACATCAAATTCTAGATTTTATTTATCCGCTCGTTCCGACCGACAATCATCCTGGAATAATAGAAGAAGTCAACGAACTTCGCACTCGGGTAGTGGCTTTGGAGAATATGGTGCAGAGATTACAAACACCAGCAGCAGCACCAGCAGCATAACCAGTACCACCATCATCAACGCCAACAGTACCATTACCACCTCCAACCACAACCGCGTTTGTAAACCTCAACTTCACAATCTATCCCACTAGCATCAACGTCATACGCACCATAGATACCAAGGAGTACCAACAATAATAACTGACGAAGTATTAATTCATAACTTCATTGGAGAAACATTCCGCGGCGATTATATAATCTCTAAAGTCTTAGAGATTATCTAATCTATCCCTAACCATAAATCAGTTAAGCGAACCAAAATGATAGAAGGAAGAGTAGAAACCCTGACAAAAATGGTGTGTGATTAACAAGTTAAACTTGTTTTACCAACAACATCAACAGTACCGTCAACATCACCAGCATCGTCAGTACAGTCAACATCAGAATCAACAACACCTATAATATCACAAACTCCGTCAGTTCAAGAATCACTGTGGACATCATTACGAATCAATAACGTATATATTGTATCAACAAGTTATGAAGAATTAACTCATTCCCTCTGAAGAAATTATATATATTTTATATACATATATATATATTTTGAAATAAAAAATAAATCTTTCCGTGCTAAGCTATTGTGTGTGAATCTTAACTACTCGGTTAATTCATATTACAAATATGCAATAATGTACGTCCCTCGCCCGCGACTTAACCATCGTTAACTACAATCTCTGTCTCAATTCAACAAATTCCAATTCCTAATAAATCAAGTATATATTTGATTTTACACTTCATCATTGATGTAACCGAAACTTTTCAGATAACATCATTCGTACTTTGCGAAGTTCACGAGAATTTAACGAAAACCAACATCACATCTCAACAAATAACGAAGTATTGATTTATAATTTCAATATTATTGAAGAAATACTTATGTAACCTCTAAAGCCTTCAAGGAATTATCCAATTCTAGTTCCAACCGTAAATCGAATGAGTTTAATTTAGTATTAACTCATTAAAATCTATGTTACATCTGAGGAGAATATATACATATATATTTTCATAAAGACTGTAATAAAATTCTTATGTACAAAGTATTAATTGTGAAATTTTTTTTAACGGGTAGGTAATACCCGAGAGATATATATAAATTCACAATTAATATGTTACATTCTTCAAATCAGATTAAGCAAATTATCAATTATACTTCGTACTTTCACAATAATATACATTCTTTCATAGAAATCAAAACAACCATACTCATTCAAACCCAATTACATATTCTGATTTTAAAATCTCAGAATTCAATTCGAGATATAACTGGTACCATCACTTTTAGATTCCTACATCTTTTAAAGCTATACTTTGACTTCAAAAGTGTGTTAGAACATCAAATGTATACAAACAATTACAATCTGTGTTCAAACCCTTCAAAAATCTCTGAAGACACTTCAAATAATGAGCAATCGAGATGATGATCCAACCACATATTACCCACAGTTATGTACTTAAAAAGCTCTCGAAACCAAAGTCATAATTCAACACATATCTGTGTCAGATCTTTTGGCATTTATTAGCAAAAATAACCTTGCAATTCCTTTGCAAAGTAGCAAATTATATCACAGCTCCAGCAAGACAACTTCAATTTTTTCATTCGGAGTAGCCTTACCATAATTTTGATATATGTGATTACCCTTTTGTTACCGGAGAACCTTTCCACCACATACGCAATAAACTTACCAACAACTTCACTGATCTTGGGCATTCCGAAGAATCTTTATGTTTATCGAAACCTCATCATTTACTCATCTGCCTCTTGTAACGAGAATTGCCATACGAATCATTGGGAATTAATAATTAGTATTTTGAAATCTCACAGCATGTTGACGCCAACAGTTATACATAACGTCTATTTCCAAGGCTTACAAACTTCGAATGTGAAGTTTCTGAAAAACACTCTGAACCGCGAACTAGTTCTCGAAATGATGATGAAGCAACAAAAACTGTAAATGACCTTAGCAGTAAAAAGTTTGATGATAAAGATTAGTGTATTAACAAAGCTCAGAAATAGAGAAGTTTTGGAACTGGAAAACGGATTGAGCAAAGTATGAAGGAGGCTGTGGACAAATCACAAAGACTGAACCTGCCTTCAAAGAATCCAAATGATTCAGTGTCTGCTGAATTCATTAACGAATACCTTGCTCCTCACACTAAACCCTTACAGACAATATTCTTCATCATCCTCTGATATTAGAAATTCTAAGATATCATCGTATCTTTCATTATAAATATCCTTCATATTTCTGAAGATATTTCCATAACTATTCTTATCTGGAATCATTTATCTCTTTGCGCTATCTGTATTACATCAAAAAGGAAACTGTTTAGTTCCTATACTCTGTAAACCTTTGAGTTTAAAATATGAATATTTTTGAAGTAGTGTTGGAAACTGAAGCATGAATTAGTATAATATAATGACACTTAATCAACGTGATTATATTACAGTAATTCATGCTGAGTTTTTAAATAGAACGTGATGATTCACAGATCATAACATCATCATGTGCCATGTTATACGACTCTTGTATTCTATTTAACTTCTAAAATATCAAGAAAATATTTCTTGATGATTCGGCCTTTTCCAAGGTATTCTAGTAATTTGACAAGTCAAGATCGTGCCATCACAATTTCCTTCCTAGAACATTAACAATGTTCATTCCGAAATTCATATCTGTGAATTCTGGACCATTACAAGCGGTGCTTAATCGCAAGAAGAAGAAACGAAAGGACAAAACTCCGAAATAGAAATTGGGGTATAAATTGCAGCAAATAAAAGAGAGCATTAACTGTGGATGAAAATGATTATAGAAGATAGAAACAGAGACTTTGAAATATAAGGGAAGATATAAAGCCCAACGACAAACCAAAAATTATAAACCATATATATCGATGCATATAGCAATATAAAGACACGGAAGAACTAGAAACACTATAAACCCAAGAGTATAGTAGAAGTAAATAGATTCTTCCGGCGGTAGATGAAAAAGAAGAATGACCGATATGAAAGTTATAAGTATATCGAGAATCATAACTGGATGGAGCATATTGATGAACACTTTAAAATATGAGTTGAGGGGGAAAGAATAGAAGGTGATGAAACATGACTAGGAACTTAGAAATCAACAAATTTAACTCACACAATGACGGAATAAGTGAATCAAACCCTCTAGTAAATAGGTTAAGCTTTTTGGGATTAATTTAGTCATACCATAACTAAATCAAGTGTGATTAGATCAACACCTAGAGCTATTATTCACCACCTGGGTGATTTGGGTTGAGAGAGAATCGGAGGAGCTCACCAGATCTGAGTGTGTGTAACAAATGAGAGGCTTAACCTAAAATGAAGAACATAAGACTTTATATACCCCTGCTGTTGACTCACCTGTACGATTCATCCATCACACATACGAGTTGGCTTCATCAGCCGTACGGGTGATCACTCACTCGTGTCTTCTCATTTAGGTTGTAATTGTGACTTAGCTCAGCATCAACCGTGCGTATGAGCCTATCAGCCGTACTAGTGAGGCTTCACTCGTACGTCTGACTAAGTCTAACATAGTCAAACATCTAAATCTCGTTCCTGCAGTTCCTGTAACCACATACAAACACGGATAGGATAATAACGAGCAATCATGGTGGCCTATAAACTATTGTACCTGTAATGGACGTGGGTAGATGTCTAGGGACTTGCATAAAATGCATCAACAGAAGGTGTGAGTTGTAAGGAAACGAAGGAGGTGAATTTATAAGAAAATCTCCGACAGAACAATTAAAATGGACGATCGCATTTAAAGCGGATCCTAATCCCCTTGATTACCGGAGAGTCAAATCTTATTAAGAAGATTTTCTTTAATTCCCTTGAAATCTGGGAATCAATCATATCTACGTCAAATGATAAGATGAATCTACACTTACTCATTTCACTCTTCTATATTAGCTTCATTCGTACTCTTCATATAAATGGATTGTTTATCCAAATTATTCGCTGATGATAAAACTCTAATTTTCAGCCCGTATGCATCATGAAAACATACTTATTATCATTCACGACCTTTCCACTCAAATTTCGGGACGAAATTTCTTTAACGGGTAGGTACTGTGACAACCCGGAAATTTCCAACCAAATTTAAACTTTAATCTTTATATTATTCCGACACGATAAGCAAAGTTTGTTAAGTTAAATCTCAAGAATTTTAAATTGTGTTCATACATTCATTATAACCTCGACCAAATATCGACGATTCACGAACCGTTATATATAAATAAATATGTATATATATATGTATATATATATTATAACTTGAGAATATTAATAAAGTATTAAACGTATAATACTTTACATGAACGTATTTGTTTCAATATGTTTATCGATAGAATTAGAAGATAATATCAAATGATTGATTTATCAAATACATTATGATATGATTACGGGTCTATGTTATGAGGTTCACTGTGATTTAAGAAATCTATTCTTTTTGACAACATTCGGAAAATGGTAAAGTGATTTATAAGTAAGAACGTGAAGTGTAAATAACTTAGATGTTGGATATCGACAAGTTAAGTAACTCGACATTTTTCATTAAGATGATTTCATACATTTAATTAACCTTTGAACTTTATCCAATGCTTCACCAACAAACTGTAATTTAAAAACTTGAAACCTATTATGAATATATATGATTCTACTTTTCTAAAACATTTTATGATATAACGATTTCCATTATTTTAACCTTTAAACAAAATGATTCTTAAAAATATATTTGGTTTTGGAAAACAAAATTATTATATTTATTTGATTTAGTTTCAAACGTACAAAAACGTTTTCAGTTTAAAAAGAACTTTATTATTAAAACGTATATAACTTTTATAAATATCTAGAACCACTTTTGACAACTCATTACTTAACCAGTATGATAAAGATAACGATATTTATATTTTATTTTATTAAATATATATAAAGATTTAAATTAATATTATATATATTTATACGCGTATTATACGTACATAGTTTTATACTTTTACTATACTTAAACTTTACCTTTACTTTATTTTTACTTTACTTTAACTTTAATAATTCACTTTAATAATTCATACTTTAATAATTCACTTTAATAATTCATACTTTAATAATTCACTTTAATAATTCATACTTTAATAATTCACTTTAATAATTCATACTTTAATAATTCACTTTAATAATTCATACTTTAATAATTCACTTTAATAATTCAAAAATCTATTATAAATAGAATTCAATAGGTTTCATTATTTCATAGAAATTTGAAAATATTTTTCTCTAAACTCTCTCAATCGATTTACATATATATATTTACTCCGTATTATTTCAAGATATTATTAGTATACATAAAATATTACGTCAGAGTGCTGTCCGAGTGATTTCGAAATTGTTTTTCGAGTGGGATTGGATTAAGGAAATTATGGGTTATAGCTATGGAGGTGACTAGATATGGTTCATGGGTATGCTCATGAGGTCAATATAGTGTTTATCATCTTCGTTGCGTCTACGTACCTTTCCTGCAATATTGAATCTCAATATTGATAAGTGAGTACTCATAATTTAACTTTTACATACTAATAGTGTATCCCTGACTAGTGCTCGAGTATTTAGGATTATGCATGCTTGTACTTTTGATATTGCCATTTGACAGGTTAGGTTGAATGTTGAATTAGTTACACTTGCGGTTGAGATAAGGTATAAGATATGCATGTCCTTGGAAAGCTAGCGAAAAATTAAGAACTTTTCCTTTAGATATCGAATGGTTTCGATGAACGGATTAGAAGTTATAATCAATTGAATTTTCGATATTTTTATTAAAAATGATTATTATTATCGTCGTTTTTATCGTCGTTCTAGTTTTATCTTATTATTATCATTATTATTATCTTTATCAATAAAAGGGATTTATCATTAAAAATTGTTATTTTTTTATTATTACTATCGTTAAAGTTATAATTAGTATTATTATTATTATCCAATTATTATTATTATTATTATTATTATTATTGGTATTATTATTATTATTATCATTATTAATATATATATCATTATTTAAAAATGGTTATTGTTATTGTTATTATTATTATTACTATATTATCATTAAGATAATTATTAGTATTATCGTTAATAATGTTATAGTAACTATCATTATTAATATTAGTGTAATTAAAACAAATATTTGTAACACCTAATTATTTTGATTACTATTATTATCATTATTATGAACACGATATAAAAGACGATTAAAAGCTATTAAACGAAACGATTAAGAAATAATGGGTAAGAGTATCATGATGAAATTAAAATATTATAAGATATTGATTTAGATAAAATTATCGTTCTTATTATTTTTATCTTTACTATTATTATTAAAAGTATCGTTAGTATTAAAACTATCATTTTAATAAAAATTATCATTTTAATAGAAATGTCATTGTTACTATAAAATATTATTATTATTATTATTATTTTAAATAGAATTATTATTTTAAATAGAATATTAAAAATTATCGTAAATATTAAAGTTATCATAATTAGAATTATCGTTTTATCATAACGTCATCTTAGTAATTATAAATATTGATATTTTTATAATAATAATTATTATTACAAAATAATACAACTTTTACTTACTATCATTATAGATATTATTTTATAAAATAAATATGTGATACAAACATATTTTACTACGTGTAATAACTTACTTTAATAATACCTATCATATTATCTTTATAATATTAAATGAACCCTATAAATTTTATTACTTAACATTTATAAAAGTATATTTTATTATATAAATATAATATAAAATTTTATTTATTAATAAATAAATTATATTATTTACTCTAATAAATCTTTTAAAAATATTTAAAAATATAAAACGACGATATTTAAACTATATATTAATCATGTATAGATTTTTGGAAATTATTTTGAGTCAAATTTACTTTTTTTTTTGACTTTTGCATATTAGTCTCGAGCATTAGGATTGTGGTACACTATGACTTGACCTAATTTGTTAGACAAATATTGACCAACACATAAATATATATAATTAATTTAGGTTCGTGAATCCGAGGCCAACCTTGCACTTGTTCAATGATGTTATATGTATTTTTACTACGAAATACAGTATGGTGAGTTTCATTTGCCTTTTTTACCCCTTTATATTTTTGGGCTGAGAATACATGCGCAACTTTTATAAATGTTTTACGAAATAGACACAAGTAATTGAAACTACATTATATGGTTGAATTATCAAAATCGAATATGCCCCTTTTTATTAAGTCTGGTAATCTAAGAATTAGGGAACAGACACCCTAATTGACGCGAATCCTAAAGATAGATCTATTGGGCCTAACAAACCCCATCCAAAGTACCGGATGCTTTAGTACTTCGAAATTTATATCATGTCCGAAGGAGGATCCCGGAATGATAGGGGATATTCTTATATGTATCTAGTTAATGTCGGTTACCAGGTGTTCACCATATGAATGATTATTTTTGTCTCTATGCATGGGACGTATATTTATGAGAACTGGAAATGAAATTCTTGTGGTCTATTAAAATGATGGAAATAAATGATTATGATAAACTAATGAACTCACCAACCTTTTGGTTGACACTTTAAAGCATGTTTATTCTTAGGTGTTAAAGAAATCTTCCGCTGTGCATTTGCTCATTTTAAAGATATTACTTGGAGTCTTTCATAGCATATTTCGAAGAACGTTGCATTCGAGTCATTGAGTTCATCAAAGATTATTATTAAATCAATTTATAGTTGGATAGTGGATATTATGAAATGGTATGCATGCCTGTCAATTTTCGATGTAAAGAAAGATTGTCTTTTAAAAACGAATGCAATGTCTGTAAAATGTATCATATAGAGGTCAAAGACCTCGCAATGTAATCAACTATTGTGAATCGTTTATAATGTATATGAACGGGTCCTTTCACGAGGCCAATAAGCTCAAGATAGAACTTAGAGGGTTAAGAACCCAAGGATTTGATATTACCACGTATGAAAGACGATTCACAGAATTATGCCTATTGTGTCCGGGAGCATTCGAAGATGAGGAAGAGAAGATCGACGCGTTTGTGAAAGGATTACCGGAAAGAATCCAAGAAGATATAAGTTCACATGAGCCCGCCTCCATACAACAGGCATGTAGAATGGCTCACAAACTAGTGAACCAGATTGAAGAAAGAATTAAAGAACAGACTGCTGAAGAGGCCAATGTAAAGCAAGTCAAAAGAAAGTGGGAGGAAAACGGTGATAAGAATCACCAATACAACAACAACAGCAATTACAACAATAATCGCAAAAATTATCCCAACAATCGCAACATCAATCGCAACTACAACAAATGGCCCAACAACAACAACAACAACAACAACAACAACAACAGCAGCAGCAACCACAACAATCATCCCAACAACAATAATAACCGCAACAATGTGAGGACCCGTCCTTATCCACCTGGATGAAGTCTTCATCATTTGGTCCCATTGCTAAGTACTTATCTAAATATGCCATGAATGACTCCAAGTAATATCCTTAAAATGAGCTAATGCACAGCGGAAGATTTCTTTAATACCTGAGAATAAACATGCTTAAAAGTGTCAATCAAAAGGTTGGTGAGTTCATAGGTTTATCATAATAATCATTTCCATATGTTAATAGACCACAAGATTTCATAATCATAAACATAATACACTCGCAAGTGTATGTAAAGCATTCTAAGTGGTTGAGCACTTGGTAACCATACTTAACATTTAATCAACGTCGCATATTCCCTTTATTATGAAATCTCACTACACCGTACCAAGTGTAGTCACGAAATGAAGTACTGTGAAACCGTTGAATACTGGTCGTCCAGTCCGGTTGGGGTTGTCAGGCCCGATAGATCTATCAACAGGATTCGCGTTTACAATACCCATGTAAATAGTAGTTACCAAGCTACAGGAAAATATGCCAGTGGTACAACTCAACGTAGAATATATTTTTAAGTACTTGTGTCTATTTCGTAAAGCATTCATAAAAGCAGCGCATGTATTCTCAGCCCAAAATATATTTTGCAAAAGTAATTAAAAAGGGAGCAAATGAAACTCACCTAATGTATTTTGTAGTAAAAATACATATGACTATATTGAACAATGCATGGTTGGCCTCGAATTCACGAACCTATATCATTTATATATATATTAACACATTTGATTGTAATCGAACAAATTTATATTATTAGTGATATACTTGTTATTTTAATAACTTATATGTTATATGTTTTAAATTTAGTGTTATGTAGTTGTTGTTAATTGGTAAAATAATACTAATACTTAGTAATTAAAAAGTTGTAATCTCTTTATAATTTTAATAATAATGATATCAATAATGTCAATTCAAAATAAAAAAAATGATAATTTTATTATGTTATTATTTTTTTAATAAAAATATAGTTTTAGTAAAAATGATAATTTTAATAAAAATAGTAGTTTTTAGAATTGTCGTAATAATGATACTTTAAATAAATTTGGTAGTAAAAATAATATTACTAATTACTAGTAGTGTTAGTAATAATAATAATAATAATAATAATAATAATAATAATAATAATAATAATAATAATAATAATAATAATAATAATAATAATAATAATAATAATAATAATAATAATTGTAACATCCTCAAGTGGGCCTAGATGTAAGATTACTAGATTGCCCTTAAGTTGGTGTTGCGTTATTATATGCTTTTATTTTTATTTAATGTTTATTATTAATTAATGATGAGGTTAGGACCAGTTTGTGACAAGGGTCACAGAACAGGTTTGTTTATTTAATTTGGACTTCGTTTGGGTCGCCAAATGATGTACGAAAGATATTAGATAACTGATAAATACCCGTGTGCCACACAGTGTGGGAATTAAACCCATTAAGTGACTAGTGTGCTGTCTCTCTCTTCTCATTTTCCAGATCCTTCCCAAAATAACCCGTACTTCACCTTCTCCACCTATCAAACCCTAATTCCAAATTCTTGTACTAGAGCTCAAATCGTTCATAGCTTTGTGTTCTCTACGATTTACTGATTCTTTTAAGGTAAGGTTTGTATCATTTCTTGATCTAATCTTTGAGAAATTGAAGCTTTTGTGTTAGTTTTTATTAAAAGTATAAATTGGGTCAAAATGGGTTGATTTGGTGTTGTTAGTGTCAAAATCTTGTGGGTTTGTGTTTCTAAATGATTAGTGTATCAGATTTGGTAAGTTTTGAGGTTAAAAACGAGCTCTAGATCGAGAATTGATGATTTTGGGTTGAAACCCATCACTTTGGCTGCTGCTGTTACAGATGAACTACCCTCGGCCGATGGTCTCTGACCCTCGACCGATGGAGTGAGACGATCGGTCGACGGACTAGACGATCGACCGATGGTGGAAGTCCTTCGACGAACGGTTGAAAATTTAACGATCGACCGATGGTGTAGTCCACCGGCCGATGGAGTAGTGACGATCGGCCGATAGTCTCTGACGATCGACCGATGGTCTTAGACAGTGAAATTTTTACTAAGTGTTGATTTCTAGCCGTTATGCTGCCCGGTTGTATTTTGAGATTTTGATGAAAATTTCAAAAGTGCACAAGTGTTAAACAGAAAAATTTTAGCGGACAGATTTTCTGACAAAATTTCTATATTTGTGTTATTTGGTGTTTATGGACATAAACTAACTCGTGTATATGTATTTCTCAGGAGAAAAGGAGAAAGAGAAGGTTCAGTGATTAGATAGCTGAACACCTTCTCATTTGCTGGTAATCGGTGAGTGGGACTAACTGGAGAATATAGTATATTGTAGCATGTTATATTATGACTGCCATGCTTGTTAGATATACTTAGTATTGTGGATAGTTGGTACATTGTGATGACTGCATGTTGGTTGATGCTTGTCTGCTGGAGCCCAGTGCGTCCCTATTGTGTGGTGGCCTCGGTAGGAGAGATCAACCTGCGGGTTGGGTTCCTCATGTGGTGGCCTAGACAGCCGTGGTGTATATATATGTGAATGACGCGTCCGTCGCGTGTGGATTATGTATATACATACGGTGGTGGAGGAACTTCTGGTAAGCCCCAGTCCGATCAGCTGGTGGTTAATGGTTTGGCCGAGCCGCCAGAGTCTCTGTAGACGGTACTTGGGTGATGTTTGTGTGTTAGACTATGTGACATGATTAGTATAACACTTATGTATGCTATGGCCTGTAGTTAGTCGTACTCACTTAGCTTCGTGCTAATTCCCCTCCATCTCCTCCCTGCAGGTTGTTAGCTTTTGTAGATAGTGCTTTTGGGAGAAGACGGGCATGATGATGATATGTTTGACAGGAGTCAACTCTGATGTTGTCGTGCTTTATGAAAACAATAATCTTTTTGTAAATATGTCTTTCTCTGTATAAACAAGTATTTTGTAATGACACGTGACACAGGTTGTATTAACAATAGTTAATGTGGATATCGTATTAAATTAATATTATGCTTCCGCCACGTATATAAAAAAAAAAAAAAATCAGCGGTGTCACAAGTTGGTATCAGAGCTGAGTTTGGCAGCATGTGCATTGTGATCTGAATGTCATATTCCCAAACTTAGTAAAGTCATGTCAAACATAACATGCCGGGGATGGGTTAAGTGAGTACTAGGACAGGTTGTGTGTTAGTTGGTAGTACTAACCGAGTTTATACTAAGCTTTGGTGTGAGTGTTATGGTAGTGCAGTAATGGCAGATAATGAAGCTAACGCTACTGGCCCTACCGCCCCCGGAACTGGTACATTCAGAGCCCCTGACGAAGATGGGCACGTTTCATCAGAGGAAGAAACCTCCCAAGAAGTTATAAACCTACAGAGTCGATTATTAGAAGCTCAGGAGAAAATAAAGGAACTAGAACAAGAACGGGCGCAATGGAACCCTAATACCACTGCATTAAACACAACTTTTCCTCCAAACTATTATAACCAAGCTGGTGGTAGTTCCCAATCCCAGTTTCCACAAAACACTTACCAAAATCTCCAAATGCCATTCCCGTTTAACCAGACATTTCCAAACCAAATGATGTACCCATTCCAAGTTCCTGAAACAAGAAAGAAGTGTACTTATAAACAGTTTATTGATTGCAAACCTCCAGAATATCATGGTCACACAAACCCTACCGTGACACTTAATTGGCTAAGAGAAGTAGAAAGAGCATTAGAAGCGTGTTTCTGTGAACCGGAATCTACGGTACTGTTTGCAAGTAGACTTCTCAAGGGTGAAGCAATGGAGTGGTGGGATTCTATTACAGCATACTTGCCTAGGGAACAGATCAGTCAGATTACCTGGGAACAATTTGCTGCTAAAGTTCGTGAGCAGTATTGTTCTGAGTATGAAATGGAAAGGTTGAAAACTGAGTTTTTAAATATGAGGATGATAGAAAGTATGACGATTGATGAAGTTTTCAGAGACTTCACATCTAAGTTAAGGTTTGTTCAACAGTGGGTACCAACTGAGAAAGATAAGATTCAGCATTTTATGCGGGTGATTAGGCCAGAATATAGGACAGTTGCAAGATTTGCAACCTCATTGGCACAGGCTCATGAGATGGCTAAAGTTACAGAAGGTGATATAATGGCAGCGAAAAGAGAAAGTTCAAAAGGTGGACCTTTTGGGGGTAAATCAGAAGGTCAATCAGGTGGACAGTCGACTCAGCAGTCGAGTAAGCAATCATGTTTTCGTGGTAAGAAGTCAGGTGGGATTAAACAGAGAAGTAAGTCTGGTATGAGTGGATCGGGTTCTAGTCAGTCTGGTTGGTGTAATGTTTGTAAGTCGACTCATGCCGGTCCATGTTCTCCAATGACCCGAAGATGCTTGAGATGTGGAGTACTAGGTCATGAAACAACAACTTGTTCCTTTAAGTCCGATGTGTGTTGGACTTGTCATCAGGTAGGTCATAGATCAGCGAATTGTCCATCCGCGTCGAGAGCCGGTTCTGGGGCAGGGTCAGGGGTGAGGTCGGCTACTTCTGGGGGATCTTCTGCTTCTACTGCCGGGCAGAAGAGAAAGAATCCTCCAACAGCAGAGGCGAGGGCGTTTCAGATGACGGTAGATGCTGCAACCGCTACCGATGACGTCATTACCGGTATGTTCTTGGTTAACTCCTTGCCAGCTCGTGTGTTGTTTGATTCAGGAGCGAATCGTTCTTTTATGTCCTTAGGCTTCTGTGATAAGTTGAAGTTGCCTGTTAGGAAGTTAGATGAACCTTTGGGAATAGAAGTAGCTGATGGTAAGAGGGTTCCATGCACATCATCTGTGTCTGGACTTACCATCGAGATTGACGGCCATTCTTTTCCTTTAACCTGTTTGTTGATGCCTATACCTAGCTTTGATGTAGTCATAGGCATGAATTGGTTAAGAGCTAATAGGGCTAATATTAAGTGTGATAAGAAGATGCTTTCTTTCCGTTTGGCCGACGGATCCCGAGTGATAGCTAGGGGAGAGCGCAGTGGATTTAACTTCCCTATGGTTTCCCTAATGAAAGCTCATAAGGCGATATCGAAAGGGTGTGATACGTTTTTAGCTTATATGATTGATGTTAAGAAAGAAAAGAAACAGGTGACCGATATTCCCGTTGTGTCAGAATTTCCCGAAGTATTTCCAGATGATCTACCAGGGTTACCTCCAGTACGTGAAGTAGAGTATAAAATTGATTTGGTTCCAGGTGCTACGCCAGTTGCAAAAGCTCCTTATAGATTAGCTCCATCAGAAATCCGAGAGATGATGTCTCAGATTCAGGAATTGTTAGATAAAGGGTTTATCCGACCAAGTTCTTCACCGTGGGGTGCTCCTGTGTTGTTTGTGAAAAAGAAAGATGGGTCACTTAGAATGTGTATAGATTATCGTGATTTAAACAAGAGAACAATAAAGAA